>NC_054388.1:69048327-69648327 GCF_017654675.1 Xenopus laevis
ATTGAACTAGTGGATTGCAGCATCTATTGGGATGGTGCCATCTGGCACACTCACTAGGCACTACAGAGCAGCTGTACCAAAGAACAAAGCTATTTTAACCTGGGGTTTCACCCAGGTGCTCTCCAACTACAAGGATGTGTGTATAGCTTCTATTAATGAATCAAGGGGAAATAAAACGTTTGTGTCCAAAAACACAATGTGCCACATTGCTGCCTTAGTGAGTCCCAGGTAGGTTGTACTTAGATATTGATCTATGTCTGTAATTGGGCTCTTTAAATGGAAAGCAAAGCCCTAATTAAATGTTTGCTCATTGTAACATTACGATTACGCCTAGCTTTTATACTCAGAATAATGTGGCAGCTATTTTAAAAGCAAGTACTGACCTTTGAAAATGTTGTGCATGCATCATGGAATCCAATAGCTTCCTCCTACCTCCATTCCAGAGAAATGAACCAAGCATTTAAATACTGAGGGCACATTTATAATGCTCTGTTAAAAACAGCGATAAAATTCACCACACATCAGGCATCACTGTGTAAAAAACGGTGTACTTATAAAGGTGTGCATTGATTTTCAGCGATCGTGTACCTTCCGAATCATTTTTGGTTCTTCTGAGGAGTTGGCTACTAATCAATTAGGCTGGTGAATTTACAGTTCATTGGGGCAAATGAAAAAAAGGCTGGCTGTTAAACTTTATTGTGTTTATGATGCCAACAGCCATACTAGAACTGAATGCCAATCCATTGGCTTAATGGAATGTTTCAATCAAGCGTGTGGCATCAATGCTGCCAGCTCTGGTACACTGGTACTTGTTTTTCACACAGTGGGGCTCATTTATTAACGCAGCGCAGCGCTAAAAAGAGCGCAGTGGCCAGACATTTGCCCAGCGCATGCGAGTATTTAATAATGTAGCGCACGATACCTTAACAGTGCGATTTGTGCGCTAATGTAGACACAAGACAGGTGCGACGTGTGAAACTGCGTATCAGCTGTCGCAGTGCTTATAATAAATTGTGCGCACAGGAAGATACCGCAAAGGTAAGGATTAGTTGTGCTCATGTATGAATGCGCTGCTTTAATTAGTTGCGTCACATATTGCGCATATTGCGTTCACTTAGACGCATCTGCATTTGTTTCTGTGCTAATATTTGTTTGGTTGCAAAGGTGTTTAGCCTACCTGATACCCTTAAAGGAACCTTGGTCAATATAAACATGTTGGGTGGAAGGCGTGGTTAATATGCACTTTACAAGGGTTGTTCATCTTGAATATACTAGCGCAGCTGGGCAGGAATGCGCATTTTGAAGAGCGTTACTATTACGCCACGAAGAGGCAGGCGTAAAAATTGTGGTGCTGTTGCCCGGGTGCAGTTTTGCACATATACAGACGCAAATCTGCGACGGCCGCAGTGCAAGCGCATTGTAGCCACGCCCACAGCCACGCCCCTAACAACCACGGCATCGTTTGCGACATAAATGCCCAATCTTTTGCGCAATGCGCATAAACAAAACCATCGCAAAAGCTCTGTGTTATGCGCAATATCACGCAAATATATTAGCGATCACGCTTGTGATGGCGCAGACAACCTTTTGCGTCCACTTATGCGCTGCGCTGCTTTAATAAATGAGCCCCAGTGTGTCTACTTTAACAGCCTCCTAGAGATCTGCTCTGGATTTTGCGTTAATGTACAATTACCTCAGAATTAGGTACCTCCGAATATTTTCTACCTACACTTTTACCCTATAAATAAAAAGAAACCTTTTCAACTAGTTCCATTCTTATTTGAATAAATAAGGTAGCACCTTCCATTGATTGAGATATAAGGACAAATTTGTGGTGTGCAGGGTCACATAGTACATAGATAGGTTAGTGGAGAAAGAGTGTGACCCACAAGTTGCACCTTCCCACTGTCAGTCTGAAATGCCATCATGAAATAAAAGGTAACTTTTACTTCTAGTCATTTAAAATAATAATAAACCAAAAAATTATGGATAAAAGAAAGATTAGGAGAGAAAAGCTGTTCTGACTCGAGGTCATCAGCTTATAAACGGTATATAGAGAGTGAGATTATAGCTGGATTGATAATCAGTTAATATAATCGCTACTAAGTCAATTTGTGGTTGAGACGTGCGGTAGGGTGAGGTCAGTGGTATATGTGCTTTTATTATAGCACCGCTGATTCTGCCTGTGTCAATCATTTAATATATTTAATTCAGAACCACGGATACCACCAGCATTGTTACCTTTGCGTGCTTAGTATTACAGCACCACTGGTATCTCACACTTGCTTCACTTATGGTACTTAACAAAAACACCTACTGGATTTAACCCTCTCACTGACCCAATTGTAGTCAGAGTTATGCCCCGCAGGCTCAGTCGGCATTGTGCTTCAATGTACTAGTGATACGATATATTAAATTGCATCTGCACGGTATACTCCAAGTGCACATATTAGGGATGCACTGAATCCACTATTTTGGATTCCGCCGAACCCCCAAATCCTTTGCGAAAGATTCGGCCGAATACCGAACCGAATCCGAATCCTAATTTGCATATGCAAATTAGGGGTGGGAATGGGAAAACATTTTTTACTTCCTTGTTTTGTGCAAAAATTCACACGATTTCCCTTCCTGCCCCTAATTTGCATATGCAAATTAGGATTCGGATTCGGGTTCGGCCAGGCAGAAGGATTCGGCCAAATCCGAATCCTGTTTAAGGCCTAATCCTGGCCTAATCCTGAACCGAATCCTGGATTCGGTGCATCATTAGCACATATCACTGCGTGCTATACGTGGAGAATTAACTGGGTCCCAGCAAATGAGGAGTACACCTTCCGGTAAAGCATGAGTCACCCACTTCCTCCCGCACTAACCCTTATCTTTTTTGTGCTCATCCCCCTAGAGCAATAGAAGTCACTTGTTTCCTCCCGCACCAACCCTTTTCTTTTTTGCGCTCGTTCCTCAAGAGCAGTACGAGAGTTATAGATATCGGCAGAGTTACAATCAGCTTCTTGCGGCACATGGACCACCCACATCAGCCCTTCTGCCCGTTAGTCAACCCAGACTTGAGAACTGTCTCCCTGCCTAATAGTTAAAAAATTGTTGCAGGAGTGACTTGTACTGCTCTTGGGGGACAAGCATGAAAAAGAGAGTGGTTTTCATGATGGGATTTCAAACTGACACAGTGGGAAGGTGCAAAAATCGTGAATTTAATTAATTACTCTAAAATCATGCATTTAATTATTTATTAACTTTAAAAACCACTTAAAACTTTAATACAAAACTTCAGCATCTAAAAGCTGCTGAGGTCACATAGAAGTCAATGGGAGGAGGAGTCCTTAGCAAATTGTAAAATATTCATTTACTTTAAGGTTTTTCAGGATTTTCACACAAACATTCTTCAAAATATTAGGATTTCAAGGTATTCGTATTTGTTGAAAAAAACTCTACAATAAAAATCCAATTATGATAAATTGTCCTCTGTGTTGACAGTCCTCTTCCCTTTAACTTCTCCAAAACCTTTGATTACAGTGTTTATCCAACCAAACGTTGCTAGACTACAATTCCCAACAAATTATCAAGGTTAAAGAATATCTCAACCCAACCTCTAGGCCCTCCTAGTTCTTTAGAGAAGTTGACAAAAAACTTGTATATATAATGAATTCCTTATTATCTAAAAGCCTGACACATTGCAGATGGGTGAAGAAGGAAGCAGATTGTTTATACAGAGTTCATTATCAACTTTTTAAGCAAAATATCCTTTATACAAAGATACAGAGGGAATGTGAAAAGAAATCAATGATGTTTCCTAAAAAAGGAAAATATGTTTTTTATTTATAGAATAGACAGACACAAAATCACAAATCCTATGTATTGTGCTCCTGTCAATAAAAGTGTGACATACATTGTTAAACATTCTTTCTGATTGTCACTGTGATACAAATATGCTTTAAATATGAAAATAAGAAAAACCACAGCTTTGTATCATGTTTATATTTTAGTCGTTTTATGCCAGCATAAACCATTTATGATACAATACAGGTTTACAAGCACCATCGCTGATATTAATATTTCTAATGTCATTACTTGAGCTATAAAACATGTTTAAAGAAAATAAAAGAGCAAGTGTTTTAATTCTTGAGCAATCGTGCTATATAAACGGAATCACTGAACCATTGCACAGATTGCATCAATTTACCATATGGGTCACTTCTGGACACTTGATAAATGAGCCATTTATCTACACTAAAAGGCATTTAAGTGTGACATCTAAGCGAAGAACCTATGCAGCCATGTGCAACAACATCTATATATAATATTTATGTTTATCCAATAAAAGATAGCAAAGGAAATAAACAAGAGGTAGCCACTTAGCATTATTGACTGTAGGTATATGTATATTTTTATTGCTGCAATGCTCCAATTCCGGGAGAAGGGTGGCATAATCAAGGTAATATTGGTAACACAACTTGTAAAGAATTCCTTATGTTTTGGGATGAAATACAAATACTAAATTTAAATTGAGAAAGCACAGCATAAATAAATATATAGTTGTATAGTTGACACAAGCCAATTACATAAACTGGATTGCACTAAATTCTCTCCTCCAGGCCTTTATAAAGTCAGCATGTGTTTTTTCCTCATGTTTTTTTTTCCTCACTACATTAAATTGGATGAGTTTATTTGCACGGTGCCTATAATGTATACTTGAGCAAGAAATATGCCTAGGGCAAGTTAAAGTCCTGTTGTGTTTGAGAATAAATCAGACACGTGTAGTTATTTACTCTGCCATGTAATCCCTTTTTAAATCTGAGCCTCTGAAAGGTTTTAAAGTAAGAACATATTTTCTGTATTGGAAATCAAACACAAAATTCCAATAAATTAAAACATGATATTTGTCTTTATAAATCACACAATGCCCAAGGGAACTTAAACCTTAACTAAAACTGAATCTTTTGCCCCCACTCCCTAGTTCTCCAGAGTAAGTATCCCAGACTTAAAGGGGGCTTTTCACTTTAAAATGAACTTTTAGTATGGTGTAGAAAGCAGCATTCCAAGTGAAATGAATTACTAACATACCGCAACATTTCATTATCAGTTTAGGCATGTTGGGAGCTGTAGTCCAGCAACATCAGGGTTGTATGCTTAAAGCAAAATTGTACAGGTGGGGGATCTGTTATCCAGAAACCCGTTATATAGAAAGCTTCAAATTACGTAAAGGCCATCTGTCATAGACTCCATTATAATGCAATGATTAAAATTTTAAAAAATGATTTCCCTTTTCTCTGTTATAATAAGAGTACCTGTACTTGATCGCAACTAAAATACAATTAATCCGTATTGGAGGCAAAACAATCCTATTGGCTTTGATTAATGTTTTAAATCATTTTTTTGTAGACTTAAGTTATGGAGATCCAAATTACGGATAGTTCTCTTATTCCTACTGAACAATAGTGCCAGGAAAAAGGTGATACAACAGATGTTGTTTCCACCCTGTTTTGCATCTCTGATGCTCTAAAGAACAGCTATCCAACTGGAGGCCCATGGGCTTAAAGGAGAACTAAACCCCCCTACTAAAAGCCCCCCCTAATCTTATAGACATTGTCCCCTTTTCCCTCCCCGCGATGTGCTTTAGTGTTTTAAAAATGATGACCCTTAAATGCAGAGAAGTGCAGTGGAGCTCCTGGTTCCCATCCTCCAGATCTTTGAGTAGTCTTTGTGTCTCTTCGCTGTCATGAAGCCTGCTGATGATGTGCAGTTGGGCCAAGTCAGGAATCAGCTTAAACTGCACATGCACAAATTGGCGTTGAGATTTGGAGATCGTCAGGACAGTCTCAGTCGCCGAGACAAAGTCACCACAAGAAAAATGCCCATTGACTTCAATGCATTAAGAGTGAGAAAAAATTGCCTTGTGCGTAAAAAATTGTTGTCGCCTATTGACTTCAATGCATTTAGCCATTGTTCCGCAGTTTCACACATTTTTTCGGCAAAGCAAAACGGGACAGATTCAGTCATCACTGCAAGAGATATATATGGCCCCAGACTACTGAAAAGCTCCAGTACTGACCTTTCTGTGTGACATAATATTTGGTTATAATCTGGTTATTGATGAGCAAATCTAACGTGAAATGCATTGAAGTCAATGGGTGTTTTTTGGAGCATTTTTTAAAAAATTTTGCTCACGTTACAATAAAGTCAATGGGCACTTTTTTTCTCACAGTTTTTCTTAGGCATTTTGTCATGATAACATTTTTGCACAGAAACTGTACCACAGCTTTTCTAAAAAAATTTTTTTTATTTATTTTGAAAATATTTTATTTGATTTTCATATTAAACAATTGAAATCAAAATGGCAGCAAAAGTTATGCAGATAAAGAGAATATGTTATATTCGATACAATGACATGAAATCATCAAACCTGTTAACAAGAACTAACTAAAATTAACTAACTAAGCCAGTGGATGTACATGTAGTAAAAGGAAAAGAGAAAAAGCCCATTCATCAACTGGAATGCCAGAAAGAACATCTTACAATTGAAGAAACCGCATTATTTGATCACCCGTATTGGAATTAGCAACTTCAAAATAAGGAGACCAAATCTGCCCATTACAAACTTTGGACTTATTTCCTTTGGTTTTAGTCAATAAGGCTTCTTGGCAGCTAAGCTGGTCCATATAAGAAATGGTGTCCGATAAAGAGGGGGGGTCTTTTTGTAACCAAGAATTAAATAAAGCTTTCTTAGAAGCAGCTAGAAAAAAAAACCAGTCAATAATTTATTCTCATGGTAGACAAATTTTGTCTTAGGAACTGAAGAAAGCATTATATTATGTAGATGTAATAAAGCAAAGCATGGAGACAATGCTTCAGTGTATAATTCAAAAAACTAGTGACTTCCCTCCAAAATAGATCAGTCTTTGGACAGGATAAATAATGAAAAAGTGACACATGGGGGGCGTGTCCTGATGCCAGAGTGAACAGACGCACTACATGAGAGCTCCGTCCGGGCCTGGACTAAATTTTCGCATTTTGGCTTCTTAAAAGAATCATGAGGAGGCAAACTCGCCCCAACAACACGAACGCGACTCAGCGCACCCCGCAATCCAGAAAAGATAAAGAAATTGGCAGTTTCTTTGCTAAAACAGGCACTCCGCCGGACGAGCGGGAAGAATCCAATATGGCCGACCAACCGAAGGAACAAAGGGCCCGACCCTCCCTCACACCGAGCCAAGAGCGACCCTTTCCGCAACTGCCAACGGAGTTGATGGACGCTATCTCTGCACTGCCACAGAAAGGTGACTTAAGTCGCCTCTTGGAGGAAATAAAAGCCACACAAAAACAAGAGACGGCGGAAATAAAGGCCGAACTGGGCGTCCTGACGCAGCGATTGGAGGTGATAGAGGAAGACCATCGCACTCTTAAGGACCGGGTAGCACATCAAGAAATGGAGGTTTCCGATCATGGCAAGCAATTGCTGGAGCTACGTAGGCTGCTGGAGGACGCCGAAAACCGCAGTCGGAGGAACAACTTGCGGATCCGGGGCCTACCAGATGATGTCCAAACACCCGAAGCCAAACAGCTGCTGACCCAACTTTTCAACCGCTTACTAGACGGAGATCCTGACACCGAGATTCTGATAGAACGGATCCATCGAGTCGGAGCACCGAGAAAGGGCCAACCGAAGGACATGCTGTGCTGTCTCCATAACTACGCACTGAAGGAGCAGATTCTAAGAAAGGCCAGAGAGGCCAAAACCCTCAAGATAGAAGATGATGATATCGAACTTTACCAAGATCTCTCCTATTCCACTGTCCTGCAGAGACGGCTCCTCAAACCCCTAACTACCTTGCTGTACGATAAGCAGGTGAAGTATAAATGGGCCTTCCCTTTTGCCTTGCATGTATTCGCAGGTGGCCGCGTACACATCGTCAGAGACCCGCACGATGTCCCGCAACTTTGCGAGAGGCTGGCCCTTCCGAAGACGGACCTTTCCAGATGGATGACCTACCTATATGGAGACCTTCGTCCTCCGTTGCGCGACGAACCGAACGCTACGGATTAGGAGAGGCCCGAACGCCTACAACGAACTGTAAGTAGCAACCCAGCCAGGCTTCTCCACGCACCCCCTTGATATCGGGATTAGCAGCCCCTCGAGACGACACTTGTTGTGAACTTTGCTTGTAGTTCCCCCACGATTTTTGAGACAGAGACGCTGCCTGATCCTGTACGATAATCCCGATGCGCGACCGGTTGGTCGTGTCTGGCCTTCTAAACGTACATTTTGGCTAACCCTGTCGGTTAAACAGAGAAGATTGTCCTTATCTCAGGTCAGACATCAGAGCACTCTGATTCACTTCTCGGACTCTGGTCTTAATCGCAAGGACATAATTACTAATCACTATTATAGTGTTCGTTTATATGTTTATTTGGAATGTTTAATGCCTTCATCGAGATGCCTTAGACCCAGGTAGCAGTTCATGCAGGATGCAAGATTTATTCGGAGAGAGGACAAAAACAAAAACAAACAAAAAAAAAAAAAAAATTCAGAAAATAACATAAAACAGGGGGGAATCTTTGTGAGCATCTTTAGATCGCCATGTGCTCAGGCTGGCACAGCTACTCAGCTATTCAGTTGTATTTGTTATTCATGTTCAACCTTATAGGTCCACAGGACAACGTGCTGATTTAGTTCTGCACTTGGTTTTTTGTATATTAAATGTTGCAGGACTATTCTACATGCGACGAGGTTTGCATTACTGCTTAAATGTGTGTTATTGATTTGTATTACGTTATTTCCCCGTTCCTATTGTTGCATTGGTTCAGAACGTTCCCACGCAAAGGAGTTAGTCTCCCACTATGTTCCCAGGCGAGAGGTCCTTGTCTGTGATGGAGCTCTCAGAATCTTTATTACTGTCCCTACCTTACTTGGTCTTTACGGCTGAGACGACCTCCCCGGACCCCCCCCCAGATCAGAGCCGTGACTCACTACACTAGGTGCGCCTATAGTGCCTCCTGGGGTAGCGGCACATAACCTCACCCACCCCCCACAACTTTAACCCCCTTACTCCCCCCCCCTTTTTTTTTTTTTTTCCTTTCTTTACCCCCTCTGTTCCTCTTTCTACGCAGCCCTTACGCTATCCTTCCCTCTTTCTTCTATTTTTCCCCACTGGGATCCCACCTGAAGACACAACACTACCGAAAAGATGACAACGCCCACCGTTGAAATACCCAATCCAGACTACACTTTTAACTTGGTGAGCATCAACACAAATGGCCTTAACTCTCCAGCCAAACGGATTCAACTTTCCGCCGAACTGCAAAGAGCACATGCAAATGTCGCATTTGTACAAGAGACTCATTTCAAAGCAAACGCTGTCCCGACATGGAATAACAGACACTTTCCAGAGGCTTATTTCAGCGTCCCTCAACCGACTAAAACCAGAGGAGTCGCCATCCTGTTCTCTAAGAATTTCCACTTCCAAGTTACTGCGCACGAAGAGGATGCAGAGGGGAGATCGGTATTCGTAAAAGGTCTCATTGAAGGCCATAAATACACCTTTGCTTGCATATACCTCCCAAACACAGACCAAATGACTTCCCTGAGACAAATAAAAGACGCACTTTGCAACTTCTCAGAAGGCACCCTGATCCTTGGCGGGGATTTCAACTTCCCTCTTGACCCTACACTGGACTGCTCCAGAGGCAGATCCAGTATCTCCTATAAACACATTGCGAAAGGAAGGAAGTTGATCCATGACCTCCAGCTGCTGGATGTCTGGCGGATACAGCATCCGAAAGAACGAGATTACACCTACTACTTCCACAGTTATCAGCAATTCTCTCGGATCGATTATATCCTCATCCCACAACATATTCTGTCTAACGCCCTCAAGTCAGATATACACGTAAGATCTTGCTCAGATCATTCTCTGATTTCTATACGACTTCGACTCCCTAATAGGACAGCGACCAGCCCCACTTGGCGCCTCAACGAATCTCTCTTGTCACACCCCACCAACGTTGAGACCTTAACGCATACAATAGAGAACTATTTCACTGAAAACCGTGCAGAAGATACATCCCCGCTACACAACTGGGAAGCTCACAAATGTGTACTGAGGGGGCAGCTCATAAAAATGGGCTCTATCAAGAAGAAAGAAAGGGAACATAAAAGGACAACGTTGCTTAATAGAATAGCACAATTAGAAAGAACCCAGAAGCTATCACAGGTCATACAAGCATCACCTGATCTACTACAAGCAAGACTTGAACTACAACAAATGTCAGACTTGTTCACCCAAAGAGCCATAATGTCCATGAAACACAAGTATTACGAGCACGGCAACAAATGTGGCAGAATGCTTGCGAACCTGCTAAAGATTAAGCAACGCCGCAATTATATTCCCTCGATTAGGACAAAAGCGGGGGCAACCGTGCATACCTCAGAGCAAATAGCGACTTCTTTCACCGAATTCTATTCATCACTATATAATATCAGAAAGGAAGCCACGCAAGGTGACAATGCCATTCTGACAGACAAAATACGAACATTTCTATCTAGTGCCCCCCTTCTGACGTTACACCCTACGGAAACAGAGGTGCTAGAGCAAGATATCACTTTAGCGGAGGCAGAGCAAGCTTTAAAGGACACCCCTTCAGGGAAATGCCCGGGCCGAGACGGTCTGTCCACCGTCTACTACAAAGCCTTTCAGAAACAACTCCTGCCACCTATGGTACTTGCTTTTAACTATCTGATGCAAGGGCATGGTTTTAGTAAACAATCATTGGAGGCCCATATTACTGTCATCCATAAGACGGGAAAGGACCCACTGGAGCCAGGCAACTACCGCCCAATTTCTCTGATTAATGGGGACGTCAAACTACTGGCAAAAATTCTCGCAAGTCGACTGCAAAAGTATCTCCATAACCTGGTGGATGCTGACCAAGTCGGGTTCGTGCCAGGAAGGGAAGCCAGAGACAATTTGAACAGACTTATCAATCTGATGTTCTACAATAAACAGAACAAAATCCACAGCCTCCTCCTGTCTACGGACGCGGAGAAGGCATTTGATAGGGTGAGCTGGCCCTTTATGTTCGAATGCCTTCGACACTATGGGATAGGTCCTAAATTCCTCAGCTGTATTGAATCTCTATATGCCTCTCCAACAGCAAGACTAAAAATCAATCAAATCATTTCGAAGCCTTTCGATATTTCTAACGGTACCAGACAGGGCTGCCCTCTCTCCCCGACGCTGTTCATCTTGACTCTGGAACCGTTCCTCTCCAGGATCAGACAAAATCCGAATATCACAGGATCCGCGATAGGAAACGTAGATCATAAACTAGCGGCTTACGCTGATGACCTCATCTTTTTTATAACGGAACCTGAAAATTCCCTAAAACACTTAGAACTTGAGCTTAACACTTATGGCGCACTGAGCAACTTTAGGATTAACCCGACCAAATCCTTCGCTCTTAATTTGTCTATACCGGAAGACCGGATAGACCAGCTGTCCAAGACCTACCACTACAACTGGAGGCAGACTACTATAACATATTTGGGAGTCATGATCACAAAAGATTACAATGAATGGACTCAAATTAATTTTTCGAAGATGTTGAGACAGATAACGGCGGACCTGAATAGATGGAATGTGAAACCAATCTCCTGGCTAGGACCGATCAATGTGATAAAGATGAATACACTACCGAAGCTTCTATATCTATTTCAAACGATTCCACTGCATATACCCAAGAAATTCTTTGTGAGCCTCAATGCTCTTATCCGAAAATTTATTTGGGCTGAAAAACACCCCAGGATAAGCTTTGCCACACTCACGAGACACAGAGATAAGGGAGGACTGGCATTACCACATCTTGAAAAGTACTATCACGCCGCCATATTAAACAGAATCGTAGATTGGTCCCATCACGCTGACACCAAAAAGTGGATCCAAATGGAACAACAAGCGACTTTCACCTACTTACTACACCTCCCCTGGATAGACTTAATCCATAGACGTATCAGATACAGGGACCACCTGGCCTTAGCCAACACAATGGGTATATGGGACAAAATCAGATCTAAAGGGGAACTTCATAAACATCCTTCCCCTCTCCTTCCGATTATAAACAACCCTGCCTTCCCACCGGGACAAGGTGCCTCAAGGTTCCAGAAATGGCTCATCCACGACAACTTGCAATTAGTGCATTTTATGGAAAAGGGACAACTTATCCCTATCGATAAGCTTTCGCAAACGCACCAACTGTCCGCGGCTGATTTGTATGCACTTTCCCAGATTCGACACTATCACGGCAGCTTAGGTGGCGACAGAGTACTCAACCGGGATCTATTACCATTCGAACATATGTGCTCAACAGCACACCCTCCAATGAAAACGATGTCAGCCCTATACAGAATGTTACAAGTTCTACCTCAGACATCTCTGCCGGCAAATTTGTTGAAATGGGGCAGAGACCTAGAAATAGACTTAGAAGAGTCACAATGGACTACAGTAACCCGACTGCTAATGCACAGCTCACGATGCTGCAGAATGAAAGAGACCAACTATAAGCTACTTTCGAGGTGGTATCTCACCCCGTCCAGACTCCACAAAATATGGCCAGCCACTTCAGACAAATGCTGGAGATGTCAGCACTCCACAGGAACGTTACGACATATTTTCTGGGACTGTCCTAAGATAAAGCCTTTCTGGCAACAAGTCAGGAGCCTGTCAGAACAGATCACCAAGTCTCCTGTACCAGACGACCCGGCCTATGCGCTGCTATTTCATTTAGACAAACCGATATCACAATTCGTATCGACTATAGAACCACACCTCTTGAACTCTGCCAAAATGTTGATCCCGACTAACTGGAAACAGACTCAACCTCCGAAGATCCGAGATTGGCTGTCCAAAGTGAACGAGATTTATAGGTTTGAGGAACTTTCCAACCCTGCCCCGGATCAGATGACGAAATTCATTAACAGATGGGTGCACTGGGCTTCCTTCAAAGACTCTGATGAATACAGATTCTGGTTCCCTACATAAGAGTGCTAGCCACTCAGAACTGAATATCCTCATCTGAATCCCAGGCCATGCACTCCCCTTCTATCAATCGTCCTCCTTCTTGGCCTTTCCTGCACTTACTCCCGCTCCTTCCTATCCAAGACTATCAATGGGTCCCTCTTTCCCTTCTCACCCCCTTTTTTTTTTTTTTTTTTCTCCTTCTCTCTTAGTTGTTCTGTTCCCCCTCTCCCTCCCCCCTATTTTGTGGTAAGACAGACACGTAGCACAGGGAATTACTTGCCTAAGATGCCTATTTTGGAACGGAAGTCACTAGATTCTTTTGAGTCTACCACCGTTGGAAATCCAGAAATTGTTCCATGACACATGTCTGTCATGAGACTTTACCTTGTTGATGTGTACTATCGTGTTTTACTGTCTTATTGTATGCTGTAATAAAAATCATAATAAGAGGGGGAAGAAGGAGGAAGGGGAGGGAAAAAAAAAAGAAAAAAAAGGAAGGGAAAACAATGCTCACATTTTAAGAATATATGGGTGTGATGGTTCCTTTTAAAGAAACAGCAGAATACAAATAAATGATGGGCCCCTAGCAAAACTAAGCAAATGTATCTTAAGGTCATTGCTCACTGATCATAAATTGTCTTTCTTGAATGTGCCATCAATAAGTGAAAGTAGTTTAAGGTATTATACTATGGCTTCGATATTGTATAGGAGGAAAAACATTTTGGTCGGATAGTTATAAATATGTCTAGAAAGAGGATGCTTGCAATTTATCTTTGGTGCCATGTATTACTCCCCACTCCCTTCTTCCTTTCTGTACCCCCCTCTTTCTTTCCCCCACCCCCATTTTCTTTTTGTACCCCCCCTCCCTCATTTAACTTCTGAAAATTCAATAAAAATCTATAATACAAAAAAAGAAAAAGTGACACATTAGTCTCATCACATTTGGGGCAAAATGATATAGGGTTATTAGAAGAATTTTTGAAAACATTTTTCCATAACCCAAGTGGATAAGCTTAAAATGTTGTATCCTCCAACTCTCTGATAAAAGTTGAAATTTCTTAAGTAGAGAATTAGAAAAAGAACCATATATATTCACTATTTCCGATTTCTCAACGTTGACTTTGTAGTCAGAAAAAGACAAAGTCTTGGTATTAATTAAAAACAACCTTAAGTAAAGACTCAGGATTTTTTAAAATTAATAATAAATCGTCTGCAAAGGCTAATACTTTAAGATTTCTACTATTAATGGTAATTCCCTTAATTTACTTTTAGATTGATCAAGGAAACGAATTAGCGGTTCTAATGCAATATTAAATAAAAGGGGCGACAAAGGACAGCCCTGTCTCGTCCCTTTAAATATTTCAAAAGGTGGTGACCTAGCTCCCCCCAAAATTACTTGTGTGCTGGGGGGCCCGTGATACCAAATTTTTTTAAGGCAAAAAAAATAGATGTTCCCAGGTAATATTATCAAACGCCTTCTCAGCATCAATATTAAGTATAGAACTAGGGATTTTGTGTTTTTTAGCGAAATATAAAATATGGATCAAAGCCCTAATATTCTTTACTCCTGATCTATTCTTATTAAAACCATTTTGAGCCTCGGAGATTAAAGAGGGAAGAATTAAAGAAAGCCCATCAGCAAGGACCTTGGATAACATCTTGATGTCTTGATTTAATAAGGAGATAGGCCTATAGGAGGAAGGAAGGGATAAATCTTTGTCTTTTTTCGCTATGACTCTAAGATTCTAAAAAAATGTTGTAATGCCAAAATTTTACAACTATAGCCCTACATTATTAATATATAATATATATAAACATATATGTTGAATGCCTTCTTTGTCTGATCATAGCGAGATGGAGCTGCAGGAGCATGTTAGCAAGATAAATTGGACAAGTCATGTCGGGTCACAAACCTCTGAAGCTATTGTTTTATCTATGGCTGGAAAATATTGTATCAGTCACTTAAACACTACATCATGTCTGGCCAGGTTTTTTTCTTAGTAAAAGGTCACAAGTGTTTAAATCAAATGCACTTGGTACATAAAAAATTGAAAGTCTGAATGTATTTTGTTTGAACACGATATTATGCCACTAAAATGGTTTGAAATGAATAAATGCATAAAGTTAGCAATAAATGATAATGCAATCACTAATATTTAAAGGTGATGCAAACCCACCTTAAAACTATAAAATTGCACTACCCAGCTTTCCAAAGTAGATGGCTCGCCTCAAATATAATTACAGTGAAAACATGGAATGTTAAGAGAACTATATCCATATATTTAACAGAGTGGCTATACCACAGAGATAAAATTACTGGTGCGCATGTCATTAGATATTATACAAAGTATAGTCTTTCTGTATATAAAATGTATTATATGAACAAAATGTATGGTGTAGCGATCTGTCCCATTTCGCGAAACGGCAAAAAATTTTCAAAACGCATTGAAGTCATTCGGTGTCAAAACCATTTTAAAGCGCAACAATTTTGACATTTTTATATGCAACTATTTTGTCCAAATGCATTAAAGTCAATGAGCGTCCAAATAATTTTGATGCGTGACAATTTTTATGTGCGGCCAATTTTTTTTGACAGGGCAGATTTTTTGCCGACAAATTTTCACAGCAGTTTCACAAAACATTTCGCTGATGTCGAAACGCTGAAATTCCCTGCAAATCCATGCCTGGGAATTTTTTCACCCATCACTAGTATGGTGCTATATTTGGAATATACAAACCATATTTGGATAAATTAAATTATAAAATACATATTGAAATGTTTATTGGTTAAATACATTTTTTTATTTAGAGATGTACAGCTATACATACAAAAAAAAAACCCACAAACCCTCACTGCATACAGTCAGGTTTCTTATAAAAACGGTACAGATTTTTTAATAGAAGTATATCCGAGAGATTTCTTTTTCATTAAAGAAAGTAAAAATTGGATTTTATTTTTTTGCTTTTACATCCCCTTTAAGGGTTAGAGTCCAGTGTAACCCATAATCTAGTATACTAGCTGGATGTTAACCCTGTTGGCCTGTATAGTCCAAAAACGTGTTACAATTCTAAAGCCAAAATTTAATAAACGATCTCTACTATGTTCTGCCACCAACATGAGAGAAGTTCAGCAGTACTGCTGCCAGTCCTACATCTGCAGTCTTGATAATAGGAAATCCAAGTAGGCTGCCACCTAGCACAAGCAGTAGGAGCGTCTGTATCAATCAATCCACTGTGCATACAAAGTCAGAGGTAAAGTGCCACACTCACCCAACTCACTGTTTGCAGCCTCGGGCGCACGCTGAACTCCTCTCTGCACAGGTTCTCTACACATGGATAAACAATTGCAGCAGCACTCCGATGTTTGAAAAAACGTTTTATTCGTGCAACAACGGCAACGTTTCGGACTATTTCGGGCTTGATAAAGGGCTGGAATAGTCCGAAACGTTGCCGTTGTTGCACGAATAAAAAGTTTTTTCAAACATCGGAGTGCTGCTGCAATTGTTTAATCAATCCACTGTGCAGTCACAGGAGAGAACCTCCTTTCTCCCTCTTCTAAACTTACATGTGCAGTACGCTGGCAAGGTCCTACCACTGCTGTGACAAATAAAACTTACAATATAATATTGTATGTGCACTGTTTTGATCCAGAGGAAGGCAAAAACCCATACTGAAGCCATGACTGTTAGGCTTCAAGAGGGGAAAAATTCCTTCCTGACCCCAATGGCAATCGGAAAAATTCCCTGGATTCCCAGGTTCATTTAACAAATTAATACAATGCAGACTCTCACATTTATACTGTATGAAGATACAGAAACCACAATGCAACAGCACATTCAGGAATATATCCATATTCAATTCTTAATATATAATATGAAAACATAAAAAAGAAAACGACTGACATTTTGCAAAGGGTGGGTGTGATCTTTTTACCTGCTCAGTCGATAAGGAAGTGAACTGCTTCTTCCCCTGACTTACTCTCTTACTCCACCCCTGGGCCCTGTCATCTCCTGCCTTAACTCATTTCTTCTCACTTAAACACAGTTATGTGTAATTCTGCCCATCTACAAAATAGACCAGTATAATCTAGTTGATGGTCATTCGGATCCTTTGTCATGCAGCCCCTGTGCTTACAGCTCCAGTGCTTTTCTTTTAGAATCATCTTGTCTCTATTCAGTGCATAATTGGGAAATATTTCCTGATAACTGAACTTATCATTGGTTAGTTCTGCTTTATGGGGATGTAGATCTTCTGTAACAGTGTCCCTTATTCATAGGTTACTCAAAAGTTGTGAGACTACAGCCCCCTGCATATTCTTAATTATTATTAGGTGTTGACGCAAGCTGAAAGATTTAGAATAGCCTGTGCAAAAAAACAAAATGCTAGCATGCCCATTTTCTCTTGTTTATAATATGCTTGGTGCTTGGTTTAGAAGCCACTTCAAATCCATTTAATTCAAATATAAAACCAGTACAGCAATTGCAATTAAGGAGCAACGAGACGAAGGGGCTTTGCCTTAAAATTGTGCATTTCACTAATAAACTGCACAGAGGATCGCCCCACTTGAAATTGCGGTGCTGGTGTTATATTTGTTTCCTTGAAAAATCTTTTATACAAATCGTTCTATAATGGAATGTTTTTTTTGGATTTTTTGGTTCAATCCTAACATTTGCTCATATAAGCTCAAACTAAATAATAATAATATTATTCATCATCCTACATATGTATAAATGTGAATATGCAGAAGGGAAGTACTATGCACAGCATAAGCCATGCCCATATATTTAAGTAAAATAAAGGTAAAATACATCCTGCTATAGAGAGTTTCTTATTTAGCAGTGTGCCTTTCACTTTTAAAGGGGACCCTTCACCCAAAAAAATTATTCCAAATCCTATTTTATCATGTTAGTCAAGCAAAATGAACTTTAATTACACTGTAAAAATTATTTGATTCTTGTTTCCTTCTGTCTGGGAATTCATAAATATAATAAGCAGGCAGGAGCCATTTTGTGGACAATGTTATTAAGGCAAGCCGTGTATCATCTCAAAATCTTGCTTGTGCACCAGAATGGGGGACCTGATGTCCATCCACAAGCACTGGCTACACAATTAAATGGTGAGGAGAAGAGGGGAATGTTAGGAGTGCAATGACAACTAGTATGTGCTGAATTGAAAGTGAAAGTAATTGAATGCCCCGCCTCTATGCCTAAGGCATCGAGGAGGGGCAGGCCATATTTGATTGACAGCTGAGATTTTTTAAATGCATTTTCAATAGCTATGAATGCTTTAATAAAAAAAAATTTGGATTTCTTGTTTAATTTGAAAAGGACTTTTATTATACAGCGTTTTATGTCTGAGTGACAGGTCCACTTTAAGATAATTCTGAACATTTTTCTGTGTTTGTGATAGCCTGCAATCATAAAGACCAACCTTCTAATTAATGGCAAACAAGGTGAAAGAACCTGGTAGCGTGTATACAAATATTTTAATTTGACCTTAATAGTTTTATACAGACAGAATACATTTTGAACTGAAATGAACCCATCGTAATAAGTGTATATATGTATTTTAAGTGAGGTTAACTACTCTAAAAAAGCTACATACTGTATTCCTCATGCAATGAAAAATAATGTGTAATCCATTTCATTTGCTCCTAATTCCCCCAAATCTCTTAACATGTCACAGTCACAAATGAGGTCACGAATCTGTCTCAACCATGAATCAAACGTTCTCAATGCATGGATGGCTTTGAAGACAGCACCTGGCAAATCTAATTTTTCCCTTACTCCAAAATCGCTTAATGAAGTGAAGTTAGGTCATAAAGCACTATTATTTTGCTTAACACATTTATTACATACAATATATGCCTTATTAAACTGGTCAGTACATTCCTCCCCTATTAGTTCAGATATATTGGTTCTTATAAACTGTTTTATCTTTTTTTATAGTTGACTAGCATGTTCTGGAATGTTGCACTGGGAGCATATGCCATTTTGGCCTGTAGACTATCTAGTTCAACTCTGGATAACCACTGCATTTGAGAGAGCTAATCAAGGAGCCACCACTGAAATATGAGACAATAAAACTCACTTTGGATATATGAAAAGGAGGTACCCATATTGCTTGTTCAGATTGTTTCTGTCTGTCTGAGGCTGAGATTAATGTTAGCAAGACTTCAATGGCCCCCCCATGATAATACCAAATTTAATTAGCTACTGGTAACATTATGAACCTTTACAGATCCTATATGTGGGTGTAGCATTGTTAACATAGAGGAACAAGTAGCACTGCTGATATTACAATAGCACAATATTCTCAATACTTTATCTCTATATATCCCACCATAAGTGGATCAGGTCTCAGTACAGGAGGGTATCACAATATCACTCCTTAGTGGACCTTAAGATTTTAGGCTAATTTTTAGATGGGCTACCCAAGATAAATTCTTAACTTAATTAAACCACTGGGTCACATGTTATATTAATATTCACTATCTTAGCCTCATTATCTGTAGAAGACATTTATTGTTGGCAGATTTGTAAATAATGCTACCATACAACACACTGGAGGGGCCACATTTCTGACAACACCACTACTAGGGATGCACCGAATCTGGGATTTGTTTTAGGATTCAGCCAGGATTAGGCCTTTTTCAGCAGAATTTGGATTCGGCTGAATCCAAGTGCCAGGCCAAACTGAATCCTTAAAATAATGACTTTTCATCACACATAAAAGGAAGCAGAATAACTACGCACTGTGTGTGTGGTTTGTAGTAACCCTTGATATACCTATTTTGCATATTTAATTTGGGCTTGGATTTGGTGCTGTATTCGGCCGAATCTTTTACAAAGGATTTGGGGTTCAACCGAATCCCAATATAGTGGATTCAGTTCATCCCTCATCACTACAAGACAAAATATGAAGCAGCAAGGGATGATTTTGGGTGATTTTAAGGGCTCTGGTAATCAAAATGCCCTACTAAAATCCCATGTTTCATAAGTCTTAGGAAGACTGGAAAAACAGGGGTTGAAAGCAAAGAAATTTTACACCCATCCTACAACAGTAAAAATAATACGATTAACGATTGTATTAAAGGTAAAAATACTATACTGTCCTTTTTTTTAAGAAAATCTGTTCCAGTACATTAATCCACAAATGTGGAAATGATAGAGAAGTCAGCATTTGTAAAAGGAATTTATTCAACACTGCATAAAAATGTTTCAAAGAGGGGAAATTCAGAATCCAGAAAGCATTTTCAAAACTTCGGTTAACATTTAGGTTAATATTCAGGGATTTTAAAGTTATCAAGCGTAAAGGGAATGTCATATACTTGTTATTGTCACAGGTTTAATATTTTTTTCTGTGCATGATAATTTATAACTATAAATAGTTATAAATTATAAATATTACCATGGAGGTATCTCTAAAGTAAGCAGAGGTGTAAAGAGCTTTATGTCTTATGACTTATTCCCATTGTTTAGGGGGGCCCTTTGCTGTGGGATCAATAACTTCTAGCTACACAACTAATCATCACCTGATATATATATATATATATAGATATATATATATATATATATCTATATATCTATATCTATATATCTATATATATATCTCACTGACCCCGATATCACATAGTGGAGAGAACAGTGCAGTTAATTAAGAGCAGACACACAGAGGGACTAATCAGTGAGTAAGTCATGATATCATGGCCACCTGTGCTGCTGACTCTCACATGTTCCTACTAGAAAGCCTTTACTTTTGGGGGCCCCTGGTGACTACATTTGGCTTTATCTAATCTAGGAAATATGTAAACTCTACATTTGCTCAGTTTGGTCTGGGGAAGACAGATTTTCAAATTATAGCACTGGGAAAAGCAATGCAACCCCCCTCCCAAAGTGATGATTGATGCCAAGGAGTAAAAAAGTGTGTAGAAAGTTATTATACATAAATCCTATTAACCACGGCTCATCCAGCACAAGGAACAGACATGATGGAAATGGGTGATATATCCTTATTATGGACTCCCTCCCACCTAGATCCTCTGATACATAAGAAGCAGAAATCACATTAAGGTGGCAAAGTGTGAAGTAATAAATGGCAAAAAATGCACATGCGGAATAACACTCAATCATAAATACACAACTGTGCCATTTATTTTACACCGATATCTTAAAAAAAAAAATGAACTTGTGTCAATTACACTTACCAAACAGAAAAAAGTGTGAGCATCTCTCAGAAATTGCAGTGTCATGTAAAAAGAGAGATAATTGTGTTCTTAGGAACTTTCTACTCCCTGCTGCATTATGGAAAGGAGTGCAATTACTTATTATTTTGGGTAACACACATTTTTTTTTTTACCCAACAAGTCAAGAGAAAGCTCCGACGTCACTCAGTGAGAGAGAATGCAATTTGCATAAATCAGCATCAATATGGAACGCATAGTGCATACAGATGTACTGCTTTCCCACATGTGATTCTCATCGGTGACCTTGAGCTTCTAAAGAAGCTGTTATTGATGAGTTCTAGTACTTAGTACTGTAATTGCTAAGTTAGAACTCTTGCAGTAAGCTACTTTCCAGTGTTCTCCATTCACTAGATTAGCTGCTTTAAAGATCTGTAAATATATACACTGCATATTTTTTTCTGTGCCCGCACAGGTACAGTATGCATCAATACTTTCTGCATTTACATGCTAATTTAATTTTTTGGTGACCCTACACAAGGCAAGACACACCACAAGAGCCATCAGTGTCCTATAAAATATATCTGTATAAACAGTGTATAGTGATGTCATCAGTTATAATTAGTGCAGTGTTGGTGATGTCTGTACATGGCTCACTGAAATGTGTTTATTATTATAGATTATGAACTCCCTGAAGTTTTAACTTCCATGATCTTTGGCCTAGTGTCTTTATATGGTCGTGGAAGTCGAACTCCCCCGTTATTTCTAATATCCTTATATTTTACAATAAGGTCTAAAATATATCCTATTTATATTACAATGGGGGATTCACAACTATATATATATATATATATATATATATATATATATATATATATATATATATATATATATATATATATATATATATATATATATATATATATATATATATATATATATATATATATATATATATATATACACACATACACACACATATATACAGTGGTGTGAAAAACTATTTGCCCCCTTCCTGATTTCTTATTCTTTTGCATGTTTGTCACACAAAATGTTTCTGATCATCAAACACATTTAACTATTAGTCAAAGATAACACAAGTAAACACAAAATACAGTTTTTAAATGAGGGTTTTTATTATTTAGGGAGAAAAGAAATCCAAACCTGTGTGAAAAAGTAATTGCCCCCTGAACCTAATAACTGGTTGGGCCACCCTTAGCAGCAATAACTGCAATCAAGCGTTTGCGATAACTTGCAACGAGTCTTTTACAGCGCTCTGGAGGAATTTTGGCCCACTCATCTTTGCAGAATTGTTGTAATTCAGCTTTATTTGAGGGTTTTCTAGCATGAACCGCCTTTTTAAGGTCATGCCACAACATCTCAATAGGATTCAGGTCAGGACTTTGACTAGGCCACTCCAAAGTCTTCATTTTGTTTTTCTTCAGCCATTCAGAGGTGGATTTGCTGGTGTGTTTTGGGTCATTGTCCTGCTGCAGCACCCAAGATCGCTTCAGCTTGAGTTGACGAACAGATGGCCGGACATTCTCCTTCAGGATTTTTTGGTAGACAGTAGAATTCATGGTTCCATCTATCACAGCAAGTCTTCCAGGTCCTGAAGCAGCAAAACAACCCCAGACCATCACACTACCACCACCATATTTTACTGTTGGTATGATGTTCTTTTTCTGAAATGCTGTGTTACTTTTACGCCAGATGTAACGGGACGCGCACCTTCCAAAACGTTCAACTTTTGTCTCGTCGGTCCACAAGTTATTTTCCCAAAAGTCTTGGCAATCATTGAGATGTTTTTTAGCAAAATTGAGACAAGCCTTAATGTTCTTTTTGCTTAAAAGTGGTTTGCGCCTTGGAAATCTGCCATGCAGGCCGTTTTTGCCCAGTCTATTTCTTATGGTGGAGTCGTGAACACTGACCTTAATTGAGGCAATTGAGGCAAGTGAGGCCTGCAGTTCTTTAGTTGTTGTCCTGGGGTCTTTTGTGGCCTCTCGGATGAGTTGTCTCTGCGCTCTTGGGGTAATTTTGGTCGGCCGGCCACTCCTGGGAAGGTTCACCACTGTTCCATGTTTTTGCCATTTGTGGATAATGGCTCTCACTGTGGTTCGCTGGAGTCCCAAAGCTTTAGAAATGGCTTTATAACCTTTGAAATTGAACTCAGGTGTGATAAACCACAGTTAAGTTATTTTTTAACAAGGGGGCAATCACTTTTTCACACAGGCCCATGTAGATTTGGAGTTTTTTTTTCTCCCTTAATAACGTAAACCTTCATTTAAAAACTGCATTTTGTGTTCAATTATGTTATCTTTGACTAATAGTTAACGGTTTTTGATGAGCAGAAACATTTAAGTGTGACAAACATGCAAAAGAATAAGAAATCAGGAAGGGGGCAAATAGTTTTTCACAATATATATATATATATATATATATATATATATATATATATATATATGTATATATGTATATATGTATATATGTATATATGTATTGTATATATGTATATATGTATATATGTATATATGTATATATGTATATATGTATATATGTATATATGTATATGTATATATATGTATATGTATATATATGTATATGTATATATATGTGTGTGTGTGTGTGTAATGTACCCTCTATTGGGTATATTAGAAGTCACCATGGCACCTGACATAAAATCCAAATTAGTAATATCCAAACAGAATATTGATATTTTTATGGGCAAGCAATATTTTTAACAATAAATGACTAATATAATAAATGATATCATGTCATTAAATTATGTTATGTTTATTTTTTTTCTGAAGTCAGAGAGGGATGTTTATAATAATATTAATATTATGAGGACAAACAAATTAGAGAGGGCTACGTGATAGTTGTGACTGCACTTTTACACTATAAAGAAATATGTACCTCTAGCTATAATATTTATATCCAGAAGTCTTTGCAGTTGAAACTCTGACTAATGTTTAAAAAGGGCTGACATTTATGAGGATATAAGACATGGATGTCCAATGTGCAATCATAAAGCTGTTTCTTGGAATACCCAGTACCCTTTTATAAATGAAGACACTCGGAGTCCTCCACCTCCACTACCTCTAAAAAAGCTACATAGTGATGTTGCCAATATTGTTGACTTTGACCAAAACAACCAATTACATGTACATACTACTGAAATTATGGGGGCATACCTATACCCACACCCACTTGTAAACACGCTAATATAATAGTCATAAAGCATAACGTATTTATTGTAGCACACAGAGACAATGTTCCCTTTCTGATCTATACTCAAGCTATACAGTACTGCAGAGGGAAATAATGTATTCTACAGAGCTGGGAAAAATATTTTTCTCTAACACAACAGGCATATTCCCAATAATCTGTTTCTGCTAATTGTTGAGGATTTCCAAATAACCAGCAATTATTAATAGAGCCGCAGTCCTCAAGGCCATGATGTGCATCCGTTATTAATTAACAATTCATTTTGCTGAATAAATAATACTTATGATTGATGATAGGGCTTATAATTGGACACTAGATGTGCCTCTCCTGGGACGGGATCTTTTTTTTCCCCTGATATTAACTTAACGTTTATGAACCACAAGACCATTTAGGAAAATCCGTTTTAAGCAATTGTGACAAAAGCAGCTATTTACTAGTAGGCTGATAAGCCTCAAATACCAAATTTAATGTGTGTGACATTGACACGTACAGGGCCGGATTTACATAGCAGACGCCCCTAGGCCACTGTCATTTGTTGCCCCCACCTCTCCCTTTTAATCAATTAAATTTTCATCATTGGGACCAGAGCAATGGAGATTGGTGTACAGGAGATTTTTAAAAACTATTGTATCCCCAGTGTTTCTGAACCAATGTGGGTGTGTTTGGGCAGCATGCCGCCCCCTAAAATCCTGCTGCCCTTGGCCCGGGCCTTGGTGGCCTCTCCACAAATCCGGGCCTGGACACGTGCATTTTAATCCATGTTTGTGTGAAGAACAAGTGTAATTTGCTCTTAATAAGCCAAGCATAAAAACTACTGCCCCATATATATTGATTGCTATTCTAATAATATTCCTGCTGATAATTTCTTGCCAAATTAGTTTTGGTTTAAAAAAAGCAAAGATAGCCTGGCAAGCACAGTATAGGAATCTAGGTAAGTATTCTCCTACTGGTGGCAAAACTGCTTCACACACTAAAAAGCAACAGAAAAAAAAACTCAGCAGTCCAGATGCCACCTTCAATTGATATTACTACTTACTGAGAAAATGTAAACTTCACTTGGGTATGTTATTATTATAGCAAGAAAATAATCCCATGTAACTGATAATAAATAATAAATGTAAGTAAAGTAAGCTTACATGGGCTATATGTAAAAGTCCTAGGAATTAAGGTGATGCCCTAGGAGCAGTAGGCACAATACTTTTTAGGAGAAACATAATAAGCATGAGTATTTGTAGTAATAATAGAAAAGGGATGTCATTTGTTATTCATTTTATGTAAGACTAAAAATCCACACTGTGCACAATGTAGAGGTTGTAACATCAGGAGAGGATAGAGTACAATCAACGCTCCTCCCAAATGTAACTATACATTGGGCATAAAAAGATGCAAAGTTGCTACAGGTTTAGCAACTCATATCATCAAATGAGCAGATAGTATGAACTGTTTTAAAACAAACATTTGATTTGGTTGTTATGGGTTACTGATTGCTTTTAAAGTTAAATCACCTATGTTGTTGAATAAACACAAAATAATTAATATCAATTGTGTAGTTTATTTAGTTTGGATCTTTGCCTGCCTGACTAATCCCCTGTCTATCCCCAGGCCTGGATTTACATAGCTGGCACCCTTAGGCAAATTTGTCATTGGGACCGGAGCAATGGGTATCGGCGCTCCTGTGCATCTGTGTTTCTGAAAAAATGTGGGTGTGGTTGAGCAGTATGCCGCCCCCCTAAAATCCTGCCGCCCAAGGCCCGGGCCTTGGTGGCCTTTCCACAAATACGGTCCTGTCTATGCCTCTGGTGTCACTGCGGCACTGCTTACTGTCCGCCACTGGTGTCTCCCAAGCGGTCAGCCTCTACTGGCAGTTACTGAGCCACCATGTTCATTCCCTGCTTAAATCACGAACAGGCTTGACAAGAGCAGGGTCCAGTACATTCATGTGGGCACTGCCCTAACAGGTTCAGGTATGGGACCTGTTATCTAGAATGCAGGGTCTGGGGTTTTCTGGATCTCCATACTTTGCTAAAAAATCATTTAAACATTAATCACATCCCATAGCATTGTTTTGCCTGCAACGAGAATGAATATCTTAAGGTGGCCATACATGTAGAGATCCGCTCGTTTGGCGATCTCTCCCGATATGCCCACTTAGAGCCCTAAGGCCCAATGATCGGATAATAATGCAGGCAATATGGTCGGTCGGATTGCCGGACTGCATCAATGAAAAGATGCCGTCCGCGATCCAACGGGATTTTTAGCCCTGCCAGATCGACATCGGGCCAATTTCAGTATAACAAGTAACAAGTATACGAAGATTGTTATCAAGGTAGGATATAATATATGATGTGAACAGTCTTTAAAATCTTCCTTACAGGAAATATCAAGGTAGGATATAATACACGATGCGGACAGTCTTTAGAATCTTCCTTTCAGGAAATATTTGCAACTCAGTCGTTAATTGCAGTAGAAGACATTCTAATCCAAAACTCCAGACTGCTGCTCACTGATAGTTACCCTCTGCAGGGTAGCCTTACTATTACCAATGACAGCCATCTGAATTGGAACCTATTACAGGTATGGGACCTATTATCAAGAAAGTTTGGGACCTGGGGCTTTCCAGATAATGGATCTTTCCGTAATTGGGATCTTTGTATCTTTGATATGTCAACTAGAAAATCATGTAACCATTAAATAAACCAATAGGATGGTTCTGCTTTCAATAAGGATTAATTATATCTTCGTTTGGATCAAGCATAAGGTACTGTGTTATTATTACAGATAAAAAGGAAAGGAAAAGGCCTTTCCATAATTTGAAGCTTTAAAAAGAAAGCTCCGAATTACAGAAAGGCTGTCCATAGACTCCATTTTATCCAATTAATCCAAATTTTTAAAAATTATTTCCTTTTTCTCTGTAATAATAAAACAGTACCTTGTCCAATCTAAGATATAATTATCCTTATTGGAGGCAAAGCCAGTCTATTTGGTTTATTTAATGTTTTCATGATTTTCTAGTAAATTTAAGGTATGAAGATGCAAATTACAGAAATATCCGGAAAGCCCTGGGTCCCGAGCATTCTGGATAACAGGTCCCATACCTGTACCCTTTTTTGTAGATGCTATTCATCTGGCTTTTAGGTTTGGCCCTTTAACAGATACTGACATCAGAAAATAAAAAATTTTTATTATCTATCATAACATTGCTGTTTATAATTTTGCCATAAAAGTATTTGCCTGATGCCTTTACATTACCTTTCTTACTTACCTGTTCCTCTATGCGAGGGCTGCTATAATTCAGCTTCAGCAGTCTGTTAGCATTAGAAACTCTTACTGACAGGTTAAGAAGGGACAGTCAGGTTGCTTACTTACTTGAAATTACTTACAAAAGTAGAACCATAAGCAAAAAACGATCGACATGGCCTATAGGTAACTTTTAAAGTAGATTCATATTTTGAAAAGAAAATTTTTAGTGTCAGTATCACTTTAAAGTATGGGGGCTATGGAAGCTGGATGGCTATCCCATGTTATTATGGCTTAAAGGTTTTCTAAATATTTCACTTGTTATACCAGACCCAGACATGATTAATTTTACATTTATGCCTGTTAGATATTTGCTTGTATATTATTCCTTCATTGCTCAGTATTGACGTATACAAACTTTGTGGAGACATAAGTGAAGCACTTTCATTCACCACTACAAGTTAGATATGAGAGATACAGTGTAAAATTGTGCCATACCTAGCATAATTCACTCTCCATGTCAGGTTTTCTTCCTTGGGTTCATTTGGTTGGTTTAAAAACTTGTTACTAACCTGTAGCAAAAGCAACATATAATTCTACATGTAACTTTACCAGGATTGTGTGACATTACTTCTATATTCATAGTGGCAAATTTACTAAAGGGCAAATTTTATAAATAAAAGTAAATAAATGTATATATACTGATTATAGAACTATTGCCTTGTGGTGAACTATAAATACAAAGTACAATATCGACTTTATGTTTGTTAGGATACAAAGACAGAGTGAATATATTTGGGATACTGGAATCCACAAAATAAACACACAAAATAAACATAGCTTTTGGTAGTGTAAAAATGTAATTTGTAAAATGTTTTTGTTTGGACAAAACAACAACAGACATTTGCAAACATATGCTCCAATTCCATATGCATTGTCCTCTTTTGCAATAACACTTTTACTGCATTTCCTACTTAATGGACACTTCATAGTGGCACAAACAGCCTTATGACTGGCAGAGTTTTCTCAGGGAATGAAAATGCCAGTCCGACCGTTTACATTTTCAGTGCAAAGTTAGCAGCCTGTAATACATGGGAAGCTATAATGGGGCATGAGATCCAAGCAATTTAAACACTGTGCCTTCACAATATAAAACTGTGACAGTCAAAATGTCCAATGACCCTAAGGGACAATGTATAAATGCAACATTTTAGAATGTGCAAACACAAATAGCCCAATCAAGCCCACACTGATATCCATTCCAAAATATATGATCTTATTAAGAAGAAAATGAAAAACTTTGCCAATCAAATCTGCTCATTCCTGGCAATACGAGACTGGGAAAGAGCAAATGATAAAGGAGCCGAGAGACGCTCTTGTAATGCTAAACAGGCAATTAACAAACTCATGGGTGTTAATTATCTTCATACTGTATCATGTTCAATTAGTTAAATCTCTGCAACAAAGGTAACCATGAACAATTGCTTTGATAGGCGTACAGTACTTCATTTGTAGTTAATCGGTTTAAGTCTTGCAGTTGCTAGGTTACATGGGTCTCTGGAGGGATAACACTGCACAGATGCACTATGTTTAAACGACTACAGAGAACTGTTTAAACTCAAACCATGTATAACTCTTTATTGATTTTTCACAGAAGATCTCAGTTCTGATGATAAGGTTTTGATATATTTTCTGTTACCGCCAGTTCCTTGGAGTATTGCAAGAAAAAAAAAATCTGTCAATATGCTTCTATTATGATCTCTTGATCTGTATCCATAAAAACCTTTAGCCACAGCCTTATTATAAAATAATGGGAGAGGAAAGTGGATTTTCCCAGGCTTTAATATGCAAGGATTATTGCTACTTCCCCCATCATGTAAATAACGGTGCCAGCTATATCAGTGTTTTAACAACAAGAACATATCCTTCTACTAATTAAACTGATTGACTCTCAGTAGGATGGGATCAGCTGCAGTATCATGAACTTAAACAATAACTAGCAACTGATGGGCAGTTCCCATCGATAAGACAATCACAAGCCTCTTTCACCTGTCACCAGGCAGGAGTTGAGCAATAACCACCCCCACAGATGGGCTACTTGGCACTTTCTGCCCTATTAGCAATTTATAATAGTAATCAAGAAACAGTCAGCAAATCAAGACAGCAACACAGTTCTCTGTTTAATTGGCCTTGTGTGCCTGGTGATAAATAGTTCTTGACTGTTATAGGTCACTCTAGTTTGCCTTTTAATGGGTCTCTCTGTTTAGGCTTACCAACAGATACCAGGTCAAGACTCAAGGAAGGTGCAAAAAATGTTAATTAATATCAATAATAGGCAATTATTAGTTAGACAGAAGGACCTGCTAGCTGTGTGCTCTAATGACTCAGAGCTAACTTGAAGGGAAACAGTGCCAAATTAGCATAACTGTGTATGCAGACTTCATGGTGTTGCCCAGCAAACATCTGTTATGTTCGTAATTCAAATAGAATTTGCGCTTTTGTAGTTATATTTGCATAATTAGCAATTCTTCTTGGTCATTGCAAGGCATAACAATACCCTTGTGACTAGTATCCAAAGACATGGGCATTACTTTTTGCAAAGAGTTAACACAAAGTGTTTGCTGGTGCTCCACAGTAAATTGGATTCTTTATGTACAGTATGTTGAGGCAAAATAGCAGTTTTTTTAGAGCATTATAAAAGTGACCTTAATATCGTTTAGCAGAAACATTTGTCTAGCCTAATATCTATTTTGGTTATTTATAAAGTACTAGTAATAGTTATTATGTTAAAAATATATACTTACACATATTATATATACACACACACACACACACACACACACATTTAAACAACAGGGATAGTTTGTCCATATATTGCAATATATTTAAGTTGGCCAACTACGTCAAAGTCATCCCATATCTGGCCAGTCCTACACTCAAATTTCATCTGATTCATTAAGAATGCTATTGATTTATAATACATTTTACACAGGGACTAAGGTTTAACTGCAACTTACTAGCTGCTTTCAAAGTAAAACCGCCAAACTTGGCTGCCCTTTTATTGGACACCAGTGGGATCACCTGACTATAGCTGGGAAGGGTGGGAGCTACAACATGGAGCCGGCCACTGCTCCTGTATAAACTATGACAAACAAGGGAAAGTTGTGCTCACCACTAATTTTTAAAACCATTAAGCGGGGGTGCAATGAGGGCTGTGACCACAAAATATATATAGACAAATACAAGAGTCCTCTGCACTTAACCCATTATCAACATATTTAAAACATTGAGACATTTTGTGCATACAACTACTAAAAAATGCCTTACCCTTTAAACAACAGGGATTGTTTGTCTATATATTGCAATATATTTAAAGGACCGGTAACAATTTCTATTAAAAAAAAAATAGTTTTTACATAACGAAAAAAAACCACCAAGACACATTTAACTTTAAATTCGCAAAGTCTTTATTAAGAAATAACTTACCGATACTTTGCTTGCGCTCCTCTTCAGAAAAGAAGACAGGGTGACAATCCATCGTGCAAAGCTCGATTTCTCCTCCCTGGCTATCTCCTATACAAGGCAGGGAAGAGAAATCGAGTGCTGCATGATGGATCAACGCCCTGTCGCCTTTTCGGAAGAGGAGTGCAAACTGAGTATCGGTAAGTTATATCTTAATAAAGACTTTGCGAATTTAAAATTAAAGGTTTCTTGTTTTTTTTTATGTACAAACAAATTTTTTAATTTTTTTTTATGTTACTGGTCCTTTAAGCTGACCAACTATGTCAAAGTCATCTCATATCTGGCCAGTCCTACACTCAAATTACATCTGATTCATTAAGCATTCTAATAAAAGGGCAACCAAGTTTGGCAGTTTTACTTTGAAAGCAGCAAGTAAGTTGCAGGTAAAACTTAGTCCCTGTGTAAAATGTAATGAATGTAATGTAATGAATGTGCTCACCAATAATTTTAAAACGAATTAAGCAGATGTGCAAAGAGGCTGTGCCCACCAAATACATACTGACAAATACAAGAGGTCCTCTGCACTCAACCCATTATCAATATATCTAAGACAGATGAGAATGCAAGGGCCTCTGGATCCCTGTACTTGAATGAAGCACCCAATGGTGTGAAATGCATAGGGACAGGGTAACTATAGGTCCATGCCTCACTAAAAACTTTTCTGTTTGGCATGTGATATAATGTTTTATTATTTAATTACATGTATACATTGCCTGCTTATGGAAGGTGTTAAGTACAGGGCTCCATTAATCTCAACAATCCAGCACAACGTCTAGAGGGCTGCATGGAGAATGAGGAACACAACCACTTAGCACTCCAGCATTTGCTCCACTTACTCATCCTACATGAGCTCTATTGACTAAGCCTTTCAGCTATATCTGCTTTAATATATTTAAGAAATATAAATAATTTATCCTAGCCAGTGTTTTATATGAATTACTTATTTACACCTATAGTCCCAAGATGATTAGATGAAATGGAGTTGCTGGTCAAGAAAGAAATACATGTTGAAGTATACAAGAAAAGCTAGGTATATTTCTAGAAGACACATATTAAAACAATTAACTGGAAGGGCAGTCAATATATAATATTACTGAATATAATAAGCTAAAGGAAATATGTAACCGCCAATAGCGCTAATATAACCTTCATTTGCTGGGGCAAGAAAATAGGTCACAGCATTCATGTAATAATGGAACTGTGTCTGTTCTCAGCCTTATCAGAACAAGATGAAATTCTTTTTAACCAGTGCAGGTACGTAATATACAGCTAGTAAATGATCACACCACACTCTCCATTGTAAGTTTGTTTTGTATATAATAATTGGTGCTCAATGTGTGCTGACTTTAGGATCCCCAGACAGAAACAGCTATAAACCATGTGCACAAAAATATGCTTGAATATTCACATTTTCGTTGAACACTAGTCTGATTAATTAGCTGGCACTACAGTTACTATTGCATAAGTCTCCTGTGGCAGCACAAGTAACTGGTATGCATAAAAAATGTGACTTAATAATAGTCACTGGAAATGGCAAAATAGCGTGAGAATCCACTAAATGAAATATACAATCCAAGAACAACGCCCACACTCAGATGTAAATTTAATTGGACATATGTACTATTATAAGTGCAACACATGCATGTGTACTAAAGCCTTAAAGTGCAAGTGCATTTAATCTGCATTTAAATATTTTACTTCATTTTTCAGTCCAAGCCATGTTACTCTAGTAATCGCATCCCAGTACAAAATCATAAAATTAGAGGAATTGTGTGTAAAGATATGCTTAGTAATAAGCATAATGTAGCAATATAGCAACATATAGGCAAACTGGATAGCAGCACAGATACTTAGGCTATTTTAATATTTTTTGATCTTACCAGTCAGGTTAAAGGGCTAAATGATTCTGGAGGGTACCATGGAGCAATATAACTGCAGTAGCCAAATCTATTATATTATTATCCCTGTAATAAAATACCTGATGAAACCAACAGTTAACACTTTTTTTATCAGGTGCAATAATGGCCATGTAGGTGGGCATGTCACAGCGGATGGACACTATTAATGATATGTAATAACAGATGGTATGTTCAATAGGAATTTTTTTCCTTTTGCACCAAAGTGGGCTGTTTTTCTCACCTGAAATGCATGACAAAATTGTAGTGCCAATCTGTATCAGATGAAAATATGAATTCATCCTTACATGTGAGGGCTTATCGACAACTGCAACGCACTCAGGTGCAGACTCAGCCTGTACCCACTCATACATGTTTCAGTAGTAGTAGTATACAGTCACTGCTAACCCCAATTCTCTATATTGATGGTATTTATCCATAGCTTCCATCTGCCACTGGACCTGCAAGTTACTTAGAAAAGCCAGACAGCCCTCTCAAATTAAAGGGGACGTTTGCCATTGAATTAACTTATTATGATGTAGACATTGATATTCTGAGACCATTTGCAATTTTTTTTGGTTATCTTTTTGTTCACCGGCTCTTCAGTTTGATATTTCAGCCGCTCTCTAGTTGATATGGTCTTATTTACCCTTGCAACCAGGCAGTGGTTTGAATAAGAGACTAAAATATGAATAGGAGAGAACGTGAATAGGAAGATAAATAATTTACAATTTTATTGTTTTTGCAAATTTTATCTTTACAGAGCAATATTTGTTTGGATGCAGGGTCAGCAACCCCCATTTGAATGTTGGAAAGATACGAGTAAATAATGAAGACAAATACGCAACGGTTTCACAAATAAACATGTGGGATGGGTTTAAAGACTGACAATGTATTAAAAAGAAAAAATATATATATTGTGTGTTGAAGTGTAGCAATGTAAACCTTGCATCATCTAATATGGTATAACCAATCATGTGAAATTATTTCCTTATCCCTACAATATTTTAAAATTCAAACCAGAAGCGGAAATATTCTCCCTACATATCTCTAAACCATTATAGCAGTTTAGGGTATATTTTAATTTAATTGCTTAGGAGATATCTGACCTTTTCCATTTGTTTTATGGGCTTTTGGGTTTTTTTGTTTGTTTTGTTTTTTTTGCAAGTATTTGATTTACCATTTGGAATTCAGCAGGGATTCATTGATTGCTAATTTTCTTGTGTCTGACTTTTTGTTCTATTCTGGAATTGCAGCTCCATCATTTTCCCATGCAACGACAATATTGCTTCTATTCAGCAGGGACCTATGTTATTTCTGATAACGGAATTAGATGTGCTGTATGTTGATTTACTTAGTTACATAGATGTGGCGATTGGAAACGGATATTTAAGTCTATGAAGGTCGCCATCAAGTCACTGTTATGCTAGGAAAATTATTTACATTTGTGTGAATATGAAGAAGGACAACCCAATGAATACAATTGCTACTATTCTTGCCTGCTTTTGCAACCTGAGTAGTTTGATAAATGACCACTGGGAAATAAATAACTCCTTCTGGAAATCTTTAAATGGCAATCAGATCTTTTCCTGGATACATATTCAGTCCTGTGATTATTTTGTAGTCTTTACTACACATATAATGATATAAGAGGTTTATTACATTTTAGAAAAAAAATAGTATTCAGGGATGTATAATAAGTTCAAGTGATGGCAATATGTTTGGCAAATTACAAATTGCCGCTTGATTAAAATCTCTAGTAACAAAGGAACTTGTGTAGTTTGTTAAATATTTGACTGTTATGTGGAAATGTGCTGCACTGCATTTTATTCATATACGTATGTACATTATTTAAATATGTTTAAAGTTGAATGAGCTATAACCTGTAGCAGAGATAATTATATAAAGGGGCCGAGTAAAACAAAGCTGTCCCTATTAATGGTTGACAAGATTAAAGAAGATGAAGATTGTTGCAGCACGTGAAGTGAAAACATTGTTCCAAAAGTGAAAAAATGTATGCTTGCATGTACAAGTGTGGTCCATGCTTGTGCAGAAATAAGTAACAAATTGATCACATATGTGATGACTTGCTGTCAGAACACAGGTGGGTAACACATATGGGGCTAGATGAGAAGTAATAATATAACTATTTATAAGTGATAAATAGGAAGATGCCAAGATCAGAGCAAATGTAAGGAATACTCTAGTCCTTATACCTGGGCAGGCAGCAACAATGTCAAGTCTGTATAACAGGTTGGGGGCAGGCTAGAGACAATGACAAGTCCATATAACAGGCTGAGGTTAGGGGACAGAAGGTTGTCCAGTAAACAGTCTGAGGTCAAATACAAGGAGATCCATTGGATGTTATGTGTCACTAGACTTGCACCTTTTATTACATTACCTTGTAATGCTGCAAGCGTATTACATTTATGTCATGTATGTTTAGACTCAAGCTAAAAAGTACATGTTATTCTGATGTAGTATAACATGTCCTGACACAAACCATTGCTGATCAATCAGACTATTATACACTTTTATATGTTCTACCCCGGCTTTTCCCACCCTTCATTTTTTAATTGCAAATGAAAATACCTGCAAATACTAAAGGTCAGTATATATGATCTACTCAACAATACATATTATAAGCAGACAATCTGGGCTGATCACCATACAACCCCCTCAAATCATACTGGAGTAAATACAATTTTCCTCTTCTCATTTTAAGAATACATTTCCTCGAATTAGATAATATACCATTCATTCCATGGACTATAAGAGTGGGTGCTGGAGAATATAGCTACCATAAGCTCTGAAGGTACTCTCTCTCTACTGTTTGTATGTGCTTTTGAGCATGTTATGTTTCCACTGTCTACTCAGATATGAGCGAGGGCACGGACAACACTCACACATGCATTGAAAAGGACCAACACTTCGATGACATCTCACATCCAAACAATCTTATTCAACTAAATCAAAATTTCTGAGGGCAACGATAGATTCAATTAAGTTGTATTGCCAAAGGAGGTAGTAGAAATCAACACTATTTAGATGTCTTTGTATAGAGATTGCTGGTCTATTGCAGTGTGTATATTAATTTTAATTTCTGGGTACACTCGTCATTACAGACTTGGACAAAACCCAGTTGACAGGAACAAAAAAGTGTGGCTATCTAATGAAATTATATGTGCAGATAAGGCTTACTAAACAGTTGTTATAGAAAAAGCAACAACAATGCCAGAAAGTGTGAGAGAGATGAGTCTATATTTATATTCTGTTTTTAAACTATAATTAGTTACAAAATGCTTAATATTGAGATTAATTTTGCATTCACCCAAGTTCAAATAGAGGCTCTATTGAGCCCCTATATATATCTAAAGGAAAACTATACCCCAAAATGAATATTCAAGCAACAGATTTATTTACATGAAGCAGGGTTTAACATGAGCTGTTTTATGTAATAACACAACTTGTTTTATGTAATATATTTTTTATAGAGACATACACTGTTCAGGGTTAGGGTTTTCCTTTAAATAAAGGCTCATACTGTATGGTGTATAAGATGTATTCAATAAAAATTTAGCAGAATAAAAAAATCTAATAGTCATAAATATATTTTCTACTCATGGTGGCATTCTATTCTATTCTATTCTATTCTATTATACTGTAGGTAACCTCAAGAGATCATAGATACACATAGCTGTTATTCTTTACTTAGAATTTCACAATATATTCAATTTTTTGTGATGGATTTCTCATGTTTGAAAAAGGCAGTCTTTAATTGTTGTAAATTGCCTGTCAAATGATATTGATTTTGTGCAACTGGTTATCTGCTTTGGATTTTCACACTTTATAATCAAGAACAGTCCTTAATGAAGAACAAGGGCAAGGATCAGCATTTTAATCCTCTGCCTTTCACGCATCAGTGTGACAACATTGTGAATTAAAGAAAATCTTTTAATGACTTCATATGGAAACTGACTTTGTATTAATGCTACTTACCCATATAGCCTATTTTTATTGTACCATCTTTAAGTTGGGGTTTTCTTTGCTCCTCCCTTTTTCTAACCATGATGTACCTTCACCAGTACACAACTGTACCAAATAGTGAAGAAATAGGAAAGACTTTCACACAGGATGCAAAGTTTGCTTCATGCTTAGTAACCCATAGCTACCAATTAGATATGTGCTTTCAAACAACAGACCAGTAAATCTGTTCAGGATGGTGGCCATGGCTAACTTGATACTGGAGTAAATTTTGTGTCCTGACAATATATTATCTGATTTCTTCGCTATTATATGTAACACTGTAACATAATTTCCTGCAAATTTGTCGCAGAACCGACAACCCGCGTCTATACCCGCACCCGAACTTCTACCCACAAACCACAGGGTACCACAGGTTTTTGCAGGTAACCCGCGGGTACCCGACTCGCTGCAGGACTCTATACCCATGCTCTTATTAGTTCTTTTTATCTTTGTCCTATATACCAGTAATTCCCAAACTGTGTATATCCCCCAGTAGGGACTATGGCTGATACAGCAATAATTTTCATGTATCTGTTGCCAGGGCTGGGCCAGGCACCCTCTCACTCCCACCGTGCACGTGAATGGACACACACAAACGCACAAATGAAGGAACAGGCACACATCCAAGCAATTTAAGTTTGGAGAGCGGAACTCGCTTTGCAGACTAAGCTTTGTTTTCCAAAGTCGCCTTACGAGGAAACTTCGGGTGACTTCGGAAAAACGAAGTGCTCCGAGTGCCATCCAGCCAGATTCTATCTGTCTGGATGCAGTTCGGGGAGATTAGTTGTCCTGAAGAAGAGGAGATTTATCGCCAGGCGACTAATCCCCCCCCCCCGAATCCGAGCATGTGCCTTGACCCTAAGGGGCAAATTCATCAAGGGTCGAATTTCGAGGGGTTAAATCCCTTGAAATTCGACTGGGGAATAGAATCGAATAGGCAATTCGGGCGAATTTACGTGCTGGCGAATAGTCGAATTGGCGACTATTCGCCAGGCGAATAGGCGCTCGATCGAATATTCGCTCGAAGGATTTTCATTTGATCGAATGCCTTTTTATTCGATCAAAAACTTGGAAAACAAGCCTATGGGACTTTCCCATAGGCTTTTAAAGCAATTCGGTAGGTTTTAGGTGGCGAAGTAGGCAGTCGAAGTATTTTTAAAAGAGACAGTACTTCGACTATCGAATGGGCGAATAGTCTAATTGTTTTTGCGCTCAATCTATTCGTATCATTCTACTCAGGCGAATTTACGACAATTCGATAGTCGAGGAGCACAAAAATTCAAAGTTTTTTAACTTCGAATCCTTCACTCGAAGTTAGTGAATCGGCCCCTTAGTGTTCAACCCTCATATTTTTCCTAAAATTTGGACGTTTGCTATGAAATAGAAGAGGAGCTCAAGGAGAAATTCAGACAAATTCCAAACAGCTCTTCTCATGCATGAGTAAAAAAAAATGTACCAATGATTTTGTACAACTGATTAATTAAATTATGTATGTAGTTTCTGCACTATTATAATGAAAGGGTGTGTGGTCAAAATCCTGTAAACAGTCTGCAATGCACATAAAAAGAACAAATTGGCATAGTAATATATATACTTAACATAGTACCAACTTATATTTTCGGATTTGGGGCTCTTTAATAGTGATGGGCGAATTTATTCGCCAGGCGCAAATTTGCGGCAAATGTCCGCGTTCCGCTACTGGCAAAACTCCCTGGCGTCAAAATATTTTTGTCTCCAGAGACAATTAAAGTCAAAGGGCTTCTTTTTCTTCTAAATCATTCCAACTTTCAAATGAGGGTCACTGACCCCATCTATAAAGCAAACACTCAAATGTATTCACAAATGTATTCTTATTGCTACTTTTTATCTTCTTTTATTATCTTTCTATTCAGGCCTCTCCTATTCACATTCCAGTCTCTTATTCAAATCAGTGCATGGATTCTAAGATAATTTGGACCCTAACAACCAGATTGCTGAAATGGCAAACTGGAGAGCTGCTGAATAAAAAGCGAAATAATTAAAAAAATAAAACGCAAATATTAAAACATGAATACCAATTGCAAATTGTCTCAGAATAGCACTCTTTACATTTAAAAATGAATAACCCCTTTAAGTCTAACCCAGATTCAATAAACATTCTGTGAAGCAGAGCACAATATTTAAAACATGTTTATCACATTGATTTCTGCATCGGTATCTGGTATACGACACTCCCCATAAGGAACATGTGCTCTGCAGCATGATGTATTCCACTAAACTGGCCTTAGAATTCTGAATTAACCTCTGATATTTTAATCTGGATACTTAACATTCCCTTTTTGGAGTTGATTTATTCCACTTCTTGTAATCGGTAATCTCTTTAAAAATACACATGCTTAACTGGGACATATGAAAGTCCTTATTTAGGGTACATTTTTAATTTGATAGCTGTCATACCCTGCTGCGTAAGTAGCCTCCTGGGGATGGTTTTTAAGTGTATGTGAGCTCTTTTATATTCTGCTACATAACTATTTCTTTTCCATCCCCCAAATAAAGCTAGAGCAGACAATAGATACATACTAATGGAGCCCTGTACCTACCATCTGTAAGAGCAGCTGCTGTCTTGCATCTGTACAATATGCTGAATCTTAGAGCTTCACTAATCTGCATAATAAGGAGAAGGCTTATTCCATTCTAGCTAATAATCACAAGCAATTGATGCTCTTCATTCCCCTACTGTATCCAACAACAAAGTTTCAATATGTTGTGTATAGCAGCTTAAATAAATATTATTCACAAGCAGTTAATCTGCGTCAGAGTGCTCTCCTCTCTCCTATTGAAAGTTCAAAAGTTTCAATATGTTTATGTGGTTTAGATAGTTGGAGGTCAAGGGAAAGGGTGGACTGCTTACACATTGCCTGTGGTTATATTTATATTTCACATAATGTAGAAAACTGTTTTTAAAACAACTTTTTTGTATTTGAAAAGTTTTTCACAATTTTTATACCTTAAGAAAATGCACATTTCCTGCACATAGCATTTTGTGGCCACTTATGGGGGCATGAAATATTGGGCGCTAATTAGGGATGTAGCGAACGTCGGAAAAAAAGTTCGCGAACATATTCGCGAACTTGCGCAAAAACGCGAGCGGTTCGCGAACGGTTCGCGAACCCCATAGACTTCAATGGGAAGGCGAACTTTAACATCTAGAAAAGACATTTCTGGCCAGAAAAATGATTTTAAAGTTGTTTAAAGGGTGCAACGACCTGGACAGTGGCATGCCAGAGGGGGATCAAGGGCAAAAATGTATCTGAAAAATCTGCCTGTGTGTGCTTGGAAGAGATAGTGTAGGGGGAGAGCTGTTAGTGATTTCAGGGACAGATGATAGTAAGTTTGCTGGCTAGTAATCTGCTTGATACTGCTCTGTATTGGAGGGACAGAAGTCTGCAGGGATTTGAGGGACATTTTAGCTTAGGTAGCTTTGCTGGCTAGTAATCTACTGTTCTCTTTAAACAACTGCCATACGTTGACCTTGTAGGCATTGTTTGCCCAGTTTTTTTGGACGCAGCCACTGAAGCACAGTTGCCATAAAAAATATGCCATATAAATGCTGAAAATAGTAATTTTTCGCCATACGTTGACCTTGTAGACATTGTTTGCCCAGTTTTTTGGTTGCAGCCACTGAAGCACAGTTGCCAGAAAAAATATGCCATATAAATGCTGAAAATAGTCATTTTTTGCCATACGTTGACCTTGTAGGCATTGTTTGCCCAGTTTTTTTGGTCGCAGCCACTGAAGCACAGTTGCCATAAAAAATATGCCATATAAATGCTGAAAATAGTCATTTTTTGCCATATACGTTGAGTCAACGTATGGCAAAAAATGACTATTTTCAGCATTTATATGGCATATTTTTTCTGGCCTCTGTGCTTCAGTGGCTGCGGCCAAAAAAACTGGGCAAACAATGCCTACAAGGTCAACGTATACACTACTACAGCGGTGGATACGGATTACGTAAAATATATTATGGCTGCTTGAAAAAAGTCACTCCGGTGTTTTTTCTGGAGACGGTAATATTATGGATATTTAGACAGAATGTGAACAAGGTCACACAGCTAGATGGCGGGTTGAAGAAAACACTGTGCAAATAATGCCTACAAGGTCAACGTATACACTACTACAGCGGTGGATACGGATTACGTAAAATATATTATGGCTGCTTGAAAAAAGTCACTCCGGTGTTTTTTCTGGAGACGGTAATATTATGGATATTTAGACAGAATGTGAACAAGGTCACACAGCTAGATGGCGGGTTGAAGAAAACACTGTGCAAATAATGCCTACAGGGCAAATAATGCCTAAAAGGTCAACTTATACACTACTACAGCGGTAGTAAAATAAAAAAAAGTAAAATAAAAAAAAATGAATATTAAAAAAAAAAAATTAAAGTTGGTGCTGCTGAACTACTAGGAGCAGCAGATTAGCACACCAGTCCCACTCCCCAACACTGCTAGACTAATAGCACTGGGCTCTTATAGTAGTAGTAGTAGTAGTAGTAGTAAAACAACAAAAAAATAAATAAAAGCAGTCCTTACAAGGACTACTGTTATTGCAGCAGTCAGCAGATGAGATCAGAAGCAGGACAGCTGCCCACTGCAGCTACATACAGAGCACTGCAGTAGAAGGTAGATTACTAGCCAGCAAAGCTACCTAAGCTTAAATGTCCCTCAAACCCCTGCAGACTTCTGTCCCTCCAATAACAGAGCAGTATCAAAACGATTACTAGCCAGCAAACTTTCAACTGTCCCTGAAATCACTAACAGGCAGCAGCTCTCTCCCTACACTATCTCTTCAGCACACACAGGCAGAGTGAAAAAACGCTGCAGGGCTTCGGTTTTTATAGGGAAGGGGAGTGGTCCAGGGGAGAGCTTCCTGATTGGCTGCCATGTACCTGCTGGTCTGGGGTGAGAGGGCAAAAAAAAGCGCCAACAATGGCGAACCCAAAATGGCGAACGTCGCGCGACGTTCGCGAACTTCCGGCGAGCGCGAACACCCGATGTTCGCGCGAACAAGTTCGCCGGCGAACAGTTCGCGACATCTCTAGCGCTAATGCAAAAAGCATTCACAATGGGAATAAATGTTAGCAGAGTGAAAAACATTGCCTTTGCAAACACTTTGCCCCTCATGTGAGTGTGCAGTATATGTAAAGAAACTTCTTGATAAAAAAGTTGTTACGTTTGCTCCAAAAGTTTGCGCCACCTTCAAGCAGGTGTTCAAGGTTTGTAATATGCAATTACATTTCGCAAAGCAATAAAAGCCTAATGAAGAATATTACATTGTGACATGCGAATTTTCATCTGCAAATTTGATTAAATTTTTACTAAAATCCAAAAATGTCTCACTATTTTCTTAAAACCTCTTCAATCAAACTCCCATGCACATTTTTACTGTATTTACCAATAAAATCTGGTTCAGAAAAAAAGACTCCCAATTCATATAATTTTTTTCTGATTTGTCACCTGGAAAACTCAGATTCTTCGGATTATTGTCTATCGAATAGTAAACTGGACATCTACATGACCTCAGCAGGCTTGAGATGGAGTACTTTTTTTTATTTGGACTTTTAACAGTATTTAATAAATCATGAAAAATTCAAGATTTTTTTTTTTCTACAAAAAAAATTGTGTTTTTTTTACCTTTAAAACTCAGACTGGAAATAACCCCCTAAGTAATGCCTATGGGAAAAAGTTTCTGGAGATCTCCGTTTCCTCTAATGTTTCTAACAGTATTCAAGAAAATGAAAAGGAACAAAATCATGACGTTCTTAAAGGAATTGTTCAGTATAAAAATAAAAACTGGGTAAATAGATAGGCTGTGCAAAATAAAAAATGTTTCTAAAATAGTTCGGCAATATGTAATGTATAAAGGCTGGAGTGACTGGATGTCTAACATAACAGAACAGAACACTACTTCCTGCTTTTCAGCTCTCTTGGTTTCCACTAACTGGTTACCCTGGTGACCAAGCAGTAACCAATCAGGGACTTGAGGGGGAGGGCTCATGGGTCATAACTGGTTGCTTTTGAATCTGAGCTGAATGCTGAGGATCAATTGCAAACTCACTGAACAGTTATGTCCCATGTGGTTCCCCTTCAAGTTGTTGACTAACTCAGAGTTAGAGAGCTGAAAAGCAGGAAGTAGTGTTCTGTTATGTTAGACATCCAGTCACTCCAGCCTTTATACATTACGTTTTTGCCTAACTATATCAGAAACATTTTTTTTATTTTCCACAGCCTACATTATCTATTTACCCAGTTTTTATTTTTACATTGAACTGTTCCTTTAAGAACTGCAGATATTCCAGTACAAAAAAATAGGTTTCTCTGTACACATTGATTCACCAGAAAAGCAAAATCTTCTTGAATCAGTGTGGCACTGCTTTTCACATTTTCTTCCCTAAAAAACTGGTTAATTGTCCATTGCCCACATTTACAATGACAACTATGTACAATATATGCAGTGTAAAATGGAGAATAATGAACATTAAGGGGCAAATTTACTTATGGTCGAATATCGAAGGTTAATTAACCCTTGATATTCGGCTGCCGAATTGAAATCCTTCGACTTCGAATATCGAAGTAGAAGGATTTACCGCAATTCGTTTGTTCGAACGATTAAATCCTTTGAATCGTTCGATTTGAAGGATTTTAATCCATCGATCAAACGATTTTTCTTCGACCTAAAAAAGCTAGCAAAGCCTATGGGGACCTTCCCCATAGGCTAACATTGCACTTCGGTAGGTTTTAGGTGGCAAACTAGGGGGTCGAAGTTTATTTTTTAAAGAGACAGTACTTCGACTATCGAATGGTCGAATCATTTGATTCTAAGTCGAAGTCTTAGTCGAAGAAGCCCATTCGTTGGTCGAAGTAGCCAAAATAACCATTCTAAATTCAACGTTTTTTTTATTCTATTCCTTCACTCGAGCTAAGTAAATGTGCCCCTAAGAGAGGTTTTGTTGCCGCAAAAATAGGAATCAAGTGCCATGTCTGGGAAGGCTTTTATTCATTTTATACAGTATTTCGTCGAAAGTAACATGACTTGCTAAGTAATCTTGAAACCGTTTTACCTCTCATTCAAGTGGCTTTTTCAGTGCTAGGGAGTTCCCTGGCATTTTAAACCATTAAAGGAGAAGGAAAGCTACCAAAGCAATTTATTGCCAATAGATTAGCCACAGTAGTGCAAGCTATAACACTATATTTATTCTGTAGAATGCTTTACCATACCTAAGTAACCAGCAGCTGCCATATTAGATTGGTGTGACATCACTTCCTGCCTGAGTCTCTCCCTGCTCACTCATAGCTTTGAGCTCAGATTACAGCAGGGAGGGGGAAAAGGAAAGGGAGAGGGGGAGAGGAGCAAACCGAGCATGCTCAAACCCTGCCCTGGAAGTTTAAGCTGAAAACAGGAAGTCTGACACAGAAGCCCATGTGTACACAATAGGAAGAAAGAAATGTGGTGTTTCTTTTGACAGAGGCCTAAGAGCAGAATTACTTTGAGGGATTACTGGTGTATTTGTATAGGCCTTTCTGATAAAGCTTACTTAGTTTTAGCCTTTCCTTCTCCTTTAAAGGAGAACTAAAGCTTAACTAAAGAAGTAGGTTAGAAATGTTGTACATCTTAAAACATTTGAAATTCTAAGTTTTTTTTTTTTTTTTTTATTATTCTATTCCTTCACTCGAACTAAGTAAATGGGCCCCCATGTTTTGAACTTATGTACCAGCCCGAGGCAACCACAGCCCTTTAGCAGGTAAGATATGTGCTTCCAAAGAAGCCCCATTAACTCCCCATCTTCTTTTCTGCTTATTTATTGCACATGATCTGTGTCGCTGTTGCTTACCAAGCTTAGGGACTGACTCAAAATATACAGTCCACATAGAATATAAATGTCGCAATATAATGCTGATTAGTAATTATTACAGATAATCACTACATGGCAGCACAGAAACCAGTGCAACTAGTATCGGTTAATAATCATCCTTGTAGCATCAGCTTATATAACAAGCCAACGTCATTTTCTACTTGATATTTGTGAATATGTGACGACCCCTAAGCTAAGCTTCTCAACAGCTGCTCAGAGCCCACTGAGCATGTGAGTGTCGCAGACACTTTCCAAGATGGTGACCCCCTGTGACAAGTTTGAAGTCCTGGATCATTGCTGCTATTGAGAAGCTGAAACTTTAGGCTGGTGCAATAAGTTCAATACATAAAATATGGCTTTTTAGCCATATTCATTTTAAGTTTCCTTTAAGGGTAATAGAGTCACCATAATGCAATCACAATGATTCCATTGAATGTCAAATTCCGTTGCTTTAACCTTATTGTTATTATTGTAATAATTGATACTGTCAGAAATAATAAGGTGCACTGGACTGAAGTAAAGTTGCCTATAGCATTGTACTTCTCTGTCTTAGGATATTCTGTTTAACAGGATAAATAACATAAACTGTAGTTTCATGCAACTTGTAATGTGCATTCATCTATAAACAGAATGCACCATTAAAAAATGTTCTTATCCACTTTTCAGAAAAAAATTGTGCATGTAGAAAGCCATACAGATGAATTGTTGTTAAGAATTAATTTATTGTTGGCTGTATTTAGATTATGGTTATGTAATTCTCACTTGGCAGGAGGAAAGCAAACAGGAAATCATCCAGGAATACTGGATGTTATAGATTCCCCCAAATCGTTTTTTTGGGCTTCTTCCGAATTAGTTGGATTTTCTGGCTAATTCTAGAGCAGACTGAGATGCTGAATTCTTGTTTTCGGACGTTTTCCATCCTCCTGGTATAATAAATCTTCCATAAAGTAAAGGGTTTTTTTTCCACTTTGGATTTTAAAGTTAATTTTTCGAGTTTTTGGAAACCGACTTTAAAAAATAACCACTTAATGTTAAATAAATGACACAAAAATTCATAACAATTTAAAATCTTGCATTATATCTATCTTTCTCTATGATCGGTCAACCCCCCCCCCTTTCCCTCTCTTTCACTGAGATGCAAGCTATAGTAGAGCTAAGTGAAAATCTATTCATACAGAGATTATACATCTTGATAAAAATCCCAATCCTGGATCGAAATGTCAATTGATTTTATTCTGTAGAAATTAGTTTTATTCAGTAGACTTGCATGCATGGGCATGGATAGGCTTATAGAAATAAGACTTTGTAACATAGTAACATAGTAAGTTGGGTTGAAAAAAGACACACGCCCATCAAGTTCAACCTTTTAATTTTTTTTTAACCTGCCTTACTGCCAGTTGATCTATAGGAAGGTAAAAAACCCCATCTGAAGCCTCTCCAATTTGCCTCAGAGGTGGAAAAAAATCCTTCCTGACTCCAAAATGGCAATCGGACTAGTCCCTGGATCAACTTGTATTATGAGCAATCTTCCATAACCCTGTATTCCGTCACTTGCTAAAAAGCCATCCAACCCCTTCTTAAAGTTATCTAATGTATCACAACTGATTCAGGGAGAGAATTCCACATCTTCAGAGCTTTCACTGTAAAAAACCTTTCAAAATATTTAGGCGGAACCTCTTTTCTTCTAATCGGAATGGGTGACCTCGTGTCAGCTGGAAAGACCTACTGGTAAATAAAGCATTAGAGAGATTATTATATGGTCCCCTTATATATTTATACATAGTTATCATATCACCCCTTAAGCACCTCTTCTCCAGCGTGAACATCCCCAATTTGGCCAGTCTTTCATCATAGCTAATATTCCCTATACCTTTTACCAGCTCAGTTGCCCTTCTCTGTACCCTCTCTAATACAATAATGTTCTGTTTGAGTGATGGAGACCAAAACTGTATGGCATATTCTAGATGGGGCCTTACCAGTGCTCTATAAAGTTAAAGAATGACCGCTTCCTACCGTGAATCAATGCCCTTTTTAATACAGCTGAAGACCTTATTTGCCCTTGATGTTGCTGACTGGCATTGCTTGCTACAGCCAAGTTTATCATCTACAAGGACTCCAAGGTCCTTTTCCATAATAGAGTTGCCTAGTGCAGTCCCATTAAGGGTATAAGTGGCTTGGATATTTTTACATTCCAGGTGCATGACTTTACATTTATCAACACTGAATCTCATTTGCCACTTAGCTGCCCAGATTGCCATTTTGTCAAGATCATGTTGCAAGGATGCCACATCCTGGATGGAATTTATTGGGCAGAATAGTTTTGTGTCATCTGCAAACACTGATACATTACTTTCATGAACACATTAAATAAAAGTGGACCCAATACCGAGCCGAGGGACCCCACTAAAAACCGTACTCCTTACACATCTACTGTCCAGCATTTTATTTACCTCATCATAAATTTGTCTGACATGAAATATCATTCATAAAGCCATGCTGATTGCTGCTCATAATGCCTTTCACTAGGACAAAATTTTGAATGTGATCCCTTAACAAGCCTTCAAATAATTTGCCCACCGCAGATGTCAAATTTACTGGCCTATAATTGCCAGGCTGAGATCATAATCCCTTTTTAAATATTGGAATGACATCAGCTTTTCTCCAATCCATAGGTACCATACCAGATGAAAGCGAATCTGAGAAAATCAGAAATAGCGGCTAGTCTAAAACAGAAATAAGCTCTCTTAGAACCCAGGGGTGTATGCCATCAGGCCCTGGAGCCTTGTTTACATTCATTTTTATTAAAGTTTTATGGATCATATCCTGAGTCAGCCTTTGAGTAGATTAAACTGAGCCATCAGTGCAGCTATGAAGTGAGCCTTTCTCTTCTTTCCTATTAACTTCTTTACTTCTAGTGTGTATGTGAAAGTATATATTTTTTGATGGGGCTTCTAAACTATTACTGTTTGCAAAAATCATGGGATACAGACCAGTCAAGCATCTGACCAGTAGTGATGGGCGAATTTATTCGCCATGCGCGAATTCGCGGCGAATTTGCGCGATTCGCGCCGAGCGAATAAATTCGCGAAACGCCCGCGAAAATTCGCGGTAAAAATTCGCCGGCGTCAAAAAAAATTTTTTTCTACAAAAGTCGAAAACGAGATGCCGGCGCCGTTTCGCGAATTTTTCGCCGTTTCGCGAATTTCGCGCGAAATTCGCGAATTTTTCGGCGAAACGAAACGGCGCAAATTCGCCCATCACTACTGACCAGTAAATGCTACCTGCTGATTGGTTGCTGTGGGATACAAAACCTATAGTAAACATATTTTTTCACAATACATTAGGTTTCAGATAAAGTATAGTATAGAGAAAACTAAAGATTCAAAATTGAATCTTGGATATGTAACTACCAGTAGGAAAAAATTAAATTAACTGGACAATTATTTTTAGTACTTTATTAATTATAAGGGAGAATTTAAATTGCTTTATGCAGCATGCTTCATCAGTCTCAATGCAGCTTAAAATCATTTTTTTTCTATAACAGGCCGGTTTAACTGGAATCCAATTACCTGCTAAGGACTCAGAAAGAAACACAAGGAGAATATAAAATTCACATAGAGCTCTGGTTACTTAAACCCAGGACCCCTGTGAGGAAACATGTTTACCACTGTGGTCCAAACATGGTAAAATAGTTTAGTACAACCACAATGGATGCTACTTGCATAGGGTTTCCATGAATATAGTTCAATACAGTAGATGAGTATGAATGATTCAGCAAGGATAGGCTTCCTTTTCTGAAGAACAACCATACAGTAAATTTAGGATCAATAGACAGATATTTCTGCAAATTTACAGTTTGATTACTTCAGTGCCTAGCCATTAGAACACAATTGGGGGAATGTAATTAAAGTCGCAAAGAGCAAAACATTTCACACCAATAAGAATAAAAATCCACATCTCACCATTTAATATTGTTCCTTAAACTGTAATTACATTGCGAATTTTAATTGCGCATTGCATATTTTAATTGCACACTCTTAAGAAGTGCTTGAAGGCGTCGTAATCTTCTGGAGCAAACATAACGACTTTTTCGGTAAGAAGTTTTATTACATTGACTGCGCATTGGCGCAAACTGTAAAGTCCGCAAAAGATCTTCCACTGTCGGAAGTGGTCGCTAAACAGTTTCCAGGTTGCAAAAGCTATATCAAATTCGTGCAAAACAAAATTTGTTCACGCAAAGGCATAACTTTTCCCATTTCAAATAGTTTTTCCGTTACTGACTTTTATTACATTCCCCTGAATATCTGGAACCTTTTGTTCTCTGAAATGCTGATTTCATTCTGTGCCCAGTTCCAATCACAAATGCTTTATGTATGGCATTTGTGAATATTTCATTCATTTGTGCCTGGTACTGTTATGATTGTGATGCAAAGGTATTAATCAAATAACTGAGATTCCAACACTATCCACTGCTCTGTCTTCACTTCTGTGCCACCAATCTCTCTGTTGCTCCATAAACACTACTTGCACTGTGAGCTCAAGCTACCTTTCTTTCTACCTGAATACTTATTAGTACAACTTTATGTGACAACCCATGGAGTTAGCAGACTCCATGATTTTTGTTATATTTTAGTATGAAGAGAGGCCGAGAAAGAATGTTCTTTATTTTCTAGTTTAACTGCTGATAATGCCTAGTGCCTAGATATTCTCACACATACCCATGATCCTTATTGAGGCAGGTGTTAATTTTTCAATGTGCATGACTGGAAGTATGAATTGTTGTACCCCGTCAGGGTAATGATGTTCTTAGACTGTAGATACTTAGCCCTCCCACAATGTGTTGGGCCATTCCATAACTGAGTAGTTTGGTCTCCCCAATGTATAGATCAGTGCACTCTTTACCACATTGGGCAGCATAGATCACATTACTTTTATTCTGCTTTGATGTTGGGTCTTTTGGGTGTACCAGGTCGCTTCTCTGCCTTTTGGCTAAGATCAAGTGTCATCTGGGCCTTTTGGCTAGGATCTAGTATCCGTTCTTATGATCTTATGTGAAGAATGGAGAAACACTTGGTCCTCTTTTTTTAGGCCAGCAAGCTAAGCTTGATGAAAGTGGAGGTGGTGTGCTCCTGGGATGGGTGCTTGATTCATTTTTTATGGGTCTTGCACAACGCACATGCACTTCTTGCTTCACTGGATAGGTGTCATAGTCCTCTGGGCTTGACCCCAGGCCAAGACTTGCGCCCTGGGGGAAGCTTCGGCAGAACCCAGGGTAGACAGGACTCCCCCCAAGGGGAGTCCAATAACCCCAAATCTCCTCGGGGAAGGGGGGAGTATGATGGGGCTCACCCTAGCTTCGGTGAAGGTGGATTCATCTGTTCATGCTGTTCTTTGGCCTGGCCTGGGACACTTGAGCAAAGGAGCCCATGCCTTTGGGTAGGACTCATGAAGCTTGATTCAATATCATCAGTCCTGCTATATATCGTTTCACTCCACACCTATATGGAGTTAATTCCTAGATTTCTGTTTTGCTAACTTGATTGCTTCTTCAATATTATTGAGTGCAATCTTTATCACCTTTTCTGTTCCCTCCAACATGGAGATATTAAATTCTCTATTACTTTTCCTACGTTTGACTTAAGCACAATAAATGATGACTTATGCTTTAGTACTACCTTTTAAAATTTACCCAGAGTGAATAAATTGAGAACTGATATAATACAATTTATGTTCCTATCCATCTAGTTTAGGATTGAAGCCATGTTCTTAGCAAATTTAGCAGTGCTTTCTAAAACATCAACTGGCACAATAAATATTGTAAGCTCCCCTAATATAAGATGTGTGCAGCCTCTAAGGTGGGCATGAAACTCTCATCCAAACATAGGAGGTGGGTTGACTGTAAATATTGTTATAGCCACTGTTACTTAGGTTTGCCAATACTGGAACATGTATGATGTTCCCTATGTCATTAGAGACCACAGTACAGCTCCAGAGGCACTAATACTGAATGGAAGGCTGGAAATTTAAAGGTAAATTTGCTATATGAGCATCTACAATTTCAGGTAGCAGTCTTATTTGTACACACTATACCCCTTTCCATATCTACAATTTAAAATCCCCCAGACTTTAAACATCCTTTAGCCTTTAGTTCATGAAACATTTCCAGCATTCTCAGCAACATATTGACTAATGGTTTCAGAGTTGCACTGCTACCAAGTTAATACACACACTGAAAAATGAATTTAAAATTGTTTGACTTATTTCGAAGCATCAAAACAAATATGCAAAATGCTGTATAAATGGGATCTAGAAAAAGTTTAATCAAACTTTTTTGTCATAATAAAGAAATGTACCTTTCTATTATATGTCTATCTATCTTTATGTTTGCTGCATTCATTATCCGGAAACCCACTATCCCAAATGTTTCAATGTTTATATTGGATTTTAAGAAAGGTACTGTGAATTACAGAGACATAGAGAAAACCTCAGACCTCATTTCTGTATTTCATTGCTATTCTGTTTCTTTTCTGTTCTTCTCGTTAGCAAAAGAAAACAACTCTATATCTGGCAGATTATTGTTCATCTGCTATTATGTAGACTACAATTTGAACTGTCTTAATATTTGGACTGAATTATATTAGGAAAGTCTTGTATCTGTGACATCATTTGATTTATGTGTGTTTATTGCTGAAATGCACATATGTGTATTGCTTTTTTTTTTTACATGATTATACAGTCAGGCCCATAAATCTTTGGACAGAGACAACTTTTTTTCTAATTTTGGTTCTGTACATTACCACAATGAATTTTTAATGAAACAACTCAGATGCAGTTGAACTGCAGACTTTCAGCTTTAATTCAGTGGGTTGAACAAAAAGATGTGAGGAACTAAAGCCTTTTTTTAACACAATCACTTCATTTCAAATAAGTTGTCTCTGTCCAAAGATTTATGGGCCTAACTATAGGTCATTAAAACAGCAACTGTTTAAATGTGACTTTTGCTTAAATGAGTAGACAATATGATATGTTTGCAGAACCTTGCAGAAAAATGCTTTTGTTGTTTCATTGCATGTTTAAATAGGAAAGAGAAAAGAAATTCATTGAACACACAAAAAAAAAAATTAACCAATAAGGCTAACATTTAAAACTTGCTTGCAGCATATTATAGCACAATCATTCTCCATTTAAACGTTATAGTACCCTAAAGAAATATAAAGAAATAAAAATTAAACAATAAAAGAATAATTATTGCTTTGTTAGCCATGCAGTTGAAGTTTGTTTGACACAATGCAAATGCAATGGCATGAAACAGATATCATTTTTATTATCCATATACTGGTAGTTACAGGCTGCCTGTAATAGGTCTCATTCTGGTAGAATCCTGGGTTATATTTTTATATTTTGATCTTAACCTCATGCTATTACAGTTCAATATATTTTGAATCAATTCCCATTGTGTTCTGTAACATTTATGTTTTTCCTGGTTTGTTCCTAGTATTGTCCTGCTCCTTGTGTTTGTTCTCTTTATCACTGGTTGCTGATGTCCTACTTCTGGCATTGCTTTGTCTATGTATAGCCTGTAACTTTACCTATTCTGTTTCTCTTGCCCTCATTGGTTTTATCCAGGACTCTCTGACTCTGGTTCTATTCTAGTTGCCAGTTGGCTGGTGCCTTCCTGTCCAACAACCCTGTTGTGCTCCCAGGGTCGGACTGGGCCGAGGGGGAACCATGAAAAAACCCAGTGGACCCCCGGCTCTTGTGGGCCCTGCTGGCCCAGATCTACACCCTGCAAATCTTCCTGCCTACCCAGTCCGACCCTGTGTGCTCCCTCCTGTTCCTTGTGACTTAAGTTCTCCCTATCCCGCTAAAGCCACTCTACCCCAGTCAACAATATTTAATAATAATTTCTGGCAGATATTGAATACTGAAAAGGATCAGTAACTGACACAAATTCACCCTGGGTTTACATTTTTGGGAGAGCATTCAGGGCAATGAAGCTACTGTTAACTGCTGAAACGGAATATTAATACAAATCATAATGGAATAAAAATAAAGTAAATACAAATGACACTTGGTAGTACATGATCATGTACATACCCAAGTTAGTCCTCCATTTGCTGCTATAACAGCTCCTAGTCTGAGAAGGCTTTCAACAAGATGTTGGAGCATTGCTGGTGGGATTTGCTTCCATTTAGCTTCACAAGCATTAATGAGGTTTGGTACTGATATCAGGGATCAGGGCATCTCATATTAGGCTTTCCAGTTCATCCCACAGGTGCTCTGGGTATCAGCAAACCCATTTTCTATGGAGCTGACTTTGTGAATTTTGGCATAATTGATGACATGCCATTTTAGACAGTGTCCAGATACTGGTTACTACATATATAGAAACATTTGGACTTTTAGTGTAATATACCATGCCTTTTGGGAAAAATTTTGTTTTCATGATATTTGTATCATATATTTAGACGCCTTCCTTTTCCCTGACCTTTGACAGAACAAGAGAAATATGTTTTGTGAATTATTCTATTACAAGAGAAAACAAATCTATATTAATCATTGCTGCAAATCTGTGACTTGCCAGTCACGCTTTCATGTAGAGGATAACCGATTCAAACATTACACCTGTACAGTTTAATTGCATTGAATTTGCTAATTCCCTTCTTATATCTTATATTGTATTGGCAAAAGTTTTTTTTCAAAATCAAACCATTAGCTTATCTCCAAATCCCCAAATGCTTTGTAACAGAAATCTCTATAATAAGAGAGATTGTGTAGTTAGTTATCCTCATTATTGGTATCCCAGCATCTTTTGCAAGTGTAGGAAATTGATCAAAAATATTGTCCCCAGTGTAAAAACAGTCAATAAGCTACTCATGACTCCAGTAGACACTTCTGCTTTTTAAGCCAGTGGGAATCTCTTTTGAGCATGATTTCCCTCTGTTCCCCTAGTTAGACATCATAATCCATAAATTCCTAGTTTATATTGCAACAAAGCACTAAATTGCATGAGAAAAAAAAAATATTGGCTTTACAAGCAAACTGCTGGAGTTTGGTATTCTATGAAGCAAAAACAAGACATTCATCACAATTTTTTCCCTCATGATTAGTTATTAATGAGTGATGACTGGTTTTTATTTTCTTCTATTGTGCAACTTAAAGACTTCAGGAAAAATGATTTATTATAAAATAAATAACAACTTAATATGCATTGATAGCATGCTAACTTTAAATCAGTAAATGGTTGTTACTTTAAAAAAAGAAATATCTGCATATATGATCGTCAGAAGACGGTTGCTCCATTGTGCTCACTGGAAGAATCCCAGAACCAATGCAGTTTTCTCTTTAGAGGTGCACCGGCCTGGGGTTTAGGTAAGTACATACATACATCATTTGGGGTGCCTAACTTTTGGCACCCCAAGTGAAAAGACCTTTCCTTCTCCTTTAACCACAATGCCTTCCCATCGACTCCAGTGCATCTCAAGGGAATAATCACAAATTTTCCCACTGTATTGCATATGCAAAACATGCCAGTTTTGATCATCAGATTCATCACTCATGATGGCAAGCCCTTTTGTGTGCACAAATACTCATTATCGGCATGTGCCCATCTAAACATGGATGTGAAGACTGTATGGTTTGCATTACCTGGGGCATTCTTTTTAGACCCAAAACAGCCCATATGGTTATAAATAGAAGGGTCTTTTTTCATTTCTGTCTATCACACAGTAAAGACATTTAGAATTTATCCTTCAAATAAAGCAATACAAACTATATTTAATTTACAACACTATTTTTTCCCATCATCTACATTTATCTCTGCAGTAATCAGAGTGTATGTTCATTTATCATAATATGTTAACTAAAATGCAACCTATTTCTACAGAAAGTCATTGTATGTAAAACAAGTAACATCTAAGCTGTTCTACTTAGGCTTCAAATCCATGGACAGTCATGTTCTGGTTCAGTGACCTGAACCTTGGAAGTATAGTTAGTATGGATGAAACAGTTCGAAGGGGCTTTCACATATGATTACTGCCCCTGAGAATCACTACTACATTACTCTGCCTTACTGATAAACATGGAAATGCAATAATAGGTACATACTTTGGCCAGTTCTAGTAAGCTATCAGATGGAGAGCTAAACAATAAATGCAACCTGCTGGTTGTTTGTTATAATCTACTAGACCAGTTGACAACATTTCATTTTTTATTACATCACCCCTCCTCAATGAGCCCTAGCATTGGTTGCCCTTAATTACTTTAATATTTTTTATCAGGAAGAAAACAAACAACCATACTATCATTAGTATACCATTAACAATATGTAAATAGTTTTACTATGGAAAATCCATACCAGCTGTTCAGGCTCTCTTTCTATCAGTCAATGGGATCCCCAGTAGTGGGTAGCTACATGATGTAGTTTCAAAAGACTTCTGTTGTAGGGAAACAGGAGATGAAGAGCACTGCCACCATAAACCATCCATTAGACTGTGATAAGGCATTTGAGAAGACAATGTAGTCTTATATAACACTGATATAACACTTGCACTCTTGGACTGATATGGCTAAGGAAAGATTTTATAGCATGAGTAACTATATAATGAGGTAAACAAAACTAGAGTTCCAAAAAGGCTTAAGTTCCATTATAGGGGTATATTTATCAAAGAGTGAAGTTCCGCCACTAGAGTGAAATTCCGCCATTCTCCATTCATTTTTAAAGGCATATTTATCAAAGGGTGAACTTTCACTTTCACCCATTGATAAATATGCCTTTCAAAATCCCATAGAAATTAATGGAGAGTGGCAGAATTTCTCTCTTTGATAAATCTACCCCATAATGTGCAGCATACAAGATAGAAACATATTTTTTTCTGATCAGTAGTAAGTCACTGTGATAATTAAGGCGAGCAAGAAAAATAAATATAAAAACTCCTATAAGCTGCACATACCAAGACATGCAATGTCATTCATCTTAGGCTCTATGACGAAATATAATTTATTACAACTATACAATATCTGCAAGTGTTACAACATAGACTTAAAGAGAGAAACATTCTGTATTTTAGAATTAGTGTTCCTTTAAAAGGTTTCTAAGATTTTAAGTAACTGTGCTGCCCTATCTGATAAACAAGCAATTTTAGCCTTAGGCTAAATGATGCTCTTTGAGGCTTTGATTTACTGTGCTGCAGATGATGTATTTCTAGTTCTAGCCTAGACTCTGCTGTGATTACTCATTTATAAGCAGAAGTTTGGTCTTAGATCTTTAAGTAAGTGCTCAGAAAAAGCATGAGGAAAAAGATGTTTGATCAGCTTTACTGGCGTGCATAAAAAAAGATATAGAAATAAAACTAAATAAGCAAAAACACACAGTGGCTACAGTATGATATAGTTAGACTACTGCATTTAATTTTATAAAAAATAAAGGATACATTAATCAGTTCACATTCTTAAATGAAGAAGATGATTTTTAGGCTGGTAGGAAAACTGTGACTTTCAGATAACATTTCTTATGGTGCTGATTTGTGAAATATTGTAATCATAAAATCAAAATAGGCTAAAGTTTTACTGGGGAAAACCTAATTTCTGTTATCTTAGAAGCGATTTTAATTTGCATGTCTTGCTAGACTAAACGGTTTTCATACCTGTGAAGAGTAGCATGAATATACAGGCTGAATGTCATTTTTATTTTTAACCTCGTCACTTGTGATATATTTTTTAATGATTGGAACTGAAGCCTGAGGATATACTGTATACTAGCCAGTTTGCATATTGGACAAGGCTTATTTCTGGGACTTGATGTTATAATATAACACTAAACTTAAAGCCTATTTCTCAGATAAGGTAACAGTGGGAAATAAGGATGAAGCTAAACTAAAATTGATAAGTAAATTACAAAAGAAAAGAACTTTCATGCCACCAGGCTTTTTTTTTTTTTTAAATCTATTCCTGAACCAATCCAAAAAGGCATTTTATGTTCTTTGGATGTAGATGACCTCTATACCTCAATACCACACGAGGAGGGTGTTGAATGTGTACGCTCTTATCTTAGTCGTACACTTTTACCTTTTCACAAAATGTATTTTTTATGCACTTTACTCGAGCTTGTCTTTACTAAAACACTTGGGTACTACTTGCAGATACAAGGTTGTGCCATGGGTGCTAATGGCACATCTACATGGACTATTTTGAGCAAACGTTTAAATTAATAATACAGATTTTTCAGAACATATTCAGTCATACAGGAGATTTGTTGATGACACATTCTTTATTTGGACTTGCACTCAAGTTGAATTGGATGGCTTTCTTGAATATTTGAATAAAGTACTTTCCTCTATTAAATTCACTCTAGAATCCCACTCTACCAATATCCATTTTTTTGGATGTTAATATTCAATATGGTGACACAGGTTTTGTTACTTCTTTATACACTAAAACCATGGACAGAAACCACTTGTTAAAACCCACCAGTTTTCACCCACCAAGTTTGTTCAAGGGCTTACCCAGAAGCCAAATGTTCCGTATGAGGAGAATTATTTCCACAGATGTATTATATTCTCAAGAATCTACCAAAATGAATAAGGAATTCCTCAAAAAGGGCTATAACCAAGGGGAGTTGGATAAAATCAGAGATGAGATAGGTAAATACCTAGAGATAAATTATTACAGCAAACTAAAAAAAAATCTAAAGAAAAATCTGATTGGGTACCATTTGTCTCTACATATGACATTAACTCCACAGCAATTAAAAATATTATCCTTAAAAATTGGGTAATATTAAAAAAAATTATACCAAATGCTCTGCACGTTATAATTGCTTTACCTTATACAATTGATCAATTAATTGCTTTACTATTGGACTTATAGATCTAAATTTACTTTTTTTTGCAAATGGACTTTTTCCACATATTTTTTCAAAGTATTTCTTCAATGTGTTTTTTCCTTTGGTGGGAGGGCCTTTAGGCTATTTAAGGGCGATGACGAATGTCTACCATATCACCTGACGAAGGGGCCAGCCCCCAAAACGTTGTGTACAGTATGATTTGACATTAAACACATAGGGGTTAATCCCCTTTAGCATTCATTCCTGTGTGCCGGTTTCTCATTTGTCATTTCCAGTGGATTTAGGGGAGTGCCGAGGACTGAGCACCAGATTCTGATTTTCAGGAGGGCCTGGGTGCGTGTACACACTTTCCTAGCAACAATATAACATGAAAATCTTTGTCTGTTTGCAGAAACATATTGCAATTACAAATTGGTTAGGACTTCAATGTTTCCTCTACACTGCCCTCCAGATTACTATCAGGATAATACACAGGGTTGGATTTGAAAGCAGCAATAAACCTGTCTGACAATCTTTGATGGCTTATCTGCTGGTAAGCCCTGTGCTTTCCTCTTGCCAACATCGTTTATTAGCTAATGCAATAACTATCATGGCTCAGTGCAACAATGTGCACTAAAGTAAAGAGAGAGATTGTGCAACAAATTCCATCTATGTGATAAAGGACTTACAATACCAAAAAATCTCTACAAATCTGCACAAATTACACTTAAGACTTAGGCAAGACTTACTTGTGTCAACGTATGAGTGCAGGTATACAAGAGATGCATAATTAGTAGTCCAAAACTACAGAAACAGAAGAGACTGGCTTAACACAAATCCTTACCGAGCTTTTGCTCTGTACTGTAAGGTAGTGATGGATGGTGTCACAAAATGTAAGTAAAATAATGCACTGAATAAATAAAAAGGATAACACAGCATGTGCCTTGAAGAAAACTCTAATCCTAATAAAAGTGGGTGATTACCGCACATGATTAAAGGGGACCTGTTCCCCTAAGTGATAATTCCAAATCCTGGGACAGGCAATATATGATTGACAGCTGGAATTTTTAAATACCTTTGGACATTTTTATTAAGTTTGAAAATAACTTTTTTAATACTGTTTTTTTATGTATGGATGGCAGGTTCTCTTAATAGTATAGTACAAACCCACCCATAGTGAATACAAATACTGTAAAACACCTTAAATGTCTCAAGATGCATTTGGACCTCATCAAATGAAGTGGAAATAAAGGCCATAAATAATGGCCTGTCATCTCATGTATAAACCTTGCTCCATATTGGGAGCAAGGTTTATAAATAGGGAGATAAAATATAGCAGGACAAAACTATGCCCCATAGCTGCATCTTGTTTCAATTAACACAAAAAATATTGTGTGGGCACCAGTTCTACCTAAAACATTATTGTGCCCTCTTAAAGAATGCTTCTATTACTTCATGTACAACAAAGTACACAGCCATCCATTTAGCAAAGACCTCCACGGGTCTTGTATAAATGCATTTTCCTTCCACAATGGCATATGACAGCTTATTCGCTCAGCCAGACCCACAAAGGTACATCAGAATCCATAATCATACTCCTCCACTCCCACACTGTTCAGCTTGGATATTTAACGCAAAACCAGGTACAATTTTAAAAGAGGAGTAAGACTTGGAATATCTTTTTATAGCTTCAGTCAACAGATTCCCCCTATGTTTAATGTAGATAATTGTTGGTATTACTGCCCTACAATCATTTTTACAATGAGGTTAGTGACGATTTTCTTCCAAAATGAAGTCAACAGACACATTGTGGAGATTTTGATGAACATCATCTTGATAATGTCACCAACATCCCCATTAAGTCAAGAGAACTGATGGTTGGCCAGACATGTCAAAATTACAGGGAAATCCCCCGTCTCTGTGTCCAGTCTACTCTCATTGGCAATTTCAGCAAGGCTCTGACATTTTGAAGCTCCATTTTGAGGACTAATCTGAATGTGACATCTGCAACAATCCTGTGAAACCTTTTCAACAAACACAAAGAAAGTAACACCATAAAGCTTTATATAAGCTTGCCATTGTCAAATATACCAATACTAAAGTGTATATTCTGTTTTAACTTTGTTAGAATTGGTGATTGTTTGTCATTTCTGATGGATATTGTGTGGAGAGAAGAGACTTATTTCTAGGTTATTGTGTCCCTTGAATAAATAAGTTATGTTTATACTGCCTGTTTACGCTATCGATACCCAGCTGATATTATTTTATCATGATGGACGCTGCTCTTATCAGCCCCAGAAATTGAAAACAGGTTTTAGAGGAGCGTTTTTATTCACACCTTTAACCTAATGAATATTGTTTACCATTTATTTCCACATTTATCTTTCTAAAAACTGGACAAGGGGCATATTAAATGACAAATAATCAATATTGTTTATATTATATAGATTACATGGCAGTTACGTTGTAGAGCTCTCACATGTTATATGCATATAAATTGGCATTTTCTTAGTTGAACTTGTTTTATTCAGGTAATGAATTGTGCTAAATAATTTTACAACCTTTTATAGATGGCAATCAAAAGCCAGTCTATTCTTTCAAGATAGGCTATTAAACAAATGTCATGCCCCTCTTATGCTTAGTTGACCCTTCACAACAATGTTCCCTCTATAAAAATAAAAGCAAGGACATATTTTATGTTGGAGGGCTCTTTATGGAGTTCCTTAAAGGGAAAGTAACAATAAGATGTAAATAGCTTCAACATAAAAGAACAGAGATGCCTTTTAATTGTAGAGTGTCTTGGTCGCTAAACGAATGCATTTATCGAAAATATTTTATAAAAATAAAATCACAAGCATATTTTTAGGGACAACTAATTCCTCACTGATTAAGTCACTGGGCTATATGTACAATAAGATTGGGTCAGTTCCTTTTAACCTTGGATAGTTATTAAATTTGGTACCAAAACATATAGTATGATTTACGAAGTCCCTTTGCTAAAATGTCTGCTTGCAGCCCTGTGCAAAATGTTTGGCCCTCTATAACTGAGGGTAGAGTAACCTTTGGAGAATCAAGGGATCCTTTACACTTTATTATTACACTTTTTCCATATAAAGACATAGATCAGTTATCCGGAATGCTCATTAGCTTGCGTTTTCTGAATACATAATCTTGCTGTAATTAAATATATTCTGGTGCTGTTTGTTGACATCATTTCAGGGTCCTTCTTGGCAATGCTGCGCCTGTCCCACCTAGCTCCTCCTTGCACAAGCACTTAGCTCCTCCTTGCACAAGCACATTTTCTGGTAACAAGTGCATCCTGTCTTCCCTATGAATGACGTCTCCGCCTGCAGTTTGCCCTGATCACCGATTGCTGCCCTCTCTTTCTGCGCACTCTTACCCATGACCACCAATAAAAGTAAGAAGACACTCCCATCCCTCATTTAAGCTTTGACACAGAAGAGAGCATCTCTGTGCAGCTCTGATATAATGACAGTTTTAGGAGGTAAATTGCTTTGAAGACTTTTTTTTTAACTAAATCATTATATATTTTGAGGATGAACAATTACTAAATGTGAATATGAAGGTTATAGGAAATGTCTCCTTTAAAAACATAATGCACAGTGAAATCTGAACTGTGATTTCCGTTCAATAAACAATACTACTTTATTTTGGAAGTCACGTTTTGAACTGCATACACATAATGAATTTCTTCTAGAGTGCCAATGCATGGTCTCAGTAATGGCATTAGTGTGCACTTCACTAGGTGCCAGCCATTTATATGTATGGCCACAATACATTAAAGAGTTCCCTTGTGTGAACAGACCTGTACTTGGCACCAGGCACAAGGCAAATACTGTATATAGGCTTGAATACCTTAGTAAATAGATACTTCTTATGGTCAATTTAAAATTGATTTCAGCATAAATCTCTATTTCTGCAAAATAATATAACTTTAAGTAGCCAAATTAATTTCCAGCTCTCTGGTCCTTGTTGAACTATTTAAAACACTGGTCTGGACAGATGACCACATAGAATACGCTGAATGTATCTCACGCTTTACCTAAATGAATCATTAAAAAAACTTTCTTTTATATGTTATTCCTAGCTTGTACACAGAAAAGAGTGTATTATCTACTAAAATTAATATTATAATCAGCATTATTACCAAATATATGAGGTCCTTGACATGCAGTATTCATATTTTAAAAAACTCACTGCTTTTATGTCTTGGCTATGAAATGGATTGGTGGCTCTTCTTTTCTTATAGTCTAGTAAATTTAATTCCCAGAACAACATTAAGGAAAAGGAAATCCACAATCACTGTAATGAATATCATTGCTGCATGGCTGCTATTGAATGAGAAGTCACCCTTTCAGAACATGAGCTTGCAGGAAGCAGGAAAAATAAAATCTAATATCTAAGGTGAATGAGAATCTGTTATGGTTCAAATTGCTCAATATAATTTTCTGCCTAATATATCTAATTTCTTATTTCAGGCAAGGCAAGCAGGAGGTGTGTATGATGTATGCATAATGTACGTTTTCCTCTTCTAACCTACTATGTCTTTATTTTCCCCCTTTTTTAGTAGCAGATATTGACTATTTTCGCCCAGAATTAATATAAAAGGAAATGTAAAATATTCTAAAACTGTAAAAAAATACCAGAATGGCATTGGTTCAATTCAGCATTTAGATGTAGACAATTTATACAAATATAAAGCTGGCATTGCCTTGCATAAAATCATACACATGTCTAATGTGTTGATTACTTGGAAAACACATTCAGAATGTTTATATAAGAAGTGCTTTGTGCATTTATATATTATTCCATCTGGAACCCCTTAGTGTTCTAACTATGGCATGATATTTTGTTATTATTTATATGCTTTCTTTTGCATTTTACAACAGAAAATTTCAAAATATTACACTATATTCAATATGAAGTTGTGTAAAGTAAATAAAGTGAAACTTGTTGTATCTAGTAGAGGTCAACTAAGTTATAATTCATTTTTCTTGGAAGCTGAACCAGCCTATTGGGTTTTTATTAAGTTTACATTATTTTCTAGTAAACTTAAGGTATGAAGATCCAAATTACAGAAAGATCCATTATTCGGAAAGCCCCAGGTCCCGAGCATTCTGGATAACAGGTCCAAAACCTGTACAACACACACTATATACAAGTAACTGTATCCTTTTAAAGTCCTTAAGTAAATATCATTGTAAATAGTCAATAGGCATTTTTCTTCTGGTGACTTGTCTCAGCATTTTGTTTTTTCTTGGTGACTTTTTTGTAGCCTGAAGTTTCAGCATCAGTAGTGATTCACATGTTAGCTGGTGGAGAGGAAATTAATTGCAGGCAATAAAACATCCTGTCTGTCATCCTGACTCACAGCATTTGTGCCTCCTATTTGAAGTCCAGCAACTGATAGGCCATGTACCAAAGTCCAATGCAAATTGCAGGATCACTATCCACTTCCACAAATAGGGGCAATGCAATAAATAGTTTTATGTTTGCTACTTTTCATGTAACTTACAGCAGCCAATCAGCAGGTAGCATTTAAGCCAACCACACGCCTTAAGACCTCTTCAAGCGAGCGTCTCTTTCCCCATCTTGAGCTGAGAGATATCGAACTGATCCAATCCTTTTTGTGGGAAAAAACCTCAAAGTTTTCAAGATGCATTATACATCAAGGCTACTAAAAGTCCAAATAAAAATAAAAAATACACCAGCAGAAAATATCATGATCTGCACTAGGTTTCATACAATAATCTTAAGAATTTGTGGTTTGCAGGAGATAATCGAAAAAAAAAAATCAGAGTTTTCAGTGTCCAATTCTGAAAAACTTCCCATTTCAGATTTTTTCATGATTTTATGGAGTCTTTTCCCGTACCTGATTTTTTAGAGTTAAATTATTGATAAATAAGGTGAAAATGTGAATGGGAGTTTGGTCGAAGTTGTTTTAATAAAATAATGAGAAAAATCTGGATTTTAGTAAATAACCCCCATTGTGATGCATTGACACAGCTACTGTTTCAAACTATAAAAAAAATCCGCCCCTAAGTTTTTGAATCTGGTGTTGTTTTCTGGAGTACTATATAGAGGAAGAATACTGATTCATTATTTAATTGAAATGCAATTTTATATGAAGTTTTATTCGACATACATGATTTATTTATATCGAAATAAATGTATTGAAGTTTTAAAACTGATGAGAAAAAAATGTAACAAACGTATATGGAGTCATATTAATTGGATTCTTTGTCTTGTTGTTCTTATTAAAATACTGTACATGCTGGTTTCATTACAGCATAATATTGTGGTTTATTTGTAAAGTTCCAGCATTTTCCAGAAAACAATGAATGACCACAAATCCATTGAAGAAACCAACACAAAGAGATTAGTATTTAAATAACAAGTGTATTCAATAATTGCAAAAGTTTAACTTACATTTTTCAACAATTTTAACTTAGGTGATTCCAATCTTTCTCAAGTAAGTATAGTATATTGGAATAAATCCTGACCTATGTTTCAAATGTTTTACAGAAGCAAATTATGTGTTTGGTTGAATAGAGCAGATATATTTAAATGGACCAACACAGTGGGGATCGTTTATATAGTTTGCACAACGCAAATTTATTTGCAAATGTTTCTATTGCCCATGTTTTTCCTGAAAATAGCAGTGATAGTAATTGAAATTCTCAATTTTTCTAAACTGTTTTCAGAATATTTTCTGTCACCAAATTTGTGGCGTGTGCAAAAATATTCTCAATTTGTGATTTTTGTCTTATGGACATTAGCAGTGTGAAAAAAATTTGCAATTCTGTTTGCCCATAAAATACACCACTCTTATTCAGCTTTATAAATATAACCATGTGCAGGGCAAATATATTTACTGCAAGAACCATTCTTTGCTGCGCAAAGTTTATAAATGAGCGCCAATGTGGCTAAAAGTACACAAAAATGGAGCTTACAAATACTTATGGGTGGCACTTCCTGTTATTACAATGTCAATTTCATGTTTCTTTTTATTGAACCAATATGGCAAACACCTTTTTTAATTCTAATACATACATGTGGTGAACTCGAGTCATTGCACGTAGTTGTGTGAGTAAGAAAGCTGTTATTATTTTACTGCATTCATTGACTGTACTTCAAAAAGACATTCACTCTGACTGAATGCCCAATAAGTGGTCAATGTTTATCAGTTTCAGTCTGTGATCATTCACGTCAGCACCACAATGTCTGTGATTAGTGAGAGAAGCTCCCCTGCCAACATTTTGGTCCATGGGTATTTGACACATTATGAATTATAGTACAAATTTGTGAAAATATTTGCCACCTGCAGCGTTGCAGCGATGGTTTTAATTTAAAAAAGATGTGTATATATATATATATATGTGTATATATATATATATATATATATATATATATATATATATATATATATATATATATATATATATATCTATATACACAGTATAGTATATATACATACATTTACATATATCACCTAAAACCTGCCAAGATGCCAAAGTCAATGGTATGGTAACTAGTGGTGACAGAAGAGGCACGTGCCTAGGCTGCAATGTGTAGGGGCCCTGGGCACATACCTCCTCTAGCCACCTACTCATTCTCCAGACCCTGTCCACCACTCCAATCGGTTGCAGATGCTTCTGCCAACCCCCCGTGATGCAACATACACAGGGTTGTGAGGCGCAGGGGCCTAAGTCGCCTTGCCGGCTTGGCCTGGCTCTGAACCCTTTTTTTTATGTTTGAAAAGGAAGATTCAGCAGGGATAAGAGTAACAACTACGTTTCATGCCTATTAACACAATACATTAAAAGGCTTTATACAAATTTAAGTTATTTCTGTCCATATAATATTTGTAAAAAATAAAATAATTTTTGGCACAAATCCTTTTTTATTCCATGGGTGGATATATAGCACCCCTAAGTGACATTTGACCTTTGTTTTTAAGAAAATCTAGTCTCTTCAATAGCAAAACAATTGTCTTCTCAATGGCTTTGTCAGCTATTTGTTATGCAAACTGAGCCCAAGAGCCCAGCATTGCAACTTCTACAGCTAGAATTGAGCTTATTTCAATAAAAAATATTGCACCTTCTAAAGCAATGACATTTTTACAAGTGCAGCCATGAATGACATTTGACCTCTGTTTTTTATAAAAATCTGGTCCTTTCAGTAGCAAATCAATTGCATTGTAAATGGTTTATCATATTTTGCAACAGCTGCACTCAAGCTTGTCTTGCAGAATATCTTGGCTTCTAAAGCACAGACAAATTGCAAATGGAATGAGTTTTATCTATATTTCCAGATAACGGAAATCTGCTAAATTTGTAGCCAGCATTGAGTTGTGTAAACACCTGCCTTGTCACTAAGAGGGTTATTTACTAAAACTCGACTTTTTTCCCTTTTTTTATCAGTAAATTTGGCTAATTTAAAAATAATTTAGGTATTTGATTATCAAATGATTATCAAATGAAAACCTGCAATAAAAGCCCAAAACTTTTGAGAACCATGAAGGCATAAAACATATTCCAAAGGTTAAAGGGACCATCTGCCACTGACTATTACATGATTTCAAAAGTATTTTTGGATTTGAATTGTAAGAAGCTTTGAGGTGTTATAAATCATTTTTTTTTTCTAAAACTTAGAAAAATTTGAGTTTTAATAAATAAACCCCCAAGTGTGTTCAGACATCTTGATGGTTAAATATGATAACTTATCTAAACAGTGATTCCCTAAATAGCTGAAAATATTTTCAAGGCCATTTTATTTTCAGATTTTTCCCTGATTTGTGCAAGAAATAGCAAAAACTACACATATTTCCTAATTAAAATAATAGGCAAAAAAATGTTAATTATCCTTTTGAACTAATGTTAACATGGGGGTACACTGCCTCTTTAACATCAACTTCTATTGGAAAAATTGAATTTGCAAACTAAATTTGCTGTAGCTTCATCTAGTAGGGGAAATATTTCCCTACTATGTCACATTGCAGAAGAATATTCCATCCAAAATAAAGCTAAAGGGCCATTGTACTCCAACATCGTCTTGGTGAGTTGTGCTTACTATGGGCCAATATGGTACAATGGTGGTACTAAACTATCTGAACAGTTATGATCAAACAGAGTATAGTTCCTACAAGTGCAATGCCTACAGGCCGGCCAGAGGGGCTTCTTTAAGGTCCCATAGACAGTCACTATTTATTGTGCTGGTGGAGCCTGTGGCTATTGCATTAAAAAAAAATAAAACATTGTATTGCAATGTATTGCATTATTCAAATGAAACTCAAACTCATATGACTACCTTCAGTGTTTGAATACTGTGAATACTTCTTTAATCTACAGATTGGAAAGGGCCACAGTGTTTAACGAGTGTGTATGTGCCATGAAAAATTTCTTTAAAAATAAGTAGCCTGTCAAGGAACTTTTATATGCGTGGCATTGTCATTTGTTTTCCAGTAAATGATTCATTTGTAGACACAAAATGGCTAGTAGTCAATAAGATATGAAATAAATCTAAGTTCCAAACTGATTTCTGCTAGTTCATTCTCATTTCAGCCCTGGGTTATATAGAGATCCAATTTTAGTTTAAAAAATGTAACTTCTGTCGAAGGCTTCAAAATTCAAAGGAGGTCTGTGGAACATTTTTACATGTTAACAGCTAGGCATATAACTCATATTGTTGTCGACTTTTAAATCTGCATTTCAGCAGCTGATACACTTCCTATAATGAAGTCTTTTCCATCCTATGATAGGAAACAATTACATGCAGAGAAGCATGAATAAGTAAAATATTTTGTTATCCCGCTAGTTGCATTATATGAAATCTTTAAAAGCCAGAAGGAAACTGTTACAATCTCTGCTTGCAGTGTCATATAATATAAAACCAGATAAAAATTTAATGAAGAAAGCTGCAAAACTGGTATAGCAAAATAATGTACTGATTCTTGTTATACTGTCTTTAATGTGGAAGCATATTCCATGGAATACGAAACTTATTTTATACTTATTTTTAGCCCCTACAGAACTTTCTAGTGGGCTAGAACCAGTGTATTAATAACTTTTTTTTTAATTAAAGGTATTTTAAAGTATCTGGTCTATTTATAAAAATTAATTTAGTAACTTATAGTTCTGGATAGCCCATTGACTTACTTAGAGTTGGTTTTTATGTATAGTCAGCCCTGTACATGTTTACAGTACATCAAAAGAACAGACAGCAAGATAAACTTGGTATATTCTCCAAAAGGTAGAATTTGGGTTAGGTACAAAAAAGGAGGGTTGTGGGTGCACTCCTAAGGCTATATAAAAACATATTTAAATACAATAATTCCCTGTCTAAAAAAAGAAAAACAGGGGTTTTTGTTACAAAGTTATGATCATAAAATTGATAAGCCGCCATACCACGTCAAGGTAAACTCCATACGGCGGTCCCTAGCTTGTTTACTTGTGATCAAAATATAAAACCTTGGTTTCAATCTGTGGACTAGGTCCTCCCCCGCCACCTGCATATGCGGTTTTGAAGAAACTAAAATAAAGGCAAAGTAAAGTTGTATATAAGTGTACACTTGTATGTGTATGTGTGTGAGTATAAGTATAAGTACAGCTGTGGGTATAGATGTAGAAGGAGATGAAACATGAAAAGCTAAATGAGGAGTGTAAAAGAAACTTGGAATATTAATTCTCCAAAAGGTAGAATTTGGGTTAGGGTTTTGAAGAAACTGAGGTGGAGTTCCTTGCAACAGGATTTAAGAATGGAATTCCAAAGGCAAGGCGCAACAAATAAAGGTTTAAGGATGGGAGTTGGAAGTAGGTGGTGTAAGAAGGTTGTGTCTTTGAGATGAATGAAGACAATGACCAGGAACATATGGAGACAAGTGAAAAGATTTAGTGAGGTGCAGAACAGTAGAAGAGAAAGAAATATTGAGAAGGAAAAAGCAAGAACAGCAGTCTTATTAATACATGTTTATTGAACATAAAATCTGTAGCAATCCTAAAACTGTTGGTAGAGCATGTTTTTGGTAGAAAGAGGACTCCATTACATTTTCCTTCAGTTAGAAATAGCATTGATTAATCAAAGAGGCGATAGCTAGAATGGAATTCTGGGTCTGGGTTTCAGTGGATGGTGATGGAATGTATGTATGATATGAATATCATTTGCCTGTAATTTACCTGAAATTAAACAAAGAATGAGAGAAGTTTATGACTAAGAAAGTTCATCGTATGACAGTTAACACCACTGCAGTGTTGTGCAGAGAAAGCAGGATAGTTAGTATAAATGAAGCAGTGGATACAGTGGAAGGTGGTCTATAAAAAAAAATAGAAAAATGAATGAGAAAATTGGATGTATGGAAATGTGTAACTGCAGGGAATGTCAACCACCCTCCTGGAGCAACTAGAGATGTCACAATGAGAAGCAAAAAAGGTCATGGATTAAAGTGTATTTATTAGTTACAGAGCAAGTATTGAGAAGGGCTCAAGAGGAGGGACAGTAGGAACAGTAAAGATTTAATGTTTTTAGGGTGAATGTAAGTGGGTATGTGGCAGGGACCAGGACAGATATGACTGACCCCAAGTAAAAGCATGTGAGACATAGATGATTTTGATAAAGTATATGAAATGGATACTATTCCATAGAGAAATATTAGTAGCTGCAGTTTTTGTAGTTTTGAAGTTGTATAGTGTACACAAGAGGGAATATGTAGATTAGAGCAACAATGAAGATCGTAGAACACAAGGATTGCAAAGATTTAAAATAATAAACTACACTCGGAAGCACTAACTATGCATGTACAATAAATGTATTTGTCAGTAAAAGCCTGGTTGCACATTACTGTATGCTCTGCTGGCAATATAGCAAACACAATAGACTTTAGTTCATTCTATGTACCTAGTGAACAGAATAGCTATCAATTTAATACCCATAACTAACGTTAAAGAACAGAGATATATTCCAAGAAAGCTAAGTATTGGCCATATGCTTACCATGGTGCATGTTATTCTGTTATTCTGTTTTAGCATAATTAACCTTTCTTTACAACAAAAGGCATTTTTCTTCCAGGCCAGAGTAATGTTTTTTAAGTCGAACAGGGTCATTATATGCACATTTTTGCAATGGTATGACCCCGTGGTCTAACTAGATATTACTGGGCCCCACAGCAAAATATTTTTTTTTTATTTTCTAGAGGTTGACCTGTTTTACAATTTTTTTTTAAATTGTTTATGAGGGCATTAGTATATGGCCAGGTGGGGCTGAAATTAGCCTGCTGGAATCCAAGCACATTCAGTGAATTTTGGCACGAAATACAAAATATCACGTTTATTTGACGAATTCCAACTATGTTTGTGCCAGAGTTAACGCAAGGCTTCCGGATGCAAAGCAAGAAGAGGATAGTGCAAGCGGCAAGGGGCTGAAATGAGCAAGCTGATGGCCCATTTTGCCCTAGCCATATGTTGCCCCCTATACCTCCTGGCCCCCTGCAGCTGCAGGGTCTGCTTCCTCTGTAGTTACACCCCTGAAATGATCACATCACTTAGCAGTACCGTGACCAAGAGGCTGAGGTTTGACTTTGGGAGAAAGGTCTTACTCTTGATCTCGGGAGTGGTTAGTTCTGTTTGACAGACAAGTCTGTTATACAGGGTCGGACTGGGCAGGCGGGGAAAAACCCGGTGGGCTCTGGCCCTCGCCGGCCCAGACCTGCTTCCCCGGCTAGCTGTTACGGTGTGGTGTTCTATGGTCATGCGAGCACTGCATTTTCCATGTCTTTACGCACGTGTGCGTGCAGAGATTTAGATGTCAGAAGGGGGCCCCCGGGACTGCCAGGAGGGCCCTTCATTGTGCAGCCCTGGCGGGCCCCCATGGCTCCAGTCCGACCCTGCTGTTATAGTTACTAAAGCAGTAATGTTTCCAAGTTACTTCACTGGAAAGTGGACTTCAAGAGAAATCATTAAAATATTTGCTTTGATAAAAGTTCCCTTAATGTTCAAAAAAAAAAGGCTTTAAGCTTTCACTTATATTAGGAGCAGAAATCATTCTAAAGTTTGTATTTTTCAACTGATAAGACCAAAAAAAGTGTTATCTCCTAACCCAAGGGAAAAGTACACTTTGAATATCCATCTAGGGGTTTTTTAAGCCATTTATCCATGTTTCATGTAATATGACATTTTGTTTAGAACACAAATACTGTATAAATCCTGGATTGGTTTAATTATACATATGCATTGTCTTTTGAGCTTAGGGATCTAAAGAAAGAAAACCAGTGCAGAACAACAGAAGCTCGTTGTCAAGAAATATTATGCAAATCAACTTGTTCTTGAATGTGCCAAATAAGATATTGTTTCTGTTTCGGTTTCTTTTATTTGAACACATTTGAACCATATAGTTTTGCAAACATATTTATGGTCTTTGAGCTATGTCCAAATATTTCTATTCATCATTCATTCCTAATTAAGCACAGAAACAAGATTCAGGTCTCCAAAAACTTGGCAGAAATACCTTTGACATACATGACTGCAGTATTGGTCATGCAACACGTATTTCCTTTGTTAAGAATTTCTTGTAGGATTATCAGATTGTAAGCTTTGTGAGGCAGGTACATTTGTGAGTTTAAATTGATGCATTTGTTAGTTTGAGGTATTGAGTTTCAGTGGGAAATAAGCTCTATAGTGGATAAACAGAAAATGTAATAGGGAAACTAGAGTTTTCTCTGAAGTTGTCCTGTCATATGTTTAGGCATGTAACCACCCCAGATAATTTATTGATCATTTATTGTACCAGCTGCCATTGGCTGGAATCCAGCTGTAATTAAGGAATACTTTGTATCCTCTGCCCCTATGATTTTGCAACTGAGGATAGGTTTTCATTTGAAATAACATACAGTATGCGTGACTATACTCTGGTATTTAAGGATGCCTTTGGAAAACCTTGTAAATGTATGTATGCAACACTGGAACACAAATATTTGATGCAAACATATCCCTATAATTTAGAGCTAGTATATAAATAAACACGGCACCAGTTCTGTTTAACGGTGAAGCATAGGGGTATAATCTGTGCAGTATCATACATATGTAGACAGTTGCTTCAAAAACAATAATGCTTAGTGATATAATAGCGCAGAACACATTGCAGCATTTAGACTGTTGCAGCTAGCATGTTTACTCTGTTCAACTGTTTGTTATTATCTGTAAATAAGCATTATACCCAAGTATGAAGTGCTTTAACATAACAGTACACCATAAAAGCAAAGAAAAACAAACACCAGTGCTAGGACATTCCACCAGAAATGATAGAAATGAGAAAATGTTAAATAGGCTTTTCAGCCTACTGATGTTCTAAGGCAGACATACAACATTAAAGTTTTTAAGGGCCACTAGAGGCCCTGTGATTGCAAATATTAATAAAATTGCATTAAATGATATCTATAAAGAGATACTGGGCTTGGTGCCACCTCACCCGTTTAAATTGTACACCAGGTTAACAATCTGTGGCTAACATGAATGGCATAATTATTGTATCAGAATTATATTGTTTTTATACTGCAACATTTAGTATAGCTACTTATCATTCAAATCGGAAAGCCCAAATGATCTAGACAAACAGAATTTAAAACACAGCCAGAGATGAACACAGATCACTTCTTCCAAAAACAGAGAACATTCAGAAACAAAGTTCCAAACCTTGTGGTGATTTCAATCCTCTCAGAAACCCACACAGGCAGCTTTCCTGTGTCTTTCCACAGAATGGAGCTCCATGTTCTGACTTGAGCTGCCTTTTAATTATCCACGTGGAGTGCTTCAGAAAAACACAAAACACCCCAGCCTGGTAGTTCCGGAACTACTATGTTAGGATACTGGGATATAAATAAGCTACATCCTGGACTTTCCCAGGTATCCTCAATAAATATATATATATATACACACTGATACAAGAGGTTCTCTGCACTCAATCCATTATCAATATTAAAAATGTTGTGCCTTAGTTCTTAAGCTACTAAAAATGCCTTACCCTTTAAACAAAACAGGGATAGTTTGTCCATATAATTCAATATATTTAAGCTGGCCAACTACATCAAAGTCATCCCATATCTGGCCAGTCCTACACTCAACTTTCATCTGATTCATTAAGAATTCTATTGCTTCATTATACATTTTACAAAGGGACTAAGTTTTACCTGCAACTTACTAGCTGCTTTCAAGGATAAAACTCCCAAACTTGATTGAATTTTATTGGCCACCAGTAGGATCACCTGACTATAGCTGGGAAGGATGGGAGCAACAGTGTGGAGCTGGTCACTGCTCCTGTATAAATTATAACAAACAATGCAAAATAGATACCGTATATGGTATGTCAAGCTAAGGTTTAGATATACCCATTAAAAAAATCCTGATCAGTTCATACAGTGGTGTCCACGCAAAATGAACTGCTTGGATCTAGGGTCACCTAATGTTATTTCAAATCAATATTTGTCTCACTCAGCAATGACAGAAGTAATTAATCCACCCTGTTAGAGGAACTACACAGAAAGTCATTCTTCTTGTTGCTAGACATGCAGTATATGCACACGTTTTTTAGACAAGTACCCCTTTTTTAAACAAAATAATGCTCAACTAATATCGACAATACAGACAGTGGCAGGACTACTGGGCCTGGGCGGTGCGACTGCACCGGGCTGCACTCTCTTGGGGCCCACCGGTGGTTCTTGCGTGAGATAGTCCTCTGCGAAAATCTCTTTTTGAAGGGGTTGGGGGGCCCCTGCTGCACGACCTGCACTCGGGGCCCCACAGGGATAGTTACATTACTAAATCCAGATATATTTTTCAATCAGTAAATAATATATATTGATAACAGAATATCTGAAATTGCAGCTCAACTTTGCTCCAGGCAGTAACCATGGGATATTCTTGCAAAACCTGTTATTCTTTCATAACCCTTTAGGAAATTCCATATAACTACACGTGGGGTATTTTAAACGAAAAACAATAGAATGATCAAATCTTGCGCTGTAAAATAGACTTAAATCATTTACCTCAATAGGTGTCAAATAGTTTTAAGAAAAGCACACTAAATTTTATCTTGGACATCCAACTCTTCATCCACAAATACATGTGTTCCAGCCAGACACTCAACTGGTATGAGCAGATAACTTTCCCTTGAATCTGTTTCATTTGTTCATAGACATATGGTCCCTTGAGCAGACATTATAAGCACAGTAATATATCTTGCAAGCATTGCTGGATGGTAATAAAACAGATGCTAAGGAAAACATTTCTGTTTACTTTTAAATTGACAAAGCTGTTATTTCACAGGCATACCGAAGAATATTAAACATCAAAATGTTTGCAGTACATATTTTGAAGCATTTTAATTAGTTCAAGGCCTACTTGTTGATCTTAATTGTGAGACTTGCCATTTGCTTACTTCTGAACATATTTTCTGAAAGGTTTATAGATCATGAACATTGAACTAAATAGCATTATACTGTATTTTCAAATACAAAGCAGACAATGAGACTGATATTGTGTAACCTTTAGAAGGTTGAAAAGGTCTTATTGTAACAGGCAGGAGAGCTCTGTAATAACCAAACATTTAAGTAAATGCCCATATCAAGCCACCTAGTTATCTAAACACCTCAGGCCCATTTTAGAGATATAGAGAGAGTATGTTGCACTCTGTTCAAAAATGATCTCTAGTATTTGTGACCCACATTTACCATTATTTAAGTATGATCCACAGCCAAACACAACAATATCTATCCAACATCCCCGGTCATTGCTTGGAGGACAGAATCCTTTTTAAAACCAGGGGAAATCACTTAGCGATGTATGATTCATAATTAAGGTACAATCAAGGTGTTGTTAGGTCTTGATTTACAGTATTTTCATAGCATGTTATGTAATGTAATCAAATTAATTAGTGCTGGGATTCATTGAGGCAGTCAATACGTGTGGCTTAAACTGGCTATTTCATATGCTTTTAAACATTGTCTTGTTTCCAAGGCCATTGCCCATTTCAGGTATCCCCTTTAATTTCAATTATTTGCATTTCTCATGGGTTATGTACAGTCACATAAGAGTCCTAACAAAGGATGCATTAAAGGCATATTTATAGCAATTCATTTTCCTTTTCACTAGGAACAGTTATATGAATTGGCATACCAAGTGAAGGTATTAGGCTATTATACTTTTTAAATGAAATTTTAATTAAATAAAGATCTATGGTTATTTTTGTTGCCTGTTCATGGGATTTTGTGAGTGCCTGCCATGAAATTGTTGGTTATGCTAACTGAAGCCTCAGTTCTATCTCTTACAATCCTTGCCTACCACTTTCCATATTGTCCTGAAGTCATCATGTTATAGGGAAATTGTGGAAGCACTCAAGGCTAAATCAAAATATATTTAAATATAATTGAAGTGCTACTTACAATGCACTTCCCTGGGCCCCTGTCTCATAAATAATTCAGTATAAATGCAAGTGCATGTTTACAAAACAGGGGTTTTTAGTTACCAAAGTTATGATCATAAAATTGAAAAGCCACCATACCACGTCAAGGTAAACCCCATATGGCGGTCCCTAACTTACTTATTAAAAAGAAATATTTCTCTGCATAATAGCGTTACCTGTGTTCAGTGTATGTTGAGCATTGGTTTCAATTTGAAGGCTGAATCCTCCCCCGCCAATAAAGGCTTTTAAGAGAGAGGGATTGCCCAAACCAACGCCCACATTTAAAAGCGTAGGACCACCATTAGTTTTAAGGGGTGGGTATGGGGTGCTATTGAAAAACCACATGAAGCTATGCCACAGCTTCAGGCCAATATACTATATTAGAGGGAAATTGTGGAAGCACTCAAGGCTAAATCAAAATATATTTAAATATAATGGAAGTGCTACTTACAATGCACTTCCCTGGGCCCCTGTCTCATAAATAATTCAGTATAAATGCAAGTGCATGTTTACAAAACAGGGGTTTTTAGTTACCAAAGTTATGATCATAAAATTGAAAAGCCACCATACCACGTCAAGGTAAACCCCATATGGCGGTCCCTAACTTACTTATTAAAAAGAAATATTTCTCTGCATAATAGCATTACCTGTGTTCAGTGTATGTTGAGCATTGGTTTCAATTTGAAGTCATCATGGTCTAGTAGTACTTCTAATCCAATTTTTATTAATATGGAAGAATGAGAACTATGTATTAGCATAGTTACATTATAGGGAGGATAACTTGATTTAAAGGGATTAACAGCTGGAATACTAGGCTGTTTTTCATGTGGCCCTTCACTTTCTCATGTGGCCTTTCACTTTTTCTTTCTTTAAACACTTTCATTGGTTATATTGGAAGAGTGTTTGCATAAATTCTTAAAGGGCAAGTCAGCCCCAAAATAGAAAAAACCCTAATAGAAGAAAACATAATTCTAAGCAAATTTCCAATATATATTAATTAAACCTTTTCATTGCTTTTAAAGTTATTTGTAAAAATGTTTGCTGTTGAAAGTGGCATTTGCTCATTTCCTGGTTGCTACTTTTTAAACAATGTTGCAAAAGTCTTGGTTCCCCAGCAAAGTCAGGTCTGTTAATCAGCTGCCTTGTCTTACATTGTATAAACAGCCATCAGGGCAGAGAATAGAAAGAGACAAACAAACACTGCTTTCAATAGCAATATATATTCAAATAACTTCAAAACCATAGAAAATGTGTAATGAATGTATATTGCATAGTTGCTTAGAATAACGTTTTCTTTTATTAGGCACATTTTTATTTTGCTTTTGACTTACCCTTTAACTATTTATTTTGGGGGTAAAATTTTGCTTTAAGTTAAAGTACAAGACCATGGGCATAATTTGTGAATTTAATACTATGATGGCCATTAGCAGTGAACAATTCACTTGTTCCCCCAAAAGGTGAACAGGACTGCGTGACCAGCTAAGAATGATACAGTATTCCTCCAAAAATGTATATGATGCAGCAGCTCCCTGGCATGGCATCACCATATTACACGCATTATAGAATCCAAACAACCACCAGAGAAACAGGGAAAGTAAAGGACTTTCTTAACCCTGTTAACTCCAAGCTAACCAGTTCAGATGAATAACTATATAGAGTATATTAAAGATAAAATAAAACATAACTTTTAATCCAGGTAAGTTAAAAACACACGCTCCCACAAAGACACTGCCAAATAAGACTCCATTATAAGTATATGGAAGTCCGGGACCATGTCCCTAAAAAACTAAAAAAACATAACCTAAAAGTTATGTTTTATTTTATCTTTAAAATACTCTATATAGTTATTCATCTGAACTGGTTAGCTTGGAGTTAACAGGGTTAAGAAAGTCCTTTACTTTCCCTGTTTCTCTGGTGGTTGTTTGGATTTCGTTGGTTCTTTAACGAACACTAACCTGCAGATAAATCAGGTCTGAAACTTGATCACACTCACTTTTGTGAAGTTAAGCATTATAGAATGTAACAAAGAATAATATTATGGGGGGTGGGGCATTATAAAACTAGATACAACAATGGTTAAGTACTATTGCTTTATTCCAGTGTGTATGGCTCATCTTTTTGCTTTTTGCTTGATCAATGAGGACCCCATATATTTAATACAAGGACTGTGTCTGCTGCAGTAATGTTATCATATATCTTTGACCTTGTCAACTGCTTAATGGGGGGATGGGCCACATGTTGGACACCAAAGAAGAAGCTGAACAAGCAAAAAATTCAGGAGGCCATTTGGAGCATTTTTATTGCTGGGTTTATGTGTGTAGCATGGAGCACCACATAGAGTAGAATATATAAAATCCAATACTTTATTCTTCCATTAAAAATCAATACAAAAGGTTGATAATAGTATATAGAACCATTATGCTTGATGTGTTTCGTAACCCTTCAGCCACTTTCTCAAAAGCTTAATGGTTCTTGTTAAACCCGGATTTTTAAATCCTCCAAGGTTTCCTCCCATTAAATCATTAACCCTGAAACAACACCCCGTATCATTAGGGCTAAGATAAAAAGCACCTAACAATGTATCTCAAGAAAGCATATACAATATAACACTTAGTTAAACACACTAATACATATATATATATATTTTGTCACAATGTTACAAAATTTTGAATCGGTCAATATAACAATGTATCTTATTAATGTCTGAAAAAATACACATAGTAACCCAATATCACAGGTATTTGAAACCTAAAAATAGGAAATTGTCTGTGAATAAAATTGTCCTGAACTTTTCAGATATTTTATAATTAAAAAAAAATTCTGATTCTAAAAAATTTTTGGGGGACTATTAAATCAATATTAAATTAGAATGCTGTAAGAATGGTAACATTTCAACAACATTTACAACAACATCTTAATATTTTGGTAGTGAGTAAGTCCCCTTAGGATACATTTATAACATAAGTAAGCAATATAAAGTAGACAACAGACTAACAGATATATCAGGAAGACAAGACTGTAAATATCCCAGATGGTACAACACAACGTCTTATCTGAAAATGTAAATATAATGTTCAATGTCTAACAGATTCATTTTTTCTGTAGAAATATCTTGCCAGTACAGCACAAGATACAACACTGCTCGAACTACTCCTTTAACGTACTGATTCCTATATATCAATTATAAATTTAAATGATCAATAAATTGCATGTTTAAATGCAAAGCAATATACTGCATCATAGCCTTTTTAAACCCTGCCTATAAATAAGCACATATGCTACAAATGGCCAAGCCTAGGCCTTGTACTGAATGCTTCAGGTTGTCACCTGCAGAATTAATGTGATGAATGGCAGTGTGCATGTAGCTTGTAGAGGTCTATAGGGAACAATTGAGAATGATTTTAGTCTATCCCAATTGGCTTTCATCACTTCTAGTGTATGCTTCAAGAGTTACACAGCTGGGAAAGGGCGGCTAAGCTCAATTTCTGAACAGGAGCATTATCTGCTATCAAAATAGACAGAATATATGAGAGCCTGAACATGACAATTCCTAGAGTAATGATGTTTTCCATTGTGACAATATCCACTTTTCTGAAGTCTTTACCCCAGATCTTTATTTATAAACCAAGCTATAGAAATAATTTATTGAAATGTCAGCTACAGAAAGCAAGCTTAGAAGGCGAATTTAAGAAACATAAATGCTATAATAAAGCTATTAGTTACAGCTGAGCATAATTGGCCACTGATGTAAAATAACATCTACTCTGAGAAAACAATTGTTGAAGGTGACACTTCAATCTGCAGCCATGGCTATAGAGTCCTACAGACACATTTAATTGTGTGTGTGTATATGCACTTTGATGTGCAAGTAAATACTGTATGTACCAGGTGAGATAATGTAGTTGCTATATGTGCCTCATGAACTCTCCATACCAGCAAAATTACAAAAATAAATGTACCCAAACACTAACATATTGGCACAACACAAATATAAGCACAGTACCTGTACATACCATTCTGCTCCAAACAAGCGGCTATGAAAGCCTTACTGTAAAACCAGCTATAGGGATCATTTACAAATACAGGTGCAAAATGCAGTTTTTAGACTCCAAACCATGTTTTTTACTCACACAGTAGTGTTTTTTCCATAATTCCAGTCTGCCTTTCCAAAATAGTCTGCCTTACAGCTGCCACATTTGTACCCAATGCATCAAAATGGACTGGTTGCATTTTGCCACAAACCAGGTGCAAGTTGTGTCTTGCATTGTGGTTTGCACATTCTAGAATAAGATTTATATCCAATTCACTGGGCACCTATAGACGCTACCCTCTGTGGGTACGCTGGTGCTACTGCAAGGTACAGGATGATGTAAGTTCATAAATGACCCCCTATGTGACAAAATATTCCCTTTCTTTCTGCATAGGTTCAGTATAAATAAGCCCATTGCAGTCACTGGGGGTCATTTATAAAGTGTGCATATTTATTCGCAAATGGTTGTATTGCCCATGATTTTTCCTGAAAGCTAAAATATTGCACTACTGTGCCCGTCATTCCGGTAATTCCCATTGCACATAAATTTTCACATCGGCTCTCAAATGAGACGGGTGTTTGCATGAGTGCGCCCACTGGGGCTCATTTATATACTTTGCACAGTGCAGAATGATTTGCACTATGAATATATTTGCCCTGTATATATTTATAAAGCTGAATAAGAGTGGTGTATTTAATGTGCAAACAGAATAGAAAATTTTGTTCGCACTGCGAATGTCCATAGGAGCTTTTTAAATATGTCAAAAATTGCAAATATTTAAGCACACACTTACGCCTTTGGTGACTTTGGTGAAAATATTCTCAAAACAGTTTTGCAAATTGCAAATTGCGATGCACAACAACAGCCGCGCACAGTAGCTGCACTCACACAAACACCTGTCTCATCTGCCCTCAATTTGTGAAAACATGTTTGCATTGCAAATTCCCAAAATAAACGTAAAGACTGGCACAGCTGTGAAATATTTTAGCTTTCAGGAATAAACATGGGTAAAAAACCATTTGCAAATAAATAAGTGTGCTAAGCAAACTTTATAAATGACCCCCACTGTGCGAGGTTGTTGTGCGTGAAAATAGCTTTGAAAATAGCAATTTGCATAGCGTGTGCCGTAATTCAGATGCAGAGTGTGCTGATAAAAATTCACAATTTGCGATTTTTTACATATTTAAAAAGCTTTTATGGGCATTCGCAGTGCGAAAAAAATTCTGTTTGCACACTCTTGCCCAGCTTTTTACTATAGCCATGCACAGGGCAAATATATTCACTGTGCAAAACCAATCCGCCCTGCGCAAAGTTTATAAATTCTCCTAGTCCTGCAGTTTTTATTCTTGAACCCAACGTCAAAGTAAAGTCAATTGTTTAAGCGAGCCAGGAACAGCATCCATGGGAGAAGTATCTGTTTTCACTACACTTAATAACACCAACTAACTCATGTTTTTCTTCACTATGGGATGTGTCTATAAATTAAAGATATGAAGAAGTTGGAAAAAAAAGTGAAACCACATTTTTATACAGATGGTATGCACAGGACTGCAATATACACCTCCCAGCAAGCATCACATTGACACTCATTTCATTTGAATTACTGCAGCGCCTATATATTCTACATTGTACATTAAAGAACCCAGTTACCTTTATTTGCAATACACCCTAGTGCATCTGCATAGCACTTGGATAAAGTATTCCATTTATCAAGAAACAATAAAAAGAAGCACAGATCTGAGCCAGGCGCGTGCCAGCTGTGTACAAGGAAACGACTTAAAGAAAAGCTCAGGTGTGACTGTATACCTGGTATTCATATGTACGTATAAAAGTCGACACTCGTGTACAAAATGCAGTCTAAGCATGCAATAACCTATTATGATTAAACTTACAAATAAAAACAGCATTGGACCAACAGGAGGTTACTTTTCTGAGTATATAGCAAATGTATGTACATTCCATATAAATAGTTTGTTGTAAGGTGAGTGCATTGGTATTAATATAATATTTATTTATAATAAACTAAGATATACTTAATCCTTTTTGGAGGCAGAACTAGCCTTTGGGTTTATTTAATGTTTACATGATTTTCTAGCAGACTTAAGGCATGAAGATCCAAATTATGGAAAGATCCATTATCCAAAAAACTCCGGGACCGAGCATTCTTGATCCCATACCTGTATTACACTATGGGACAGATTTCCTGCTTTTTTTATTATTAATCCTTTTTACACGGTCTTTGACAGTTGCCACTAATGTTTAAAATTGCAGCACTGTGGCTTGCCAAATTCTGCATTCCCATTACTGAGAGTAGGATAGTATCTTCACATCTCTGCGCATAACACAAGCTGTTCCTACGATCAATTAGAAAATTAGATATTTAAAGGAGATAATTACATAGCATGTTTACACTTCCTTTCAGCAATTGACTCAAACGATTGGAAACAGCTCAGTGCAAAGACTGCCACCTACTGGTCTATGAGTATGATCTTGGAATATTCATGTTCAAAGAATGCTGTGAAACAAATTTACTGACACAGGCTGAACCTCGGGGACTTTCTTTTATTAAGGGATTTCAGATAATGCTGAAACATTTCAGTAACCTTGAATGATTTGGCTTGGAACTGTATATCAAAAGATCGGCATTCATTATATTTTTTACTATATGCAAAGCTTCTCTAAATAAATTGTGAATGTTTTAGCACTGAAAGATTTGGAATATGTTGAGCTGAAAAGTGAGTACTGTGTTATTAGTATGAGATGCATGCAATTTATTATTTCTTCTAGCATCACATTTAGGTTTATGATATACATGGAGGTTAAACAGCAGCTGCTTGCAATTGTTTATAGTTTTTGCTGCATGTTTTCCCCATTCTTGCCCTAGCAAGTCCTAGCTATACAGTTTGAGAGCATAGGAAGTGTCCTTTAGGGCCATGACTCCCACTGCCCTTCACCAGAGAACAGTGGCGGTCAAAACAATTGCTGTCACCATTGCTGATAGCAGAGAATGAAAAGGACCAAACTAAATGAACACAAAGTAGTGAAAGCTGGACCTTGAAGGGCATAAAATGAGCAGAAGAGACTGACAATACTTATTCAGTTCAACTGAAAGGAGGGCTCTCACCAAGCTAGTGTTTTTCTGTCCCAGACAGTAAGATTAATCCTAGTTCCCTATCTTATTAATAGGGAAGAAAAGTATGGCAACCTTAGGTAGAAGTAGCAGCTGTTATATATAGGCGTCCCAATGTAGGGGGCTCTATGAATGGGGGGTTGTTTTTTTGCATTTAGGAATGAATACTTCTTATCTCACTGTGCAGCCTACACTCACTTTAAGGGGCAGATTTATTAATGGTCGAATTTGAATTTTCAAAATTTTTTATGGCCAAAACTGTCAAATTCGACTAGGGAATTATCCAAACTCGATTCAAGTTTATTAAAAAATGATCATACTTTGGCTCTTTAAAGGGAAGATATGGTCAAGAATGATAATCCCCCTTTGCCTTTGGGAAATGAATATAAGCCTTTTTCAAATTGCAAAGCATTATTTTTTATGAGCCTGTTTAGTGTTGCTCACAGCGTAATCAATTCCCCCACATATCTGCTCATTTCAGCATGACTCAAAACCTGCACGGCCTGTGGCCGTCTCTTCGGCTTGGCCCTCCTGCCTCTTCTGCTAGTCCCGCCCGCCAACCAATGAAAAACGTCTAGGCAGTCTTGTTTACAGACTCCAGCTTGATGTGCATTCGCCTCATGATCAAGCGCTGGTCACTACCACCATTGCTTGACTGCCTACTTGTTTTTCATTGGTTGGTGGGCAGGACTATCAGAAGAGGCAGGTGGGCCAAGCCGAATAGATGGGCACAGGCGGTGCAGGTTTTGAGTGGGTATGGGACCAATTTAGACATGTTTGTAGCCTTCCTGACATTCAAGGTTTTTTTTTCTGAGAAAAAACTCGAATTGTGTTTGATCAAATTCGAGTTTTTGGGTTGGGAAAATTTGCCCGAGTTTGACATATTCGATTTATTTAATAAATTTCCCGAAAATCTAATTTCGAGTAAAATTGAAGACAGATTTAAGACACTTTTAACATAAGCAATATGAATTACTGAACTAACCTATTAGATCTGTAAAGAGACCAGACTAAAATCACGAGGAAACAGCAAAATACTAACTTTCCACTGGTTAAGTAGGTCATCCATAGCCTTATGCAAAACTATTTCTTTGTGTCTATTTCTATTGCTTAGATTGCCCCACTCAGTATAATGGATAATCACTGCTTTATGTACTGTGAGCTGCTCTTCTTTAATAATGAAAATGCTGCATTCCACTGATACTGGGAACAAATGGATATAATTTTTTGAATTATGAGTTCAATCTTGCGCACAATTCTATTAAAGGCAAGCCGTTTCTACACTAATTCATGCTGAAAAGATTCTGGTGTATTGGAAAATCTAATGTCTAATGTGCCATTGAATGCAGCACATACAGTATATCTATGCATGTTATGTTTTCTGCACATGATTAAGTGAGTAAATATTGCTTTGAAAAAGAGAAACCTTACATACAAATCTGTTCAATATTTTTTACATATTCTTAAAATCAGCATTATTTTTATTGACTTTGATATTTTGGACTAGCAATACCGATGTGGACTGGTAGAAACATATAGAAGAATTCCTACAAATCCATTTTCTTTTCCAGGCTGGAAAGTTTTTTCTGGTGCAGAAAACAATTGTTGACATCTTTTTCCCCCACATGTGATACACATCAGGGAGCAAGGATTCGGATGGGTGATAGTGCTCGGCGCCATTTCTGAAAAGTGCTGAGCACAGCCATTCCATAGTGCAGGTTGGCATTTGACTGCTCAAAGCAGCTAAACCATTTCTGGTGATATAATGCCAGTGTCAGTCTGTTTGTTAAATGGACCGATTTGTTAAAATTTTCCTGACCAACAGAAAACATTTTATATATATATATATAGTTTGAATAGTTGAAATAGTTTGAATGTTTGGTAATCCTGCTGGATCCCCTAATAGGATCTACAACAAATCAGCCCCTGTTTACCTGTGTTTGGGTTAACTGTCGCAATTTCCAGCCTGTCCATTTACTGAACAAGCTCCAATCAGATATGGATCATATGGGGGAATGTAATATTGGTCGCTAACGCAAGAATTGCTTGCAATGGGAATACGTGTCTGCAAACTGAGCAATTTTGCCTTTGCAAAAACTTTGCCCCTTACACGACAGTATGATAGTGATTGTTAATTTTATAGTTTGTGATAGTGTGCGGTGTATGCAATAAAACTTCTTAAAGGAGTGGTGAGTCACCACTAAGTTAACTTTTAGTATGTTATAGAATGACAACTTTAGAATTGATTATTTTCTATCGTTTTTGAATTATCTGCCTTCTTTTCTGACTCTTCCGAGCTTTCAAATGGGGGTCACTAGACCCTATCTAAAAAAAACAAATGCTCTGTAAGGCTACTCATTTTTAGTTATTGCGACTTTTTATTACTTATATTTCTATTCAGGGCCTCTACTATTCATATTCCAGTCTCTTATTCAAATCAATGCATGGTTGCTAGGGTAATTTGAACCAGATTGCTGAAATTGCAAACTGGAGAAGTGCTGAATTAAAAGCGAAATAACTCAAAAACCACAAATAATAAATATTGAAAACCAATTGCAAATTGTTTCAGAATATAGTTCTCTACATCATAATAAACGTTTATTTTAAGGTGACCAAACCTTTCAATGAAGGGTCTGCTCCAAAAGTTGCAAGGTTTGCAATGCAATAAAAAGTTTAATGAAAGTATATTACATTGTGACATACAAATTTGTATTCTTATTTATGCGCAAATTTGTTATCTTTGCCAATTTTAATACATTTTAGTGAGGAATAACCAAATCAACCACTGATATCTGGCCATGTATGACCATCTTAAATACTTAATGGTAATTTCATACACTTTTATTGGTTTTCATTAGTGATGGGCGAATTTGCGTTGTTTCGCTTCGCCGAAAAATGCGCGAAAAATTCGCAAAACGGCGCCAGCGTCTTTTTCGACGCCGGCGCCCGTTTTTGACGCCAGCGTCCATTTTTCGCAAAAAAATTGACGGGCGTTTAGCGAATTTATTCGCTGGCGGCGAATCACGCAAATTTGCCGCGAATTCGCGCCTGGCGAATAAATTCGCCCATCGCTAGTTTTCATACATGAAGGGGCAAACCACTCCATAGTGTATGGGCACAAGAGGAATCTAAAAATGTACAATTTAATACATATATGAACAACAAAGATCATTTTTAAAGTAAAGGACAGGGTGCAAAGTTCATCAAATAGGTGCATCCACCACATTTTAATTTTGCACCCTGCCACCTGAGAGCTGACACCTGTGTTCGGCAGAGCTTTATTTATGGAGGGAATGAAGTGGAAGAATATAGGCATACTCCCCTAATGGTAGGGGTTACACCTATGTGTTGGTGGACCCAGCTAGGATCAGACTGGAATTGCAGAACACCAGCAAAAAACCCTGCTGGCCCAGATTCAATCTGCCCTTTGCCATCGCTCTGCCACTGCACTCCGTCCTCTGGTTGGGGGCAAAAGTAATTATACGGTGCGTGGAGGGGGTAAGGGCTGCAAGTGGATGGATGGTGGGGGCCCCAGAGTGGGTGTGGGAGCCCCTGGGGTAGCAGCTCCGATGGACCTCACACATCCCAGTCTGACCCTTGTCTCTGCACATAGGTGTAACTCCCTCCCATCTCCTGTCTGGTTTGTCTTGTTGTGTGTTATACCTTAAAACTAAATAAAACACTTTTGAAGAAAAGTAATGTTTCCTTAGCACGAAAAAAAACTTCCAAAGCCCATTGTGAATGTTAGTGACCAACATTTTCATTGTTTGCTTCCTTTTTGATCAATTTCAGACCTCAATGACTTCCTTGTAAAGTTTGCAAACAAACGGCTTTTTTGAACATGCATAAAGAATTGAATAAAATATTACAATCTGTGTTTTGTGCAAAATGTTTAAAGTATTAACGCTAACCTTTGCTAACCTTAATTACTGTGTATACTGTAATACTGTATTTGCCAGCGTATGATTTTACATTGCGAGCAGTGCTAAGCCTTCACAAAAATTTAATCTTAAACATAGCTTGCGATTTTAATTACCTTCCCCTTTGAACGCTAAAAAGCCTTGTTTTGCCTTACCTATGACACCTGCCCTACTGAATCTGGTGCAAGGTGCAGAGCACCTATGCTCCTTAGTGGTCTTGTAGCTGCAACTCTGGTCAAAGTAAATGACCCCCTATGGTCTAATATTTCAGTGATAATAATATTTTTTGGCTGTGGCCCTCTGAGCACTTGCAGATAGCTGGCTATGGAGAGTCAAGAACATGCCACATTTCTGAGAGCAGAATTTGAAGTTGTTGGTAATATATCATTAAATGAATGAATGTGTATTTCTTTTTTTCTTATTCATGTGGCATTGATACCCTTCAATAGACTGCATGTTTTACTAGAACTGTTATACATTTGTAGAGTATATTATTTTATTAAGAGGAATCAAAAGAAAGTCAAATGTTTCAAAAGATTGAACACGATGATGAAACGCAAGATCACGAAAGATAAAATTAAAATGACCTTTTACAACATTTCCATTTATTGATTCCATCTGACTTTTTTTCCTTTCAACGAATGTTCAGATGGCGTTACTCTATGAGCTGGTATTTCAACAAACCAAGTCCAAACAATTTATATTTGCTTGGGTGTCATAACGGAAAGATTGAACAAGCTTCACCTAAGTGTAGTGAAGCACAAAATAAAAAAAAATGAAGGGGGAAAAAATGAGTATATCCTAGTGAGCGCTGCAAAAAAAAAAAGAAAAAAATGAGAAAAACAAGAGCTCCTTATTAAAGTGCCTTCTAGTTACTTGACATGACACATCTAGTCAGACGTAAATAATGATAGACGGAAACTATCATGAGATCTGTGAGGCATCAACATGTGCCCATCATTTTGCTTCTAACCTTGCATAGCTAGCAGGTTTCAGAGATTATTTAAAAAGAATATTCTAATGATGCTGCCCATTGTAATAGTCAGCTGGATTGGCATGAATTGTGTTTGCTATGGGTGAAGAGGAGAAAGAACCGACATAGACTAGGCTTCTTAAATGTTAATGCAATATATTTTCCCAGTTCTTTGATTTGAAATATGTCACCACTGACTACTACTATTTCTATTTCTTATCTACAGAATTCCATACCCATTATTGCAAAAGCACTGTAATTTAATTAACACCTATAGTATATATACATATAATACAACAATTAATTGCATTATTAGGCCATGTTTACTTGCCCTTCAAGTATATGGTCATATGGAAGCTGTCACATATCCAATATCCAATACCACTACATGTAATTCAGTTATCAATAGGTTTGCCATGTGGGTGGATTGCGCTGATCAACAAAGGAATGACTTCCTTGTAAAGTTTGGCTTTTTGTAGCAGGCACAAACCATACACGAAGGGGCAGATTTATGAAGGGTCAAATTTCGAATTCAAATTTTCAAGGTCTTTTTATGGTCAAAACGGTCAACTAGGGAATTGTTTAAATTTGGTTCAAGTTTTTTTGAATCAATTGTCGAGATCATACAGAGGCCCTTTAAGAACTAGAATTCAACTATTCGCCACATAAAACCTGCCAAATTGCTGTTTTAGTCAATGGGATTCCTTTTGAGTTGTTTGCAGACTTCCTAACATTCAAGTTTTTTCTCTGAAAAAAACTTGAATGTCAGGAAGGCTGCAAACAACTCAAAATTAAAACTTAAAATAAAAATTTTTAAAACTTGAAATCAATTAGAGTCTTCGGGTCGGCCCTATTCACCTGAGTTTAGGATATTCAATTTTTTTATTAAATTTCGATTGGTCGTATTTAGAGTTCATGGGAGTTTTTAAAAACTTGCATGAATTCTAAATTCGATCTTTGATAAATGTGCCTCTAAGGGCCATTAAACAAATGTATGTAATGTAAGCAAATGTAAGTAAATAACAAAGCAAGAGGCAAATAATATTATATTAACACATTTATTATTATTATTATTATTATTATTATTATTATTATTGTTATTATTATTTTGTATTAAACACCTGCAAATGTAAAATAAAAATGAAAATGCTTTTGTATCCTCTTTACAGTGCAGACCTTTTCCTTTCAAATATAAGCCTCTAAATATTTATTATTATATCACCACCAGTGAGAATGACATGGTCTTGCCACAACAATTCACAAAATGGATTTGCTTCAAATAAACAGGGGTTTAAATAGCATTTACAATGAATGTAGAATGGCAGTGCAATTTTCCAGAAGCTCCATGGCCTGGATAAAAAAAGGAAGCATTTAGCTGTTAAATTGATTCTGTTAGCCAAGCCTTGTACAAAGCAGTAACACGTTTATTTGTAAAGCCAGTGACTTCCTTATACACCACTGGGAACTGATGTGCAATAACATAATAGCATTATCACTTGCCAAATAAACCAGTGGCTTTTCGTGAGCTCTATTAAAGGCATAGGGGCTTTTAGAAAGACAGGAAGGAAAATGACTCAGTAGATCATAAAGCTAATGCGTTCCATTTGTATAAACACCACCTTTTTAAATCAGCCAGGATCCCTTTATAAATCTTATTTGGTTTTCTGAATTAAATTTAGAATTTTATAAAAAAAAAAAAAAAAAATGAAAGGTGTAATTTGGGAAATTCAGATGAGGGGAGGAGAGAGGAGGGGGTTGAGAGCAGCAGGGTTAGCGAGTCATCCCTACTAGGGGTAGGCAGAAAACTTTTGAATAGGTACCTACCCAGCACCCTCACATCTTTGTGCCCTAGGCAGGTGCCTCTTCTGCCTACCCCTAATTCTGGCCCTGCACAGAACATAGTAACATATTAAGTTAGGTTGAAAAGAGACACATCAAGTTCAACCGTTTAAGTCTAAATATAACCTGCTTTACTGCTAGCTGATCCAGAGGAAGGCAAAAAAAAAAACCCATTTCAAGCCTCTCCAAGCCTCAGAGGGGCAAAAATTCCTTCCTGACTCCAAAATGACAAATGGACTAGTCCTATTGACACTGGCTCTCTACCAACTTACTACAACTTACCACAGGGCCCAAAGCCCGGTTTCCAAGCTTTGTGCTACCTAATCTGTGAAGAGGTATAACTGCTACTAATTTATTAGTGAAAAGGGATGGTAGGGATGTTATTCCAGAGCCAAGTTTGCAAAGGGAAGAACCTCCCTCTGTGCTATTATTTCCTCCTAGCACAGGAAGCTCAGCACTCCTGCTTTCCAACTTCCTGTTGCCAGTCAAGACTCCTTATCCAACTTGACCTACAGTTTCAGAGCTTTCTTCTATGAAATTTGATATCCCAGAACACTTGTTATATTAGGGTATGAGATAAAAAATATACATTCCTGAAGGCTTAAACAAATAATAAAAATAGTAATGATCTATATCTTTATAGACCATAAACATTAATTATAACAATGGTATATTTTGACTTTGATGGTACCTGAAATGTGTCCATTTGTAAGGGGGTACACCGAGTTATTGAATGTTATGAATGTTACTATACTTTATAATTTGAGGTTAAAGCAAAAGTAATGGTAATAATTGTAATGTTTTTGAATGGCTACTACGTGTTAAATCAATGTACATTATGTTGTAATGTTCACCCCAGAGTGCAAACGGTAAATAATGAGAGGACACAGCCAGGGCTTTCTCCTGGACATCAGCTGGACAGGATCATGTAGAGTGAGGGTCTCTTAGTAAGAAGTAGAAGGTATTTCAGTTAGTTAGGGTAATAGCTAGTAGGGGTAGCCCAGATCCCAATGAGGAGGTATTGGCCTAGAGGCTCTGGCTAATCCAAAGTGGGGAAGTGACAGTTTAGGGCCAGAGAAACCATCCTGAAGTAGGGACAAGGAAATGCCTATCCGGAGTAGGGCAGAGGGGCATAGAGCATATGCAGGACTTCTAGGACTGGAAGGTGGAACACTGGAAAATTCCTATCCAGATTAGGGCAGGGGGAAGTGACAATTTAGGGATAGAGAAACCATCCTGAAGCTGACGAGGAAATTCCTATCCGAAGTAGGGCAGAGGGGCATAGAGCATACACCGGGCTGTTAGGACTGGAAGGTGGTGCATTGTCCTGGAAAGGGATGTGTCTGTGGCAGCGGGAGTTGTATTTTCGCTAATGGAATGCTCTACATGGCTGTTGATGAGTCTGCCTGAAAAATCAATTTGTATAAAATCTGTGTTTAACAACAATGTTATAAACTGTACAAAATGCCCTGCTAATAAATCACATTTTCTTATACTAATTGGTGTTGAATTTCTTCACTTATAAGTGTAAGATCTTAAAGACAATTTTACTTCAGCTTCACAGTTGCTACATATACAATGCTACTTTCCAGATTACCTATCTGCTGTAAATAGGCTAAAGACATGAAAAAACATGGCACTTGTGAGGGAAAAAGGTCAGCTGTAAAAGGTTAATTGTATATACTGGCATTGGTCTTTTGTATAGGAAGGCCAACCCTTATCCAAACTCATGCATTAGCTGTAATAGACATTAGTGCATTTCAGAGAAAATGCAGACATTTAATTCAGGTACTGTAAGGTTGATTTCCCAAGGCATATGTGAAAAATGTTCTATTTGATTTTAAATTTAAACTTAATAAATAGCTAATTTGAAATTGTGTTCTATATGCAAAGAAATAATCACAAGGCATTCGTTTTAAAAGGTTTCATTTATTCTTGTGAGCTTAATTATTGCAGGGAAACTGTGAGCAATTTGTTTTTTAACAGTGCCTGATTTCTGAGAATGGTTATTAAATATTAAATGGATGCATAATTCAGGCAATTAAGAAAGTAATCACACAAAGTAATGTAATGGAAGTTAATTATTACTGCATAAGCAAATAGTTCATTAACGATAGTAGTTGCTATGGCTGCATTCTTAATACATGCAGAGCTGAAGCATAAATCCTTTGAGTATTGCATTAGGTACTGTAAGTATTATAAAGCATACTGATGCAGGAGATCTGAAAAGCAAATGAAAAAAAAAGGTTTTTGCTGACCCCTGGCTTGTGGAAATAAAGCAGGATCATTGTTACATGAGAGTGAATTATAGCCACTACATGACTACCTCAGATGCCTATAATCTTTTCTGTTTGTAGTGCAAACCATGGCTTAATTCAAGGTAGAAATTGGGGAATTTAGCTTGTTAAATCAAAAATCAGCAATCCATCTCCCTTCTTTAAACCTCTACCAAGAAGACTTTTTCTTTTTGAACTAAAGGCTATAAAATGATTACACAAAATAGTTTAAAGAACTGTACATAAAACTCAGTAACAGCTGGAAGTTGCTATTTAAAGGCACACCAGCACTGGCATTCATGTTTAAGCAGAACTATTAATGGCATAGCAGATACAGATGCCCTGGTGCCCAGTCAATTTAAAGGGTCTATTTTGTTTTTAATATAGCATGTTATGTGATTTTGTAGTCCTTTTCTATAGAAAGAAATATACTTGGATTATGAATCTCCCAAGTGTCATTCCCCCACTGTTTATGTTGTTTAAATATTGCAGTTTATATTTGAGCACACATACATATACAAAACACATTTCTAGTTTTATAGAACTGAAAATATTATTTTGTGGCTTTCTTGTCATGTAACCAAACTTAAATGGGGTAGCATAAGAAGTGTAGCTGATACCAAGAAAATATGATTCAGTTCATACAAAAATAAATGGAAAAGCTAGTTGTCTTAAAAACTACAGACCCCATGGAGGTCTATCCCAACCCCCAAAAAAACTAACAAGCAACAATGCAATTAAAAACTAGTTTACAAACACTGTATGAATTGCCTCAATCTTATTTCCTAGTAAAAGTCAGTCTAGTCGACTAGGCTTCTGTATCCTGTGGGTGAATACATTTAACCCTTCACTTCTGCTGAAGTTGACTGAGCAGACATTGTAAATCGGGAAACTGAAGGATACAATAATTCTTTTTTATTAAGCACTTCAGAAATTCTAAACATGAACTAGAAAAAATTCCAAAGAAACACATCCAATGGCTGTGAGTTACCTTTTGTTTTATGTTACAGCTAGTAACTCTTCTCCTTGATTATGATATAAATTGATGGATTTAGTTCGCAAAGGCCCGTCCAATCTACTATTGATAAGACTACAGTCTGCAATCTGAGACAATTTAAATGGTTAAAGAATCACTTCAAGACTTGTCTGTGAGCTGGCTACTCTAGTATTATCCCAAAAATAGTGGGAATTGGAGCAGTGACTGGTTTTAATAGTGGGAGAGAGAAGCATTATAAGAGAACTCTATTTCTGTTCAGTGTTTATTAGCCATTAAAAGGGTTTTAAGCTTTGAATACCTATCAACAAGCCTGGCACAATTTCCTAGTCTCTGTGTCTGGAGCCAGCAAATTGTACATGTACATTACTGTACATGTAGTTTATTTCTCCCTTAGGAGATCACCTATGTGTCATTAACGCTGCCCTATCCCCAATTTTCACATGTTTTCCTTATTTTTTCCATTTCTTTGTTCCTTTTCCTTTCTTTTGTAACCACGACTAAACTTTCTCTAAAACCACAAATGTCATGTTTTTTTTTTTAAAAAAAATCAGAGCTTAAAAAGTACAAATGGAAAAAAAATGGTGAACGATCCTCTAAAAAAATAAGAATACATCTAAAACCCTCTAAAAATTCACAATTACTAATGGAAAAAATCCAAAAACATTTAAAAGTCTAAATTGATTTTAAATGGTCCAATAAGATCAACTCAGTTCCCACTGACTTCTATTGGACTGTGACAACTTATACTTGAATTTTTGTATTAGAGGTCTTCATGATTTTTACAATTACTCTTCAATTTTTTGAGTTTTTAAGAAATATAGAAATAAACACACATTTTTAGAGATTTGTGGAAAAAATAGAAATTGTTAGACCAGCCTCCTAGTCTCATTGCTTACCTTATATTTGCCATTGTTATGCCATTTGTTGGGTCTACAGTTTATTTAAATGAATATTTCCTGACCAATGAGTATTTGCTGTTATTCACTTGGATCTGGTATGAATTGATGGGTAAATACTCTTGAGCAGAAACTAAATGAAAAGGTGTCACACAGAAATAGTAGATATTTTGATAATCATTTAGTTGAACAGCTTTACAGTGTCCCTCTCCATATTCAGACTGGATAACATCAATCTGATTTTAATTTCTGGAAAATGTTTAAGCCACCCTCACAAATAAAGGAAAAATGAATAATATGAGTTTTAATAAACTTGTAGCATATAATGGTATATGCATAGTATTCTAAAATCTTTGTGCATTCATTAACTACACAATTTCTGTTTAACTTTCTAATGGAATTCTTATTGCTCAGTATCTATAAATGATATAATAGACCCTCCACAAAATGCAATTCCTGCAGGTATGTTTCTGTGGATGATAAATCGGTTATCCAGTGGATGACTTTACTTTTTGATTCAGATCAGCTCCCAACAGGTTGCTGCTTCTGAGGACAAGCTATATTTACCACATGCTTTTTGGGTCTCCAGGTAGAAAGACTGTCAGATCTGTTAAATATATATGTGGTCTAAGGTTTCTAGTATCTAAAGCAAGGCAAATTGACTTGTTAATCAAATGATGTGTCCTTTTTTCCCCTTAGATGCTGTGACTGTGAATGGTGTTCATTGATATAATGCTTAGAATTATTATTACAGCATATTTGTTTTTTTTACAGTTGCAGAAAATTGTTTAAAAAAATAGTATAGTTTCCTAGATTATTTGTTTTTTTTTTTACTTTCCCAGTCTGGGGTACACATTCATGAAGATTATGTTTATTTTGTTGTTAGTGGTTTTTGTTGTGAGCTTAATTATATACACTTTTTAGATATGATTTATAATATATATTTATATATACTATAGTAATTTCTATAAAATGCCTTATTCTTAATCATGAACATTTTTTGAGGGGGGGGGGGGGTGGATTGCTACTGTCAATTTCAGTATACATTTCCTTCAATAATTTGTAGTGATTTCATGGGATGCGAGTGAGTTATTTGAAATAGATGGAAACAGATCATACAGGCTTGTGTCAGTAGCAAGGTTTAGGAAAGTTTAGAAATCATAAAAAACAGCGATTGAAGAACATCATGATATTACTAGACAGAGAGAGGGTGGTTGTGAGGGTTGTTTAGAAAGATGCTCCTTTCAAATGAGTTAAAGGCCTTCTGAGTTGACCAATTTTCATACTAGATAGAAGCTGCTATGGATCTGTTCACCACAAACAAAAACATCTTCCCAAGTGTTACATGATTTTATTATCATAGAATGCCTGAATAATTGGCCTACGGTGAAGCGTCATTGTAAACTGCAGACAGTCTAAATCATTTAATCAATAGTTTGTTACGAAAAAAAAATGTATGACCAAGCTTTGTGTTCCATTAGACTCATATAGCAGACCCATGTGCCCTCTGTATTAAACTAATTGTTTAACCATGGCAGGTTATTACTTCAGTCAGAGGTGTAATGGAGATGGGGAAAAAATAGGACACTAACATAATTTTCTAGTTTTCTGGATGCAATTATAGATAGATGAGAAACCATAAAAACACTGCATATGGGATCTCATCTCAGACAATTGAGATGAATAGTAAATCAAGCAAATTACAAACTAAGGATGACAATTCTATAATTGTTGGTTGTAAATTAGCAGGGACATTGTCCAGCAAAAGGAAAGGAAAAGTGGAGACAATTCATATAACTTTAGCACAGCATTTTTCAACAATAATACTGCCAGTAAGCTGGCAAAAATTCTGCAATAGCTCCCAACACTATGTTTGTTTCTTGTTTCCATAATATTACTTCATATACGACTTGGTACACCAATGAATTATTTGGGAAAAAAAGAAAATGAAATCAGAGTTCAGAACTAACAGACATTGTTTAAGGGAATGTGTGCAAAGAGCAGGATCATAGTTTGGTCAATATGATAACTTTTGTATCTACGAACCACAATATTTTATGCACTTCATTCATTTTTGCTGTGTTTTTTTGCTGGTTATTCAATAACAAAGAAACAGATCTTGAGGACTGAATATTATTTGGTAGACCAACTGATTTTCTGTTTTGTATAGAGATACATGCCAATTTTGATTTGTGAGCTCCGATACATGAAAGATAAACATTATACCACTTGTGTGAAGAACAAGTCTCTAATGGTGGCCTTCAAAACACATGACGGCTTACTATGAGACAGGAGTCGAACTCTCTTGCTAATATGTGATGGGCACATTTCTCCCATCTGGAAATTTGCAAATTTCCCGAAAAATTCGCAAAAAATCACGAAACCGGAAAGTTCAATAAAAATTTGTGAAATTTGAACATTTTCATGAAACAATTGTGACATTTGGCAGTTTTCACAAAAAATTGTAAAATTTGAACAATTTCACTAAAAAATCTTGAAATTCGAACGATTTCACAAAAAAATCGTTAAATTCGAACTAATAAAATCATGACATTCGAACATTTTTACAAAAAAATAGTTAAAATCGGAAATAGATGCTGGCGAATTTTCAACTCCGAATTTTCGCGATTTTATTCGCTGGCGATGAAACGCTGAAATTTGCTGCAAATTCGTGCCAGGCAAATGTATTCGCCCATCACTATTGCTAGTCTACGATTTTCTAGATTCTGTGGGTTCAGTACAAATTACAAAATTAAAAGCATACCTTCTTGATAACATTCGAAAAAAAGAAGGTATGAAGTTATGCCCAAACAAGATTTTTTTTCTCATTTGTTCTAATAAATAGTATACAATGCATTTTAATATTGTAAATTTTGAAGATTTTTTCTTAATTTTTTTGAGTGTAAATGTATTAATTTATTATTAGTTGTTGAAATATATATCAGTCAGTATATCAGTCCACTGAAAGCAGTATTGTGTGTGTGTGTGTGTGTGTGTGTGTATATGTATATATATATGTATGTTCGTGCCAGGCAAATGTATTCGCCCATCACTATTGCTAGTCTACGATTTTCTAGATTCTGTGGGTTCAGTACAAATTACAAAATTAAAAGCATACCTTCTTGATAACATTCGAAAAAAAGAAGGTATGAAGTTATGCCCAAACAAGATTTTTTTTCTCATTTGTTCTAATAAATAGTATACAATGCATTTTAATATTGTAAATTTTGAAGATTTTTTCTTAATTTTTTTGAGTGTAAATGTATTAATTTATTATTAGTTGTTGAAATATATATCAGTCAGTATATCAGTCCACTGAAAGCAGTATTGTGTGTGTGTGTGTGTGTATATGTATATGTATATGTATGTAGGAAGCTGACGCACACTGGGATTTCTCAAAAATGAATCGTATTTTATTGGATCGACGTTTCGGTCCTCACATGGACCTTTATCAAGATGATAAAGGTCCATGTGAGGACCGAAACGTCGATCCAATAAAATACGATTCATTTTTGAGAAATCCCAGTGTGCGTCAGCTTCCTACATACATATACAAAAAAAATTTCTGACTAGCACCTGGGCCTTTACTCCAGTAAGTGTGTGCCGCAGCCCTTTCACATTTATTTATATATATATATATATATATATATATATATATATATATATATATATATATATATATATATATATATATATATATATATATATATATATATATATATATATATATATATATATATATATATATATATATATATATATATATATATATATACTCATCTATATCTAAAACACATATTAAGAGATTTTATGTCCCTTCACCCAATTAAAGGTTCAAATCTTTTTCTCCCATATATTTTATAAATTTGCATAAATCTCTGATCTGCAATCTGCAATTATCCAGTAGTTCAAAATGCAAGATTTAACATGCAAACCCATTCATTTGGTACCTTATAAACATTTTTCATTTGATACTAATAACCAGAATAATTACAATGTATTACAAGCAACAAACTGCTGCTTTGGACATTCCTGCACACAGCAGATAGCTTGGCGCCATTTTTATAGTTACGCCTGTTAAGATTTAATAGACAAAAACTTTCATTAGGGAGCCGTTGGTGCAATTAACGTCCAGAAGGTTTCATCATGTACAGTCACTCTGCTAACGAAAGGAATTTTATTACTTTTTCATTGTTGTGTTAAATGCCATTATTGGGATGAACATAAGAAACACGGTTTGTGCGAAAAGTAACTTAGAAACACAGCCACTGGTCTTTGGTTTTTTAATAGTCAAAACCTCAGGGTGTTGTTTTTAACCAAGAAGTAATTCTCTTTATTCGTCCTGACTGTTTTAATTTCTTAATTTTTTAACGAATGAAGTTTCCTTGCTGTGCCCAATATTTACAGAACTGTTTTACATGATGGGGCAGATTTACTAAGGTTTAAATGGTAAATTAGAATTTGAATTTTCAATTTTTTTTGGTCAAGACTTTTTGAATTTCAAACCACCAACTCGAATTTGAATGTGATGTTTATCACATCTTGACCCTGTAATCAGTTCTAATTCGATACTTCACCACCTAAAACCTGCAGAGTTCATGTAAAAGTCAATGGCAGAGGTCCATTGAACCATTTGAAGATGTTAATTGCCTTCTTGACATTCAAGTGTAGTGATGGGCGAATTTATTCGCCAGGCGCGAATTTGCGCGATTCGCCGTCAGCGGAAAAATTTGCGAAATGCCCACGAAAATTCGGCGTCAAAAACAAGACGCCGGTGCGATTTCGCGAAAAACTGCGCAAATTCGCCCATCACTATTCAAGTGTTCTTTCAGAGGAAAACTCGATTCGAGTTTGTAGCCTTACAGAGCATTTGTTTTTTGTCAGTGGTCCCCATTTGAAAGCTAGTTGAGTTAGAAGAAAAAGTCAAATAAATAAATAAGAAACTGTACAGAATAAATAATGAAAACCAATTGAAAAGATGCTTAGAACTGTTAACTTGAAGGTGAACCACCCATTTAAGTTGTGAGAGAATCTGTTTTCTAAAAAATGACCATGAAAAGTTAATATCTTTTAAAGACACACAATACACCATCAGCATCCGCCACTCTATGTTGGTATATTATGGGGGTTATCTACTAAAAATGTTTTCACTATGATTAAATAAATTAGCTTGTCTGCTTGTTTCACCAAACTTCATACAGTATGTATAGCCAACGTTCAATTATAGAGACTGGTTTTCACTGGAATGTTCCTTATATGTTTATTAGCTTTATATTGGCAGTTTAGAAAAGTACCACTGGTTATATATTGGTTAAATATTATATACATCTCTAATATATATATATATATATATATATATATATATATATATATATATATATATATATATATATATATATATATATATATATATATATATATATATATATATATATATATATATATATATATATATATATATATATATACACAGTGTACTGATATAAAATGCATTCCTGTGGACAGGTTGGCCTCATGGGACAATGTTGCATCTGTCATTAGCACAGTGTGAATCATGATCAAGGAAAATACAATGTGGATGGACCAGTGCCAAGCATGGGAATTTGAATGCCTATTTGCTAAACATTGACAGGCTTGGCTAATTTATCGGAAAACTGGTTGTGAACCACAGAAGGTTTCTGACATGTTTTCCCGGTTGAAAGTAACAAAATGTGCAAATTAGCTTACTGATAGCTAACTTATTGAGGTCAATTATGGTTGGGTGACGTGCTTCAAAAAAAAAAAACAATGAAAGAGAAGATCTTGAACAGCATTTAATGGTTTGTCGGACAAGGCAATTAAAACCATCAACTGGACACTAAAAGGAAAATGGGAGCGTGTAAAACAGGGATTGATTTTTCACAGTTTAATTATACATGGGTTGAAGGTTAGGTAACTACTCCAAAGAAAATGTCTTTGAGCATAACTTTACAGTAGTCAAGGTGGGACGACATAGTATTCCTTATAAGGACTAGAGCTAGAATTATTTCTGCCTGCAGCATGCCTTTGTGAATATGTATATGCATCACTGATAGTAATTTTATATGATATACTGCATGTGCAGTGTTGCTAAGCATTACTATACAGGGACATCTCTGTTAAAAGTCTGGGTACACTTGAACCTGTAGATGAATGACAACCTTTATCAATGGTAGCAATTACTAATGGTGGCATTACACAGTCCTATATTGGCTCACATATTAGCCCAAATGTGGGGCCACAAAAATCCAGGCTTGGTCCTTTGCTTTCATCTCAACAGATCTAGGTGAGCCCCCTATGTGACCCACTTATTTGCCTGGGAGCCAAATGATTGGATCAGCCCGAATGGGCCATCAAAGTTAAAAGATATGCTTGTTTGGCTACCTGAAAGAAGAATGTATCAACTGTATCTGTGTATGCCAACTTTTACACAGCACTGTATCGTATTTACTTCCTGGGTATATACTAATGCTTACTCAGTTTTGGGATAATCTAAAACACCACTAGTGTCGTTAAAAGAGATTTATTAAAGAGGGAATTGCTATTCAGTCTAATCTACAGTATGGAATTAGCTAGCTGCTAGAAACAATAACAAGTTATTATTTATACACGAAAAGATGGAAAATTATTGCCAACACAATCATTCAAGAAATTTATTAAGTGGTTAGTGCCACACTTTGGCCCAAATATGTAAGCTCACATGCCATATCAATGCCCCTCAATGTAATAATAGTCATAAAGAGAAACTGTTATTGTATTGGTCAAATGTTTCAGGCATGCTTGAATCTGGAGTAATCTTTTTCAGCAAGAGGTTTTATTACATACACTCAGAATCATCCAGATAATTTTCCAGGGGGGGGGGCATGAGGGGCCCGCATTTACTGAATGCATTTGAGGACATCATCAGGAGAGCACATGTTCCTGAGTGCGCTCTCCTAACAAAGAAGTATGCGGACTCACCTCTTACTCACTGATCCGAAGAGGCTGCAGTCACACCTCTGTGCTGCCCACACTTGCTGTTGCAAACTCCCCCCTCGTGGCTTGGTCCTCCCAACAGAACCACGAGGGGGGGAATTTCTGTTTTAGCCTATGGTGGACCTCCTAGAACCTATGTGGAGTCATTTGGTGGATTTTAAAGAAATCAAAGTTTTTTTTTTTTTAAATATTTGATTTGAATTTGATCGAATACAATCTGAATTTAATGATCGAATACAGCCTATTAACCCAAAGTTAAAAAATTTGATTTTTTAAAAATGTTTCTGTTGGTCTTTTTTTATTCGAATTTCGAGTTGATGGGCGTTTAAAAAAACTCCCATCACCTCGAAATTCAACCCTTAATAAATCTGCCTATTTGTTTAAAGTATTTTTAGCTGATAAGATATAATGATCCGAATTACAGAAAGATCCCATGTCTAGAAAAAATACACCCAATGGCTGAAAAAAATGTTGCACGTCAAAAAAAATATTGTCGCCCATAGACTTCAAAGCATTTGGCAAATTTTTTTATTTTCATCAAAGAGAAACAAGTCAGATTTACACTTTACTAATACTGGATAATAGATCCCATACATGTATCTGTAAAGCTTTCCCAACCCAGAACACTTATGACCCACAAATCTTGTACTCACTGATACAAGATCTATCTACAGAAATGTTGTTCTATTGTTCTAGAATGGTTAAACCCCTCTCTATTGTTTCCAGGGAGCATTTTAATTTTGGTAATATTAACATTGTGACTGGCAGCACTCATCTTTCAATTTGTACCAGTAGGTTAATTACCCACTTAGACTGTATATTCTTTTGGACAAACATATCCCGTACTTTGTGTTTTTAATGCATGGCACATAATCTTTGTAATTAGGATTGCCACCTGTCTGGTTTTGAACTGGACAGTCAGGTTTTTACACCCGCTGTCAGGTTGCAAAATGTCTGCAAGCTTGTCCCCTGCTTCTGGAGCGATTTGGCCAATCTGCGTCACTGTCCTGCCCCTCCGCATCACTGGCCCGCCCTCTGCATCACTGGCCTGCCCCCTTACATCATCAACCCCACCTCTGACATCACACCTGCTGCCCGGTCTGGATTGAAAGGAAGTAAAAGGTGGCAACCCTATTTGTAAATGACTACAATTTTTTATGCAATTCAGTATGTATCCCATCTGTACTAGTACTGATTGCAAAAATTCAGTGTACACATATAATTTAATGATTGGAAATGCCAAAGCTTGTATTATATATGATAATTAGTGTATTTAACAGAATTTGATGTGTAGAGAATTTAGAATATGAATGTGAAGAAACAACATTTTTAATTTAATAGTATTATTGATTATTTATTAGGCTTGCCTGCATTAATATTATTGTTTACAGTCATATTTGCATTTAACACTTCTATTTGATGAGCTAAAGCTGTTGTAGCTCCATATGATACACAAATTCTTTCCTCACACCCTTATATAAGTTTTTAAGGGACTGAACCTTAAAATAGAATGAAATACATATTTTTCTGATTATATATAAATATATACATACGCACAGACTAATAAGCCTGACAATCCATGGACATGCCTTTTATGACAATTTTAACAAATTGTATTGCTGTTTTTAATACATTTCTTCGTTTTTTAGTAAAATTCAAAATGGATAAGTAGATATTGCCCTTCTGGGGCAACCCCACAGTTTGGTCCCCACTGGGGAAGAATAACATATACACATTCACATTTTAGTGAACATTAAGGGGCCGATTCATCAAGGGTCGAATATCGAGGGTTAATTAACCCTCGATATTCGACTAGGAATTGAAATCCTTCGACTTCGAATATCGAAGTCGAAGGATTTAGCGCAAATTCTGCGATCGTACGATCGAAGGATTATTCCTTCGATCGAACGATTAAATCCTTCAAATCGAAGGATTTAAATCCAACGATCGAAGGAATATCCTTCGATCAAAAAAACTTAGGCAAGCCTATGGGGACCTTCTAACATTGACTTCGAATGGTCGAATAGTCGAACGATTTTTAGTTCGAATCCTTCGATAGTCGTAGTCGATGGTCGAAGTAGCCCAAAAAAACTTGGAATCCTTCACTCGAAGTTAATGAATCGGCCCCTAATAGTATAAAAAAAAAAGGTTATGAAAGTTTGAAAATCCTAAATGTGAATCTTATGTTTTCCATTTCAGTGAGAAATGGGGTAATATGTGATAATTCATTTCCAAACACAGTACTTTAAAAAGGAAACATAAACTGTTTAAAAGTAGAGTTTACTATAATTTCCACTGTCTTGCATTCTCTTAAAAATAAAATATTTTGAGGTCCTGATACCTTAGCTTTTTTAGATTCCACAGGCATGTGCAACATTCTTTTGCCTTTTGAGCGGTAATAAAGCCTGCAGAATGAAATTACAGGGAAAAATGAAAAATGTCCATATAGTGAGTATTTGGATTTTATTTGATTATGTTTCATACCCATATTACAAGAACTACCCATGTGGGTTGGCACTTGTACAATTGCTGTATCCTATGAATTATAATATTAGAGTTTCCACGGGGGAATTAATTGTGGGACTAGACATCCCACAACCCAGATTTTTTGAACAGATTAAAAACAGTACAACCATATCTAATATAGTGGATTGTAGTTTCTGTATGTAACTCATTAAATACTATTAAAAGTTTGTTCTCTCATGCACCAATTTAAATGCCATGGGAAACCTGTGACTTTCACCCCAGCTTGAAGGTCAGTTATGTTGTGATTTGCCCTGAATACTTACTTACTATATGAGAGATTTATAAAACCATGAAGCATATTTATCAAACTGTGAACTTTTCACTCCATATTTGCTCAATACATTAGGTGTATTATAACTACATGAAATATTGATTTTAAATAGTTATTATGCTTTTGTGAGTGAAATGTGTAAATTTGCTGCTATAAAGTATCTGCATAAATTCCCCAATGAATTTTTCCCCATACATTGTAATAAGTAAAATCCTTTAGTGAATTTATTCCATAAGGTAATGCTTGTAAGACATTAGCAAGGAGGAGATTTAAAAGTGGCTGTGTACTAATGGTAGTTTGCCAGTCTGTACCTGTGGAATTCCTCTTTGCCAACATTCATTCTTGCACTCTTGTTAAACTTGCAATTATTCAAAGTTTCACACTGTTGAAATTTCACATGGTGAAAGGATGTTAATGATCAACAATGTAAAGTTAATTTACCAAAACTTACTCTCCTTAATTTATTTTTGGTGATATTCCTTTAGTAAATATGACCCCGTTGGCTGAATGATTGATTTACTGTACACATGTTTTCCTATAGCTATAGCCTTTTGTGAGCTAAGGGGCCTGAACAAATTTGGATACCCGATTGAATTTGAGCTAAAAAAAGACACTGCTCTAATGTGTGTTTGCAGGTGGAGGTTAGCAACCCTCTTATTATATACACATGCAGGACCTGTTATCCAGAATGTTTGGGACCTGGGGTCTTTCAGACAAGGGATCTTTGTGTACTTTGGATGTCTATGTAGAAGAAAATTAATTCACCGGCACAACTTGGGTAATGCTGGCAGGAAAAATCCTTGCTAGTTTATTGCGGGATGCAACATTTCAGGGTATAACCCCTTTGTCAAACATCAATACTTTTCTTCTACATTGACTACGAGATCGCAGATTCCTCTCTCACTGGGCACCAGGGATTCGCATTAATCAGACAGCCAGGGTGTGCAAGGGTAATCCTTTTATCCTTTGGATATCTATACCATAAGTCTGATAAAAAATTATTTAACCATGGATTATTTTGCCTCCAATAAGGATTAATTATATCTTAGTTAGGATCAAATACAAGATACTGTTTTATTATTACAGAGAAAAAAATTATAAAACTTATACAAATTTTAAGTCTATGGGAGAATGTCTTCCTGTAATTCAGAGCTTTCTGGATAACAGGTTCTAAATCCACATATATATCCAATGAGATGTATTTCTATATTTCTCTTTCAAATGACAGTGTCACAAGTATATGCCTCAAAGTATCACTGCCTTCCTTTTAATAAACACTTCTCCCACCATGACAATAAAATGAACCTATAAACATGTAACAGGAGACAGTAATGAAACAAATCAAGCAAATAATTCATAGAATCCAAATCGCCTCATTAGAAAAACACCTGTAGGAAAAAATTGTGAAACCACAGAAAAATTTGCAAAAAGGTGACAAATGCGTTGGATTCAATGGCCATTTTTTCAGTTTTTTTTACTTGCCCCAAATTCATTGGAATTGATGACTTGAAAAAATGTAGTTTTAATGCAGGTTTGTGAACACAGCAAAATTCTAATTCAGGTTTGTGAACATTTTTAACATTTGCGGAGACTTGAATTTTGCCGCTAATCTGTATCAGGTGAAAAAATGCACTTATCCCTAGAAACTACTATAATATTTCATATTTAAACAAAAATAATGCACCCTGTGCTTTTATATGGTGCTGACCGATTTAGTCGTTTCTACGATCCTTGTATTTTACAGTAGGGTTTTGCTATGCCATATGTGTGTGTTAGATTTACTGGAAAATGCATAGCCACAGTGTAAATATGTGGTTAGCACATCTATTTGCTTTTTCCTTGTGAATATTTATTTATTTTCCTTGACCTATTTTCAGAAAGCAGTTCTTGAAAGACAGTAAATAAAATTCTTTGTGTGCTCATCCATGTATATTTAAAATGTGTTTATTAATAAGCAAAAAGTAAAACATCTTAATTTTTTCACAGGACTAATTATTGCAGCGTAGTCCCTAAAAGAATACTTTGCAGCTGCCTAAATGGAATGGGATGTCTTGCATCATCTATTAGTGAGCAACTAGAACTGTCTCTTCGAAATTGCTTTGATTTACTGACATAACTTGGTGGCTTAAAGCTTTCAGCAACACCACACAAATGAAAACAGTGACTGGTGAATAATTAGCAGCAATGGCGCAACCCTTAAGGAGGCTCGCAATGACATGCAATTAAAGAGCTACAAGGGTAAAATTATGTAAATCTAAAGACTGTCATTGATAGGCTAAAGATGATAAACGGTGATAATTTACAATAGTGTGTCATTAAGCAGTGTACAGCAGGATGGGAGTACAAAATCACTTTAATGGGAAATATACATATCCTGTTTATCTTCCATTATGGAGGCATAGCTCAGAGAATATTCCTTCTCTTTTTGAATAATTAAATAAAAAGAGGCAAGCAACAAGGCAGCTTTCACTTGTATGGGCAAATGCAACTGAAGGGCAGTCTGGCATAAATGACAATAGTATTTTCACAGATAATATTTAATAGGGGTCATTTACAATGCAGAACATGACATGCAAAATACAAAAAACATTCTGCATTTTGCAAATTGGTGTAAGCCTCTGCGCTCCATTGCAGAGTGCAGAAACCTGCTGCTCGTCCCTGACCTCTGGTCAACAGGTTACTATAAACTTACTGAAACAGACAGTAAAGTAACTATCCAGCACAGGGCTCAGGTACAGGGCGTGCTGCCAGCCCCCCCCATATCTGAAACGATTATCAAAGCGGATTGGCACACATGCGAACAGTCAGTGGGCCCCGACAGCTGATGGGGTGCTGGCCCGGGTGCAATATATGTTATATCTAGCAATAGTACTCACTTGCGGATTTTCGTGAACATTACCTCTATCGCCAGACTTTACTTCTCCACCTCAGACCAGGCGAAGTGCAATAGAGTAGATAGGGATGGTCCAAAAAATGCTGGCGTCTTTTACTTTTTATAGGGTGATAGGCTGAAAAAGATCAACATTTTTTTTAGGGTACCCTCCTTCCCACCTACATTTTATAAAACATGGCACCTAAACTATACTGTGGGCACATGTGTAGGGCATTAGAATACATTTCTTAAGGTTCCCTGGCCTTGTGTAGTGTAATGTGTTTGCTGCTGCATATACAGCCATTGTACTTTAACTGCACGCCATATGCAAATTTGCCATCGCTAGCGTAACTTCGAACCGCTGATCATAATATCGGTAGCGCAACTTCGCAAGAGATCGGTAACTTGTGCACAACTTCAGATCTGTGTGAATTTGCGCAGCCCTGGCGAATCTACGCCTAGCGACGTACGGTGAAGTGCGGCGAAGCCAACACTGGCGCAACTTCGGAGGTAAGTAAATTTGCCCCTATGTCTTTGCACTTGGCTAGTGTTGACTTGGGAAATGACACATCTGCTTTCCAGATTCTTATTCCTAGAGTGAGCTTACACAGTAAACTGTGCCTGGCTAGTTCTCCTTTACAGGGACCCAGCTTTACTGCTGATCACCTTATTTTAGGGCACTTTACTGAGGCTACTCTTGATCAATCACCTGGCACCACCTATCAAGCAAAGAACCCATCTAAACCCCCTGGCAAGTAGAAAAACCTCATATTCTATAGGGTTATGTCTAACCAATAGATAGCCACCCCGCCCCCCTCTCTCTACAAACACAGTTTGTTTCTGGAATGAACTCCTACTGTGATTTTCTGAAAAGAGTAAGGCCTAATACTAACTCCCCTTCCTTAACATACTCCAACTCTTCTTCTAATTATACACTGGGGAGACAGCAGATGGTGGATGATAAAAAGGCAAGGCATGATTGGGAGCACATGACACAAAACATGACATTTGATATGTCATTAAGACTCATCATTTGAACTGCAGCTATTGACAGAAGAAAATCTCTCCCACAGCCTTTGTAATTATTTACCCAGTTTTTTAGTTCCCCGTCATGTGCATCTTTAAACAGGTACAGTTAGATCTGCTGTTAGGCTCTGAAGGGCCAAGGGGAAAGGAACTTTGACAGGTTTTTTTTATAGTAAGTTAAAAAGATAATTTAAAAGGAGTTTCTTTCAGCCAATTAAAATTAGGGAGTTGCTTCTTTAAAAATGTAAGCTAAAATTATGGTAGCCATCCCTCCTTGTACTAGTGGGTATCAATGATCACTGCCCTTTTTGCCCATTTAAGAGAGTTGCACTGGGCCTCACAAAAACACACAAATACATTCCTGTCTGTTGGGTAGTAAAATGTTATATTTTCAGCACTGCCTTTAGTTTTAGGGTAGAAAAGAAGATTGATATTACACTTTACAAGTACATTAGAGGACATTATAGACAAATGGCAGGGGACCTTTTTACCCATAAAGTGGATCACCGTACCAGAGGCCACCCCTTTAGACTAGAAGAAAAGAACTTTCATTTGAAGCAACGTAGAGGGTTCTTCACAGTCAGGACAGTGAGGTTGTGGAATGCACTGCCGGGTGATGTTGTGATGGCTGATTCAGTTAATGCCTTTAAGAATGGCTTGGATGATTTTTTGGACAGACATAATAATAAAGGCTATTGTGATACTAAACTCTATAGTTAATATAGGTATGGGTATATAGAATTTTAATTAAAAGTAGGGAGGGGTGTGTGTATGGATGCTGGGTTTTCATTTGGAGGGGTTGAACTTGATGGACTTTGTCTTTTTTCAACCCAATTTAACTATGTAACTATGTAACTATGATATCTAAGGGTTAAGCCCCTGACCCATGTACTTCAGTGGTCAGTGTTTAGCTACAGCCTTTTTCAAGCAGTCAAGAGAATAGGAAATAATAGCACTCATCCCAATATATGGTGCTATTAGTGCTTCCAATAATGATTTATTTGGAGCAAATATTTTGGGGGCCTCCAGCCCCTTCAACAGTTTGGATCTGTACTCCACTATAAAGCTCTTAATAACTCAATAGCTATTTGGAGCTCTACTCTAAATAAATCATCCTTAGAGGCATTATGGTGAGGGTTGTGTAGGGTATGGTTTGTGTGTGTGTGTGTGTGTGGGGGGGGGATTTTTAGATTATGCCCGTATAAAGGACTATGTTCATTTTTATCTTCTAGTCCTACACCAAAATACCCATTATCAAGGAGAGGGGACAACATTAGATCCTCCCCAGTGAAAAGGGACTCTAAGCTTTGGTCTTTTTTGAATATCACATACCATGCCACACACAGAGTAGGGGGTCAGTCAGTTACATTTTCTTACATTATTTTCACTGTATTTATCTTTCTTATCTTTACTTTCTCATTGCCATTGTTTGCAAATATAAAGCTTTAAAAATAGAATTGAATTCTATTTCCCTCCTTTTTTTATTTGCCTTTATCTGTTGACCCTTAAAGCACCCAGTGTACATAGGTAATAATATTGTAGAAAAGGTATTTTACATTTACTTTTAACAGGATTCCAAGGTAATGTCAGAGAAATCTCTCTCTCTCTCTCTCTCTCTCTCTCTCTCTCAACCAAATTCAGAGCAAGCAAGGGAGTAAAATAGTTAACAAAATGAATAAAATGTCGAATTCAGATCGCTTCTGAGGAAGTGCAGAGAAACCACGATATTTTATTAATTATTTTTCTCCATGTTTGGTTGGATATATCGTATACAATATACACCTGTGGGGGTCAGGATCACACGTGAAGCACGGGGAGTTTTTGTATGGGGTAATTGCTCCCTTAAATGCTTTGGACTCTCAGATGGAAATTGTCCTTAGTGTTTATATAAGAACTTAAGACTTTGTCAGTCTTTGAGAGTTAATGTAAATCAGTTTCTATGCAAGGTTCAGATATGCTCTCTTTACTATATATGTAAAATTCCAAGACAATTTTAACATGTCCTTGTTTGTTTAACTTGGCTTTCACTCTTTGATCTCATCTTAGCATATCTTCTTGGCAGGTAATGATTGATAGCCATGTATTGCAAAGTTTAGGCAATAAACACTCCTCAGCTCATAATAATACAGCATAATGTATTTTTTATGGCCCGGTTTGATGGAATATTTCCCTGTCAGCTCTTCTTAATTGTCTAAACAAAGCTACCCATTACTTGAAAAAAATGTATGTTTAAACAAAGACATACTAGTTAAGGTCACAACTGAACAGTGCTCTAAGTACTATAAGAACCCATCAGTTATCTTACAGCTTAATCTCTGGATGGCAGAGCTAATGTTAAATTCAACAGTGATGGGAGACTCTGTTTATCCTACCCTATTGTAAATTAAAGACATTTGTGGGAGAACTTGCATGGTGTCTGTTATATGGAAATAAAAGTAGACTGCAAGGGTTCATACAGGATGTTAATGATAAGGTAAACCTTGCAATACAGCCACTCTTTTATACAGCTAGTGTGTTTATTCACTGATAAATGTAGACCATGAAATGTCATATTTCTACCTTACATGTATTTCACTAAAGGCGGCAGGAACAGCATGGCTGTGTTTTAAATCCTTATGTGCAGATTAGTAACATGAGATCCATCATTATGTTGTTACAGCTTCAATGTTCAGTCATGTTTTCAAAAATAAACAACTTTATGTAACACATTATCTGGAAAAAAAAGCTTAGTTGTAACTGTTCAATGTCAACTGACTTCAATGGAATAAGACCTCACCCCTTCCCTTAGTGACATCACGAGGGATAAAAAATGTTTTGCCTTTGAGTCAAATATATCTCAATATAACCTTTACAGTATGTTACCGGGTGCTCTTGATGAAAATGTTACACCCTTTGGCAGATGAGGGCCCTGAAGTAGAACTCTCCTCCTATTCTTCTTGTTGAAGTCTAATATATAAACTCTAATTCTGAATATGAGTATGTACAGGTATTGGACCTATTATCCGGAATCATCGGGACCTGGGGCTTTCCGGATAACGGGTCTTTCCGTAATTTAGATCTTTACACCTCAAGACTACTAGAAAATCATGTAAACATTAAATAAACCCAATAGGCTGGTTTTACTTCCAATAAGGATTAATTATATCTTAGTTGGGATCAAGTACAAGCTACTGTTTTATTATTAAAGAGAAAAAGGAAATCTTTTGAAAATTTTGGATTATTTGATTATAATGGAGTCTATGGGAGACAGCCTTTCCATAATTCGGAAATTTCTTGATAACGGGTTTCCGGATAACGGATCCCATACCTGTACTAAGTATACTTTATAAATATTTTGTAGAAGTAAATCTAGAGCAACTGGACTTGCCAATTGAAGATGTTTCATTATTTATCCAAGCAGCTTCTTCAGTTCAACTGACTGGTGCGGGAAGTCCTCGGCATATACAGTAAACTATAAATAATTCAATCACAAAGACACCTTGGTAATTCTACCACAATAACCTCTGAGTGTCACCTCTCTGGATAGTTACATTACATGATTGTGACTGGATTGTATTCTGCCTTTGAACAACCGGAGTAGCAGGTATTTAAAGGTTCATTGCATTTTTTTGTGGGTGTTTACATGTTCTTTAAGTAAACATGTGTAGCCACTGATAAAGTCCTTTGGGTTTATGTGTTGAAACACTTTTTTTTAGGCTAATGGCACACTGATCGTTTTATTTGCTAGCTTCAATCCTGAATTTTTATTTACTGACAAACATGGGATCAGCCCTCACCTGGAGAAGGGATTGGCTTACACACCTCCTGAAACGTTGTGTATGGTGTACAATTTAGTGTCCTGCTGAATTATATGGAATAAATATAACTTTTTAAAGAACAATGGGTCTCCTAAATTTTCTTTTGTTATTTACTGGGAATCCCCACTTGTGCCCAGTTATTTTTTGTTTCGTACTATGGGATCAGCCAATCAGCGTACATAAGGTCGATTTTTAGGCTAATGACCCCAAAGAGTGGACCAGGAGCTAAAATGTTGCCATTTCCCTTGATGTTTGCTCTCAATCGTGCTCTCTGAGTCACAAAGTTAAAAAATGTACTCACAAACAGAGTCTGGTACACTCTGGCAATCTACATGACTAAAATAAATGTTAAAAAGCAAGAAATACTTTGTAATCCTTGGGAACTTTGGTCAACTTGGTTAACTTCTGAACACTATTTTTTACATTTTAATGTAAAATATCATCTTTGAAGTGATATTCAAGGTAAAATTAGTCTTTTATATTATCTTGAAAGGCGGCACTGCTTCTTGCAGGAGGCTCATTGCCACCTACTAAGGGCGATGTGCTAAAGACAGGGCCCTGTTGCAGCCTACGCCTCACACCACTCCCCAACTTGTGAGGCTGGATGAATGGGTAGGGGGCAGGAGAGGGGACTCCTACATAACTTAGTCCAACCACCCATCATATAATGTAACTCCTATATGGGTCATTTAAATGTAAAATGATTTACAGAAGTTGGATAAATAGACTTTATGATGTTATGATGTTAATCAGACAAATACAATCATACATATAGGGCACCAAAATCTTTCTTTGATTTCAATGGATGGCTACTTCTCAGAATCTGATGTTTCTTTTAGTAAATTTAAAGTCTGTTCTAGAAAATTAGTTATTTATATTATGTTAGTAATATAGTAAAACCAGTATAATAACCCCCTTTTGTAGGAAACATTTTTTTGTGCCATTTAAATAGCAAATTTTGCACAAAAACGTTCATTATAAAATTTGCAAATGTGCAAACATTATGTAGAATTTCTGTGTTACGCTACTGAACATACTGTAGGTGCTTTTCAGCAGGGTCATGCAGGGCTGGCAAGCAATTCCTTTCTTGAAAGGCTCATTAGGCCATTAATTTACATTTTTCTAAAGGCAATTTAATGTAAAGTGATCTGGCACCTTTTTAGGTTGGAAAAGTAGCCCTGCCATTGAGCAGACTGGGCTAATGTAAAACCACTGCTATTTGTGCAATCTTTTCAAGCCATAGATTTGTCTGATTATAAAAACTATAGTAGTACTTGATATACTGATAGCATAGGATTATACATTCTAGCATTATGAAAACCATTTGCATGTAAGATAGCCCTAATATAGGTCAGAGGTGGACAGAACATCAAATATAAACTCTGTATACAGAAAGGAAATGTCTTACAATGCATGATTTGCAATAATGACCTTATTAAAATAAAGTTAACATACAGCCAACGTATTTGGTTTCTACAATACATTTCTTACTACGGAGGCATTCTGTGGAGGTAATAGGATCTCACAGGAAGTAGGTACCCACAACCTATTCCCAAATAATAAACAGTTGCAATGTGCCTTCTTCAACATATGTCAAATATTGGTACATGGTGGTTTATTTACTAACAAACAAAATGGAGACATTAATTCAAATCAATAATGATCATAATGATTTATCAACACAATAATGAATCCATAATTAATTAGATCAATTTGTTATGGATCAACCAATTTCATTGGTTATTAGAATACCCAGTTTTATTTGGTATCTAATCAGCATTGGCTAGGCCACTACTGATGCACCAAGTCCACTATTTTCGGATCCTTTGTGAAAGATCCTGGCAAATACTGGACCCAATCTGAATCCAAATTTGCATATGTAAATTAGGAAAAGGACGGAGAAATAGAACTAAATAGAATTAAAAAATGTTTGTGACTTCCTTGTTTGTGTGATGAAAAGTCACATTATTTTTTGGATTCAGATTTGTTTCGGGGCAGGCACTTGCATTCGGCCAAATCTGAATCCTGCTAAAAAACGCAGAATCTTCACTGAATCCTGTATTTGGTGTATCCCTACTATTGTGTCAAAATGGATTAAATTTACCGGGGTAAAAATAACCTTGCCCATAAGCAACTGTAAGATTTTATACATCAAACCAGTAGGCCTTTTGGGTGTCTGAGGTATCAATTTTCTGGAAGTCTTAGAAAATGCTAAATATCTTAGTTTGATACTAATTCCCTCAGAGATGGAAAGCTAGGAATTCAGTCAGAAATTGAAATCTAGGAATCCTGTACAACACCTGCATGTAGGCATACTCTGGCACCCTTTAGTGCTCTAGCACTTGCACCTCGGGATCAGTAAATGACCCCTTATTTATTCATGGTAAGGGAGTATCTAGGAACTGCCTGCTCTTTGAGTTATTTTCTGCACTTTGATGGAGTTCTTCTTCAACCCAGTTCTATTTGTTAGGACAGGGATGGCAGAACATGAAATAAATACATGGGGCAAAGATAATTGAACTAAAGCAAAGAGGCTTCATTAAAAATAATGCACACAAATGGCTTACTATTTTGATGAAATTTATAAATAACATTTTAATTAATAGTATTTTTCCATGGGCATAGATACTGTATAATGTTCATTGACAGGTAACACATACTAATTAATAATTGGCTCTTCTGAATGTCCAATTAAGGAACAATATCATTGTTAGAACTAAGCACTGAAGGCTGTTAGAAATAACAAAATATACCAGCTCTATCCTGACACAAAATTCAATAGGCTTCATATATTAAACATTCTTGTATTTTTTCTTATACCAACTAATGATACAGTAATATATTACGATAATTTAAAGTACATCAGCTTAATTACTTGTCTGCTTTCAGGTAAGAGCGAGTTTTACAACTAGTATAACTATAGAAAATGCAAGAATTGTGCTTTTTTAATATTTACTTTGCCATTTAAAGTAATAAACTTATGAAACTTGCTAAAATAAACCTTGACATCAGTATGAAATATAAGAAGCTCTCGAGACACATCATTTGGATAACATGACCTGATCATCCTTTGTGCTATAAAACTTCAACTGATGTCCAGCTGATGACAGCTAATAAAAGAGAATCTTATTGCCAGGGAATAGATGCACCCTTGAATACTGACACTTGGGTTGACATCAAATACAAGAAAGTAAAGTAGAATGCCTTTTCAAGTTGCATTAAATCTTTCAAATAAAAATATGTGGCCAATTATAGGGTTATGATGTGCTTTACCGACGGGAGCTCTATTGTGTCTTTGGGACTAGGGATGTAGCGAACTGCCGATTTGGTGTTCGCGAACACCGGCAAAAAATGCGAACGTTCGCGAACAGTTCGCGAACTTCGAACACCCGCTAAAATCGTTCGATTCGAACGATCAAAGGATTTTAATCGTTCGATCGAACGATTTTCATTCGAATCGAACGATCGAAGCATTCGATCGAATGCTTTTCATTCGATCGAATGCTTACAATCGTTCCAACGAATGGAAATCGTTCGATTTTTAGCGGTCGAAGGAATTCGAATGGTCGAACGATTTGTATTCGAATCGAACGCGAACTCAAAATGCGAACGTCGCGCGACGTTCGCGAACATTCGGCGGACGCGAACGGTCGAAGTTCGCCGGCGAACAGTTCGCTACATCCCTATTTGGGACACTTAAAAAAAAGCCTATAATTTTAAACTAAGTGACACTGTCCAACCATTCTGTGACCTTAAAGCAGAACTAAAGCTTAACTAAGCAAGTAGGCTAGCAATGTTGTACATTATGTTTTGGGGTTCTGTACCAGCTCAAGGCAACCACAGCCCTTTAACATTCATTAACAATCTGTGCCTCCAAAGATGCCCCAGTAGCTCCCCATCTTCTTTTCTACTGATTCACTGCACATGCTCTGTGCTGTTGTCACTTACTGAGCTTAGGGACCCACTCACAATATACAGTACACGTAGAATATAAATGTCACAATTTAATACAGATAATTACTACATGGCACCACAGAAACCAGTGCAACTAGCATCAGAATTTAAATTAATTAGCCTTGTAGCATCAGCTTAAATTACAGGCCAACCTCATTTCCTACTTGACGAGCAGCTTATCTTTTCAACATCTACTCTTAGCCCACTGAGCATGTGAGTGTTGCAGACACTTTCTAAGTTGGTGACCCCCTGTGAAAAGTTTGAAGGCCTGGATGATTGCTGCTATCGAGAAGCTGAAATTTTAGGCTGGTGCAATAAGTTCAGTATATAAAATATGGCATTTTTTATCCATATTAATTTTTAGGGTTTAATTCTCCTTTAAATATACTAATTAGTGAAGAAGGAACAGAGCTGAATAATCTATTATAAATTATTCAGATTAACAAAAGTACTCTGTACTAACATGTGTGCATTGGAAGTAAAATAAAATAGACCATCACCCCAACGCAACCATAATAATTGTAATTCAGAAGAAGCTAGGCTTACTAAGAATGGTGTGCAGTTGTTTTCTGCACCCTGTAGCCACAGGGATCATTTCTACATAGTAATTATGGACAGACCTACAGTATGAGGCACACATTAGCTGATTTATAGTGATGGGCGAATTTATTCGCCAGGCGCAATTTGCTGGAGAAAATTCAATTTTTTGGATGCCAGCATCCAAAAAAACAGACGCCAGTGTCAAAAACGGACGCCGGCGTCAAAAACGAGAATTCACCCATCACTACTAATTTATAAACATAGGTCCTAACCTTCATACTGTAAGTTGGCCACTTTGAACTGCCTGAAGGATGGTTAGGATAAGAACCAGGGAGAATGGTTATTTGCTCTCTAAAAATACACCTGAAAGTCCAACTTGAAGATCAGTTAGGATGAGATAAATATATATTTGCTGACCTTGGTATTTTAAGAACTATCACTGATACACCAATATTTTATTTTCCCATATCTGTAATCATATCATGAACGAAGGGCGTCCTAACCAAAAGTTAGACTTTAAAGGAATGCCTTCCCAAAGGCTGGACCTTCAAGGGGGCTTGAACTGATAATGTTTGACAACCACTGTTCCAAGAATGCACTAAAATGTTTATATTGCACAAAATATTATGCGTTATATCTATAATGTCTGAATTCCGGCAAAAAAAGGAATGTAAAATTATGCAAAAATGCAGTTACTCTAAAGACCTGCGTATTATTAAAATGCAGCTGCTGCCATAGCAAAGCAAGGGCAATAAAAGACATTCCAGAGTGTTGTGACCTATACAGAAGCAATCACTGTTCATGTAAAGTGTGGGGGAGATGTTACATCCATGAAATGAACTTGTGTTTTTAATGGATATTCAATAAATCCTGTTTTAATTTTTCCAACCACCGTGTGCTCCGTACCACTGCTTATACTTTTGCCAGGTTCGTCTGGATCCGGGCACGAGATTTGCGTTGCAGCAGGTGCTGTCTGGACCTGTGGGACAGGTGCGGGTGAGTGCTCATGGTTTATGCCATTACATGTAAAGTGTCAATGACTTCTGACAGGGCCGCCATCAGAAATCACGGGGCCCCGTACAGCAAAAATTTCTGGGCCTCCTGGTCCCTGTCCACCAAAGAACCTGCCCCAAGCCCCACCCAGATCCCACCCACCGCACAGTAAAAGGTCCATACAGACACCAGTGCTAAAAATGGTAAACCCCCTCAAGTCTTTGAAAACATTGGTGGTCAGGGATCCCATAGAATACTTAGAATACATAGAATTGGTGGCCAGGGGTTCAATAAAAAAAAAAACATTGGTGTTTAGTGGAACTTACCGTAGGTTCTTCTTAAGCTACTTTTGTAGCTTTGGGTCTTTTCGCGACTTCAGGACTTCAACTTCGGGTAATTTCGTGGCTTCGGGTCTTTTCAGAATGACTTTGGGTCTTTTCAGAACGGCTTTCGGTCTTTTCAGAACGGCTTTCGGTCTTTTCAGAACGGCTTTCGGTCTTTTCAGAACGGCTTTGGGTCTTTTCAGAGCGGCTTCGGGTCTTCAGCGAGGCTTTGGGTATTCGGCGAGGCTTCTGGTCTTTGCCGCTGCAGGAACTTTGGAGCACAGCCAGCCCCGTTTAGCCCCGGGCCTGGTACGGCTGTACCCCCTGGCCTGGTTTGCGTGTACATTTAACAAATGGCTTTTTACTTGCAACTGACTGCAGGGAAATGCAACTAACCTTGCAGTTGAAAATGGGGTCTTTTCGGAGCGTCTTAGGGTCTTCAGCGAGGCTTTGGGTGTTCGGCATGGCTTCTGGTCTTTGCCGCTGCATGAACTTTGGAACTTTGGCCCCCTTTAGCACCAGCCTGGTACGGCTGTACCCCCTGTGCCCCCCTGATGGTGGCCCTAACTTCTGAGATTATTATATAGCTTCCTTTATGCTTAATGGAGTATTTTTCAATTGCATTATTTTTATCCAAAAGGATGGCATTTAACTACATCCCTGACTTATATGGCTTTACTCATATTTACATTCACTTTTCCCTCCTAGAACAACCATCAGCCATTATAGTTGTGCCTCATCATCACTGCTATAACAACTATATCTAATTATACAAAAACCTGTGATCAGACCATTTTTTATCAATCCATATAACTTTTTAAACATAAACTAATATGTATTATAGGATTATACTGAGTAATAGAGAAAAACAACTGTGCTAGAAGACTACAGAGCAATCTGTCCCCTGGCATTTTGGTACTGTGCCATCTTGGCTGGGATGAAGGTATCTTCCAAACCTCTCTGCCATCTAGTATTGGGTTATAGGTACATTAACAGATGTTTCCTAATGTAATACCCATTGGGAGAAGCTGCTCGGTGGGGTTGCCCTCTGCATATAGAAACCCTTGGTCACAAACACTAGTATTGAGCATAACAAGCACCACTTTAAAAAGTTAATATTTATAAGATGCTGCACATTTTGGAAGGCTTTTTGTTAAAACCCTTCTGGCTAAGGATAATGGGCACATGCTGGAAATCAAAAAATTCCATTGTGGATCTGATACCTAAAAGTAGAGAGTTTGCTGCCCAATACATTAGATACACATTATTCTGCTAAAGAGGTGCCTTGTTTTTTTTTGCATATTTTTGTTTTCCATTCTGATTGCTCTAGCTAGCAAGTCTATTTAAGCTGACTCGAACAGGGAAACAGCACACTCCATATAGTAAGTTATCATGGTGTAATGCTTGTTTCTTAAATTTTGATTTATGTATCTCCCAGTCCCAGATTTAGGTGTACCAATATATACAGTAACTGGCTAGCACAATATCTCTTTAGCAATGTGTGTGCAAGCCTCACAGAATATTTCAGAAGCATCAGCTAAACTAAGCACGTCCATCAGACATTGCACAGTCATGTTATTGTCCACTGAATGTCCTGTGGGGGATCAAGATCCTCGTCCTCCTATGCCAAGAATCATGAGCATTATTCCACAAGGGACAACTCACAAGCCACTGATCGAGAGACAGATGACACAGGAAACCTTTACCATTGTTGTCCAACTTGTTTATTTCTATAATTCAGAATAATATTCCCGTAAGCCCTGAAGCTGAAGCAATTAAATGTTGAATGTCATGTTTTTGAAACTTCATCTTAGATATTATTATTTTGCTGCCTTATGTAGTGCAAATAATTTACACAGCGCTGTATGTAAAATGAGGGACAGCAAGACCAAAGCAGAGAGGCAATATGCTTCCAAGCTGACATGTCATTAAGAGGGCGATCTGTCATGTCATTAATATAAAAACAAAAAAAATGCGGAAAGCAAAGTAAATATTAAACGTTTCTGAGAAGGATTTGACATATATACAATTTATAGAAAAATTACAATAATACTCTGATTCTGCCTAAAGCATTATTAGTTTTAAGAGCACAGTAAAAACACAGGGCAATTTTTATAAAAGTGTGAAAAAGAAAACGTATTAGGGCTTATTTACATCATTTAAGTGAAGTGAGCAAAATGCAATTTCGAATGCAATTGCCATTTTTTTCCCACAACGCAGGGTTTGGTTTTTTTTTTTGCCAGAATTTCAGGATCATTGCAGTCGCAAGGGGGCATTGTGCAATTGCAACCAAAGAGTCAACATTATTACAACTGAGCTTGCATGTTGCTGTAAATTCAATGCCGAATTTTTTTCTAGTATAGTTAACATCATCCGGTGTTTTGAACAAGAGTGCACAGCGCTGTCGGAAGCTACTGCCTGGTCTGGAGGTAGGTCCAGGGATCCTTTCTATCATTAAGTGCAACTGCGCTTGATTTGGGACTGGAGGCAGGAAGGACAGAGAGTACAGAGTGGAAGTGCAATGAATGCATTTTAGCATGAGTACCTTTAACAAATTACATTTTACTTGCAACTGACTGCAGGGAAATGCAACTGACCTTGCAGTTGTAAATGACCTCTGTCATACTAATTTATTCATGAAATGTATTTGTAGAATTCTTAAAATCGAGCCCTAAAATCAGGAAAGCTGATATACAGTATTTCAAGTGTGACATGTAGCAATTTCATTGACACTTGGGGAAGAACGTAAATGGATAATAAACATATTTTTAGCTTTTTAAATTTCAATTAGCTAAATCAACAGGGAAAACAAAAATACTATAGTGGCCTTTTCACTAGTAATTACCCTTGTTAAGTAATTAAGGCCTTAAATAAAGCTGGTGCTTTATAACACAGTTTATAGATGTGATTACTTACCTGCTTACATGAATAGAAATTCCTAGAAATAGTTCCAATTATTCATTCATATACCGGCATGAGAGCCCTTTAGGGTGCCAGTTAACAATGTACGATATTGATAATTTACTAGCTCTGTTAGGAAGGACTAGATTTTGTCATGCTCTCATGTGTAAATGGACACAAAGTAGTTGTTTTCATTTGCAGACGTCAACCCGTCTATTTTAACAGGAAACCAGCAAATAACTAGAGACTGTGCTTTGTAAAAAATAGTGTTTATCAAGTCTCTTGGTACAGGGATATTTCATTAAAAGCATGTAGATTCAAGGCAACGGCAAACAACATTTTTAAAGGGTATAAGATTGTTAGATGCAAAGGAAGATCTGAGCAGACGACTTGCATATTTTTTTCAAAGGGTGTATACATATCAGTGCAAAGCCACATAGCTAATAGGTTCCGCTGCAGTGTGTGTATGGAATCACATCAGCAATGCATGCACTTAGAAGCCGCTGACATAATGAGCAAGTTGTGAATAAAAAATAGTCCTTTACTAGCTAACAATGTGTTCTTTCCTCTTAGCCAGTGATCCTATGACCTGTTCGATGCTTAGAAAATAAACAGATGTATGTCTAGGAGGAGGATTTGTCTTCTTTATCTTGGCAGAGGAACACTAGTTTTATTTGCATTACTGAATTGCTTAGCCAGCCAAGCATGCTTTATGCAGGGTTTTTTTAAAAAAAAAAATATGTCTTTCTGCCATGCGGCTGTTATATGTGAGCTCCTGTTGGATGCTTTCCATCTAATAGAGATTTTGCTGAAACTGGTTCTCAATTGGTAAGAATACAGGTATGGGACCTTCATGCCTTAAGTCTACTAACATTAAATAAACCCAATAGGCTAGTTTTGCTTCCAATAAGGATTAATTATATCTTAGTTGGGATCAAGTACAAGCTACTGTTTTATTATTACACATTTTAAAAAATTTGGATAAAATGGAGTCTATGGGTGACAGCCATTCCGTAATTCGGAGCTTTCTGGATATCAGGTTTCCGGATACGGGATCCTATACCTGTACAGCAATAAATCCCAGACATGTGTCTTAGTACACCCTAGCAGGGAAAGTAGAGGGTATAGAGCTTAGAACTAGAATTTATCACGTTGATTTTTACATTACAACATAACTTTCATAATAATGGCATGCCAGCCAGTATACGGGATAGAGTATATGTTGCATATTAATATTATTATACTTACAGGGGCTCAAGTGGAAAACGCTAAATTAACTTTCAGAATTAACATTCTTTGAAGCAGCCAGAAGCATGTGTTTACAGTGGCATGTGTTTCAGGTTGCTTGGATCTGGAAGTAAGAGCACCAAGGAATAAGGTCATGGCATTGGGTGCCCTTCTGCTGGAGAGCTGTCAGTCACTTGTAATACAGGGCAATAAGGCATTTAGTTAGAGTTGCTTTGTTTATGAGAGGGCACATTTATTCTAGAGGCATATATCTTCTATAATGGCATTAAAACCCGCACATACCACAAAAGTTGTATATACAATATATATAAAATATAAATAAAAACATTTATCTGTGAAACAGAATTACACTGAAATAAGAAGTACCATGCAAAGTATACAAGAGCATCGCAAAAAGTGAAACAATATTTGGGGCAAAATGTCAGAACATGGAACTGTAAACCCTCAACATTGGAATATCCCTGCTAAACTTGACCTTCATATTATTATTTGCTGAAATACTGAAAGATTTCTAGTTGCATTGGCTGTGTACAACAATCTAATCAAATGGTTATGTTTAACTGTGTTTCCTTCAGAAGCATTAGTTCTGTCAGGCTTGTGATTCAAATTATCTTTGAGAATTCAGTGGTCTGAGATTCTGTATGAAACCCACTGTACATCAGTGTATAAGACTGCAAGCAGTGTGACTGTGATATATATTTGAAATCAATATATATTTGCTCTGAGATCAATACAAATAAACTTTTCCAAAAGGCTCCCTGATTAAAGGATCCTAAGGTCTAAAATTGAAAATACATAAAACGTCAGTACCATTAAGCTGTGGCGTTTTCTTGGTAAATTTTATATTTTATATTATAAGGGCATACCTATGTTGACATTGGATTCTTTTTTTGGCAGACAGTAAATAAAAATATGGGGTGGTTCATATTGTTAATTATCAAAGAATGAAGTTAGAGATCGCCACAGTCCTCTAGAGTGAAATTCCTCCACCTTTCAGTCATTTCTATGGGATTTTTAAAAGAGTATTTATAAAAAAAAAAGTGAAAATTCACCATTTGATGAAATTTGAGGAAATATGCCTTTCAATATCCCATAGAAATAAATGACATTTCACTCTAGTGGACTGTGGCGGTCTCTAAATTCACTCTTTGATAAAAAATTCCGCAATGTATGATATACTTTTGTTAAACCCCTGTTTGTAAAAAGCTCTGAATTACAGAAGGGTCATCTATCATAGACTCCATTTTAAACAAATAAGTCTGTTTGTAAATTATTTATTTTTTCTCTGTAATAATAAAACATTTTCTTGTACTTGATGGTAATTAAGCTGCATGAATCCATATTTGTGGTGAAACAATTCTTAAAATTATGGAAGGATTCTGGCTAATAGATCTTATACCTGTCTCAGTCAGGGGTCATATTTTATGATGTCACAGTTGGGCAAATTCTGCCAGAGGACAAGAGACTTAAGGCTAGGGCCACACTAATGCAAATCCACTCCCCCACTTCTCCTCTGCTGGTGCTCTACCTGCACCTGGAAGCATTGTCTCTGGTATGATGTTGACAATATCATTCGTGTTTGCCTGCACTCAAGCAGAGACAATGCTTCTGGGGCAGGAACATCAATTAGGACAGGAGCAGCAGAAGAGTGGATTCTTGGCCTGCAGTTTTCCAAAGGACGAGATCCGCCTAGCCCATACCGCGCCTAGCAGTTTGACCATGCCCATTATATGGCCACATCCACTAATTACCATGTCCATTTTACAAAATGTGGCAGGTTATGAAAGTTTGAACACATTTCTGGGAGTTTTAGGGCCATATGTTATGTGGTATAACAGTTTTGCTAATGAAGGTGAAATTGCTGTGAATCTCAGTGCTCCCAAGAGTCCTGCTTGTCTTAAATAGTTACAATTGTATCTTTGCTCATTTTAAATTGTTACAAATGTATCTGCGTGCAGGCACTGAGTATTCTGGGCTCTCTGCCACAAAAAAAAAACCTCTTATTTTATTAAGTTTCAGAAACTTTGTACATTTTTCTGGTGTCAGTGCAAGAGATTAGTGATGGGCTAATAAATTCGCCAGGCATCGATTTGCGGCAAATTTCTGTGTTTTGCCGTGCGCCAATAAATTCGTGAAACTACGGTGAAAATTTGCTCATGTAAAATGGACAGTGGAAAAAAATTGTTGCACATCAAAATTGTCGCATGCATAAATATTGTGGCAAAACTATTCCGACGCCCATTGACTTTAATGCATTTGGGAAAATAGTCGCGCATATAAAAATTGTCGCTCGGGTCAAAATTGTCTCACATCAAAATAATTTTGACACCCATTGACTTCAATGAGTTTTGCAAATTTTTCGCAGTTTCACCGATTTTTTTGGAGAAGCGGAATGTGTCAGATTCCCCATCACTGCAAGAGATCAAAGAGGACAGGACATTTCAAGAAACCAGGACTGCGGGCTGAGCTGTTAAAATCGGGACTGTCCTGTAGAAAACGGGACAGTTTGGAGGTATGCCAGCCTGACCCTAGCCTTTGGAAATAGTTATGAACCATAAGGTGAAATGTAACTAACACACTTGATGTTTAAAATGTCGTTTTTTGCGAATGTTTAGCACTGTTTGCAATGTAAAATGATTCTCTGGCAAATATTACATCGCTAAGCAAAGGTTAGCTTAAACACCTGCTGGAGTTTCGTGAATTTTTTTGTCGCAAAATGCGGTTTGTGAGTACATAGTTTTATTACATACACTGCTAATGTTCGCAAAAGCCATTTGGTCGCAAACTTTGCAAGGAAGTTGTTGAGATCTGCAATCGGTCAAAAAGGATGCAAACATGGTCGCTAACATTCACAATGGTCTTTGTGAATGTTTTTTGCACTAACGAAGCACATTTCATTCCCCCAATAGTGTGGTAGATATGGTTAGTTACCCTGGCAACCAAATCAGAGACAAATAAAATGTTTAGTTAAAGACAAAAAAAACTTGCCTCAATTAAAAATGTCAAATTCCTTCATGTTCACCTTACTGTCATTTTCTGAGAAGCTAGAAGTAGAAATTGTTTTCATCAGTGTGAAAATGTGAATTGTTTTACTTGAATATAGTGAATTAGTGAATATTTTTCTGCAGATTTGTAATTTTTTTTCAGCAAAACTAAATGGGGCATTTAGTTTTAGCTAGAAGGGGTCTGGCTATGAATCAGAAGCTTCCTAGCAGAGAATTAAAGGTTTATAATGCAACAGAATCAGAGTTCATAGCAATATCCTTTATTTTAAGGTACAGTATCTGAGAATAGAGAGATAAAAGGAATGATATTGCCTATTCCTTGTGGTCTTACAATACACATTTTTGTATTGCTGTAACCTTTTCAAAACCTTTCCAGTGCTTTACACCATGATTCATTATATTCTCTCTCTTCGCTTTAGCATTCCCATGTTACCTGCTTATCTGCTGTTTCCGCTGCTATAAGCATAGGATTTACAGTAAAGGCTGTTAAATGATTATTATATGAGGTCTATGGAGAAACTAGGGTTGCTTTGTATAGTTACAAGTGCATTTGCTCTTGTTTGATGGCTTTTACATTTTCTATGAAACGCAATACAACTAGTTTTTATTATCAGACTTCAAGCAGCACCCAGTTTGATATACTGTGTGGGTGGTGGTTATTTTAATTTAATATTTACATTAGTAATAAAACTGATATCCCAGGCGACCCAGCTTGTGCCAGTATCAGCAAGTCAAGGGATGATTGCAGCTCTCACCAGCTGGACTTCTACTCAAAAATCCATTATGCTACTGTCATCCCAGCATGTGATGATCTGGGAATCCACAAAAATGTTTTGGTCTTACAGTGATGATGTTTATCTTGTTTACAGACAACATAACCTCATAAGCTCCTGCAAGATCAGCAAGGCCCATTAACAGGTCAACAAAAATGAGGACAACTGCCGTTAACGTCTAAATCATTGTTTTGTTTATAAAGCACCACCACTTGTCACATCAGTCCCTGTCCCAGTGGAGCTTACAGTCTAAGCATTTACACACACAAGGGTCAATATTAGCAGGCAATTAACCTGCCTTTTCATGGTGGGAGATACCAAAGTACTTAGAGGTAACCAAAGCCAACAGAGAAGGGTTAATTTATGGAGTGGAACAATGTGAGTTCTGCCTTTCCTGTATTGCATACAGCACTGTTAGTCAGCACCTAATTGGTGAGGGGCAGGTGGAAGGCATGTAGGCATGCCCCTCCTGCTCCTACCTGACTTACAAATTAGGCTGTGTTAGGCTGCAACAGGGCCTTGCAGACAGGCTGTAAGGACAGGGCTCACTTGCACACTCCTGAAGATGCTCCTGGCTCTCTTGCACCCCTTAGCAGTCTTGCACTTGCCCCCAGAGGTTGCATATATGACCCTTAGAATAAATTCAGATATGAAATATTTTTGTAAGCTTTGCCCATTTGTTCAAATTTGGGCTATCTGAATGTTATCATTTTTTTCCCTGTGTGATCACACACAGCAACTGAGGCAAAGGTGCAACTGTCAGCATAATGGTAAATGTGCTAGTCAATTATATACAGTTAGGTCCATAAATCTTTGGACAGAGACAAATTTTTTCGAATTTTGGTTCTGTACATTACCACAATGAATTTTAAATGAAACAACTTAGATGCAGTTGAACTGCAGACTTTCAGCTTTAATTCAGTGGGTTGAAAAAAAAGATTGCATAAAAAAGTTAGGAACTAAAGCCTTTTTTAACAGAATCATTTCATTTCAGGGGTTCAAAAGTAATTTTACAAATTAAAAAACTGAAAATAAAATGTTAATTTTTAATACTTGGTTGAAAACCCTTTGCTGACAATGACAGCCTGAAGTCTTGAACTAATGGACATCACCAGATTTTGGGTTTCCTCCTTTTTAATGCTCTGCCAGGTCTTTACTGTAGCGGCTTTCAATTGCTGTTTGTTTGTGGGTCTTTCTGTTCGAAGTTTAGTCTTCAACAAGTGAAATGCAGCTCAATTGGGTTCAGATCAGGTGACTGACTTGGCCATTCAAGAATATTCCACTTCTTTGCTTTTATAAACTCCTGGGATACTTTGGCTGTATGTTTTGGGTCATTGTCCATCTGTATTATGAAACGCCTCCCAATCAATTTGACTGCATTTAGCTGGATTTGAGCAGACAGTGTCTCTGAACACCTCAGAATTCATGCGGCTGTTTCTGTCCTGTGTCACATCATGGATAAACACTAGTGTCCCAGTGCTATTGGCAACCATGCATGCCCAAGCCATCACACTGTCTCTGCCATGTTTTATAGATGATGTGGTATGCTTTTGACCATGAGCTGTTCCACTAACTGTATACTGTAGACTTAAAAGGTTGAAAGGTATGAACATATGTATTTTTCAATCTAACTTTCTATGTTATTATTGTAGCATTAAAAAAAACCTTGTTTTTCTTATGGTTCGATGAGTAAATAATTGACATACCACTAAAGTATGCAAAAGCAGACTTTGTTACATATAGAGCAAGTAGGATAAAAAAATGTACATCACAGTTTGAGCAAATGAAGCAAGCACCTTCTTCTGCAACCAAGACTCGATCCGATTCAGTCCAAAGAGAAGCCTTTACACAATGCCCTGACCAGTACATGTGTTTACTGCACAGGAGAGATCTCAGTTAACAAAATGGAGACCCCCAGTTTTATATGCTTTAATTAACAATAAGCTTATATCATTATCATCGTGCTTGGTCAACAGCAGATCTTGCTACCAATGTGCTCATCAGGATCTGGCCAAGCTCCCAACAAGCACATCCAAAGCAGAGATCTTATCAGTTAGTAGTATTCGAGTATATATTCTGCCCCTAGCTATAATAAATGTTAAAATAATAAGAAGTCATAAACATATTAGCTCATTGACTAATTGAGTTCAATAGTTCTTCAATAGTTCTTTCCCTACAAAGCTTTCTACAAGATTTTTGGGTTACAAAGCTATCTTGTGTAAGATATTGGGTTAAATAGTTCTTTTCTACAAAACTGTCTTGTACAAGACGTTTTTCTCAAAATATTACCCTGAGCCACTATTGATAACATTTTCTCTCACTACAACCCTAATTCTCGGGAAGTTTGACAGATGTATAATTTAAAACAAAAAGACATTAGAAAAATTGCTAAATAGAATTAAATTGACTTTATTATCATCCAGGACAAATACAATTTGGGTAATAGATCCATGTTTCCCTTAATGCAGGACTCAAAATACCATTTTTAAAAAAAATGTTCTTACTTTGATAGAAAAAAGTTTTACATGAATATAACTCCCCACAACATTTTTTGTCTTGCAAGTATTCTGAAAGAAATTAGGAAAACATGTTAATTAAAAAAAGTGGTTGAGACCCTCTTCTGGAGACTGTCATGGGTGGAGAAGAAGGCAATAATAGCGAAACTACTTCACAGTTAACAGCAGGAAATGAGGCTTCTTACTTATTGCTATTTCTGACATAGTTTAGATGAGCTTTGCTCAATTTCCTAATTACAGGACCAGTTATTTCTAGTTAAAGACATATTCCTTTTACATGAAGAGAAAGGTAGAGAAAACTAAATGTGTATTATAGCACAACCTTTTAATGTAGCATAAAACCTCCTTTACAGCTTGTTTATTGAACGATTCCCTGCTGTAAGAGCAAAAGGATGATAGTGCCTTATAGCTAAGTATGCTTCAGGGAGACATTTTCTCCTATTACTCAACACGGTAAGAATGCTTATAATACAGAAATTCCTTCTACATTAAATAAATACAGAAAATCATAATTTTTATTTATACGCAGAAAAAAAGTAATCAATCTCAGGATTAACTGAATGGGAACTCATCTAAGAAGATATTTGCAGCAACAGCAAAGCAAAAAATATTGCGGTCATCAGTAGAACTATCTTCTCAATGCCAAACAGAAGGGTAAGGAAAATTTGTATGAAGGAATTAAGCAAATTGATCTATTATCTACATAGCAACACAGTAGTTGAATAAAGACATGTTCCATCAAGTTCAACCTTTATGTCCTAATTTAACTTGTCTAACTTCTTCCCTTGCAAAAAAAGGCATCCAACCCTTTAAAAACTTCTCTCTTTTGCTTCATTGAATAAATCATGAACATTTGCATTTTTTCTAATGCCAAATGCATTGAAGTAAATGGGTGTTTTCTATAACTTTTTTTTCTTGTGCTAAATGCATTGGAGTCTATAGGTGCTTTTTCCGGTGCCAAATGGTGTGAATCAGTGTTTTTTATTATGCCAAACGTATTGTATTGGAGTCAATGGGAATTTGTATGCTCTTTCGCAGTAAAACGCTTTTTTCCCTGGCAAAACGGAATGCAAGGTGATTCACATTTTCACCACTCTTCAAAACAATGAACTTTTCCACAAACTGGCATAAAAATGTGCTCATGTTTGCTTGAAAGTATTCTTTAGCTGTAACCAAATCAGGGATAGGGTGGGTATGTGTAAATTCCCACAGAATTTGTCACAAAGGTCTCTGTTGGATGATGGCAGGTACAATTATGAATCACTGGTAAAAAACATGGTGATTTATAATTCATAATTATAATCTATTTATAATTTATAATTCATTTATAATCTATAATTGATAATTCCATGAAGGATCAGATGCAATGGCTTTTCTTCACTCACATATTTAGGACCATTTAGGGCTAATTTTGTTAAGACATGTAAGGTGTAAATTAAAAAAATAAAAACACCAAAAAGCTCTTGCTCCTTAATTTACATGCAGAACTATCTTTATTCACAAAACTGCATACAAACTGGCAACAGGTGGTGTCTCCTGGAAAGCTCCATAGCTTGTACAGTATGTCATTTTGATGCCCAAGCTAGGGAACCTTGCATTTTGCACTAACCAATTTTATAGTTGCAAGTTCTTGATGTATAACCCCTAACAGACACACTTTTGTGTCCATTCATCTTCCAGTACCTTTTTTTTTGACACGTGTGACAATATTTTCTCACTCCAAATGCATTCAAGTCAATGCTAAGGAAGGCATATACATGTGCTTGTTAAGAGGCGATACAACAATTAAGTGAAGCATTTCCTCAAGTATGACAAAGACTCCACCACAAAACCATATGTGGCCTCTCCATAAACATTGACATAGAAGCTTCCTCCTCAGACTTTGTTATGTTTTATTTTACACTTCTTTCTTTCTTTCTTTCTTTCTTTCTTTCTTTCTTTCTTTCTTTCTTTCTTTCTTTCTTTCTTTCTTTCTTTCTTTCTTTCTTTCAATAAATAACAGCCGTCATTTCTGTTTTGTTTCATTGGCTATTTTCAATATAATTTCTATACAAACCCTTGCTCTGATAATGAGCAATATTTTTGATAGAGACAGAACATCTGAACTGCTGCTTAGTATGGGGAAATATTCCGACAGACTCTGCTTACAGTATAATTATGCTGACAATTGGAGAAAAGATCTTCGGGTTGCTCACTGTAGCGGAGGCATCATTTTCAATGAGAAACATAGGTTAGCAACTGTATGTATGATATGAAGACAACACAATATTATAACAGAAACAGAGAGCTCCACAGTCTGTTCATTTTGCAACTCTTTAAATAAAATGACTATATTTGCTTGTTCTCTAGCAGCATGTATACATATATTATTACATGACAGAAGATAGGACAAATAATGAATCTGGTTTTACTTCATATTTCTACAAAATGAGTGTTGACTTAACACAATGAAGCCTTATTTACTTCCAAAACCACAAAGGTGTGTGAGCTAAATTGTATGCAAAGTTATGCGCATATTGATGCTACTGTATTTATTGAAGATACTTGTGTCCAAAACACTCACGGCACTCTCCACAAAGTTATACTGAGTGCTGTTGTTTTGGTTCTGGAATCCAATCAGGCCTGGACTGGCAATCTGTGGGTTCCGGCAAATGCCAGAGGGGCTGCTATAAGGTCCCATAGAAAGTCAGTATTTAGTGGGCTGGTGGGAGCTGTTTGGGCCTCTTTGTGGGCTGATTGGGCCTCTGTGTACCTGAAATGCCAGGGCCAATTTTAATATTTTTGAATCCAATTATATGGAAAGTATTGTCGAAAAGCAGGACATGATGATGCTAGGAGGGCTGCCACAGCCTGAACCAGGAGTTGTGATTGGCTTTGAGGATTCCCAGGTTAGGGGACTTAAGGATAGGCCCAGAAGTTAGCTTGCAGTTGGTTCTGGGTGGAGGACCAGGAGCACAGCAGCATTTCTCCCACGGGGTTAGCAGGGGTGCATTGAGTGTATTGGACAGTTACCAAAATTAGCTGGTTACTGGGTAGACTGGGGGGCCGTGTGGGAGGTGAGTAGACTCACATGGGAACTTATAAGAGGAAGAAACCAAGTTCCAGGTTCACAGTTGGTCCTCTGTGAGGTTATGAGCATTGCTTTACTACTGTTTTAATGTTTTGTAAAAGTGGTCCTGTTATAATAAGATAGTTATGAATTAAAGTATGTATGTATCATTGCTAATAATCAACTTTGTGACATGTGACAGTTATTTGGTGGCAGGTATCTACATAGGGTGCAATGGGAGGGGAATGTTGGGCAGGTACCTTTTGAAGAGTCTTCTACCTACCCCTAGTCCTGGCTTTCTTGCTTTGTTGTCTCACTCCCCCTGTACAACACCACTGTGTATGCGCATGCATGTACAAACTCACACAAAGGAGAGGTGGCCAATAGGGTTGCCTAGGATGCCTGGATAGCTTGGCCCGCCTCTGTTTGGTGGGGGTATAAAACAAGGGGAAAGGGGGCAGAGAATCTCAACGTTGCATTTGTCATGGCTCTTCTGATGCGTAAGTGCATCTACTGAAGCTGGGGAACCCCGGAGGCACAAAATATTAGAGTGTGCGCTGCAGGTTAAACGCTCAGGAGATAAAGCTAATTTTTGTATTTGTAAATGAGAACCAGTGAGAAACAAAGAAAAGCTCATGTAGACAGAATATAAGACAAACAGAAATGCCGGTATGTATTTTAGTCGCAAAAGGGTTAGCAAAGTGTGTTTGCGTGTTCATCTGTAAATGTTAATCTTATATATGTGTATATTTGTTTAACATTATAAAAGTAAACAGGATTATTTAGAATTCCTGTTTAAAATATATATACTGTAAACCAAAGTGAATAATGTAATAATTAAAAGTAATATAATGTAATATATTGTAACAGAAATATGAATCCACCCTTAATACTTCTGTATGATACCATAAAGAATGTGTGAATACCAGTGTTCAGCAGAAAGTCAGATGTATTTCCTTGCTGCCTAGAATTACACCCTAATTCAATAAATAGAAGGCTAAGAAATATAAAGCAATGTCACCAGTAAAATATTCTAGTGTGGAACAAAACTTAAAGCATCATGGGTTTTAACCTGACTGTACTGGAGGCTATATATTTTTTGTGAGTTATTTAATGAGCTATTTCTGTTCAATTTTACTGTAGAAAAGCAGACCTAATACCAAAAGCCCCCTAGAGCCATTTATTTATCCTCACAAGGACAGCCAGCTTCATTATATTCCAAAACTCCAGCGCAAAAGACACAAATGGTCACAGTTGTTACAGCCAATGAAATGAAAGATTATCATCTCCAAGAAGCAGAAATTAAACATGTCAGCTTCAGCTTTGAAACACTGTTCACTTCAGATGCTACATGACGTATGGGTTATCTGCAATTTGCTAGGGGCATTGTTAGCAAGCTTATGCCTCCAGGGTAGGATCTCTGAACCAGGCCTCCAGCAGATGTGAGCTCTGCTCTACATATGTATTAGGCAAAACAGAACTCCCCTAGCCATCACCGCCGGGGAAAACTAGTGCCAAAACCTCAGCGACATGGCGAAGGTATTAGGTCAGATGAGTTGCATTAAGTGGAAAGTGATAAATTCAAGATGACAATTTAAAACAGCAGTGTTTCTCCTGGTAATTATTTCCAGTGTTGCCTCAGGCAATGTTTCCTTTATACAAGTGGTGTGGCCAATGCTGAGCAGTTAATGAGGAAGAATTACAGTGAGGTTTAGGGATCTGTTCATTCTGCTGAGGTCATGGCGATTAGCTGAGTTACTGGAAACAGGTTTAAAACAAGAAAAAGCAGTCAGTGGTGAGAGTCTATACATTCTACTGGAAAGTTGTTATTTTACGAATGGGAGGATGAAATATAAAGTAGTCATTTTTGTCTTTATCAAAGTGTTGCTAAGTGTTGCTATTATTAAACAAATTGTACTTTTGTTTGAAAACCATGAATAAGGTTAAGTAAAATAGATTGTCCACTAATCTGTACTAATACTGCTGAGGTTACAAGTGTTATCATGGTGGTAAATGATAAGCACAATATTGTAATTGTGCCCTTGTTAACAGATCATTTAGTTTAGGCATTTTGTGATAAAAAGTCACAGTTGTGACAGTTGTCACAAGTGCTATTTGGAATAAGGGATGAGGCTATGTTTTTGCCTGACACAGATTGTCCATGCATTTTGTTTTGCTGGAAAAAAAACATGGGTTTTCACATGGAAAAAACAGCAATTGATTCCAGTGCATTTGGTCCAAGAAAAAAACACCCAATGACTCCAATGCATTTGCCATGAGAAAACATGTCCATTGACTATGATGCATTTGGGACCAGAAAAAAAACACTATGAAAAAATACCCATTGCTCCCACTCCAATGCTATTGGTTGGATTTCGACGAAGTTTAGGGGGTTATTTACTAAAACTCTAAATTTTCTCATTATTTTAATAAAACAAATTTGATCGAAAACAACTTCCATCCACAATTTTGACTTATTTATCAATAAAATAACAGATTGGATTTAATAATGTAATGGACAATATGATAAACATAACAAATTGATTAAGTTTATTTGATTAATTTTTGCAATTGTAATTGACTGGTTTTGCACATGCATTTAGGTATATACAAATTTTACTAATTTATGAGATTAAATGGGTTTTTGATTTTTTGTTTAATTTAGGAGTTCATAAATTGTTTCTGTTCTTTTGTATCTCGCGCACCGCTAGCGATTTGATGTCTTACATGAATCTTTTTCAAATCTCAAAAAACTTTGTTTTTTTCACAAAAATGTTGTTTTCCCCTTTAAAACCTAGAACAGAAAAATGTAGGTTTTAGTAAATAACCACCTTAATGTCACCTTGAATCTGCTCCCTTTTAAGTCCATGGCTGTCTCCTTATGATATTATCATTTCCACTTCTTTCTTACTCCTAACTATGGGAGGAGTCTTTTTTTCCCAAGAAAACTCCCTTCTGAACGTTGTGTGTGGTTTAGGTAGCCTCAAAGTATAGTGATCCAAATTATAGAAATTTCCCTTATTCAGAAAACTTCAGCTCCCAAGCATTCTGGATAACAGATCCTATACCTGTAATTCATTGTTATTACATAGCATTCATATGTGGTTTTAGGTCATATGTGAAACTCATTGCTTATATAGTGAGTAAATGAGCAAATCACAGAATTATACATTAACAATACAGTAATTAGTTTCACTTTTCACCATTTTATCTTTTTTGTATCAGCTGTGGGAGGGGAGTCAATGACTGTAAATTGTTCAAAATTGATAGATTGGCATTGATTCAGTTCAATGCAATATTGTACTTTGCATATGATAAGTGCAACTTTTCTCATGTACCCTATGCAATTCATTGCACTAAACTGTTATCGCATGCATATATTTTTTTTTATTCATAAGATGTATTTCCCTTTTTACAATAATAAAGAAATTTTCAACATAAGTCCATGGGTTATATTTATCAAAGAATGCAGTTAGAGATCGCCTCTGTCCGCTAGAGTGAGATTCCACCACTCTTTATTCATTTCTATGGTATTTTAAAAAGCATATTTATCAATGGGTGGACTTTCACCCATTTTACCCCCTTTATAATGTTCCAACAGCTAGACAACATGATCCTTTTTACCCAAGTTTCACTCCACATCCGACTTGAATAAATCTGGAAAAATTTGAGTCTTAAAAAAACCCCAAAAATTAAATTTTTGTACCAAAAAGCCAGACCATACTTTAGTAAATAAACCCCATGGTGTAGGACTAATGTACAATAAGGGGCCTTGACTTGGCACATGAGCTTACATATTTTGGCCAAAGCGTTGTACTAACACCTCATTTTTCTTAATAATTATTTTGCCCTGGCAATTTTTCTTCTTATTTAAAGGTACAATGTAGCTCATCAAAGGACCACACAAGTCATTGATTGTGCATTTGGCTTACTGAAAGTCACTTCTGTTGTTGGACCATTCAAGGGGTGTTCTGCAGTATTCACATAATTAGCAGCCTGCTAAAATCTCCAATTACCTGAACCTATTGAAGATAATCAACATTATGAAGATCTTCCTGTTCATCCTGCAGATGCAGGACAATGTGGGAACCAAATCCACAAGCAAGTAATTTGTTAGCACTCTTTTAAGTTTATTGAAAATGCAAAATTACATGAGATTAAGTCAGCCTGTTTAAGGATGTGTTTTATTTGGAGATGATATTGATATTGTAGGCATCAATTGTTGAAAAAAATGCATTTGTGTAGGCCACATATAAGGAGACACATGTGGAGTGAAACCTGGATAAAAAGGATCATGTTGTCTAGCTGTTGGAACATCATAAAGTGTTGGTGGAATTTGTGGTGGTGGTGTTGTGTTGTTGCAAACATACAGTATTTATTGGGCACCATAAACACCATGGAAGGTGTTGGACTTTTTAGTGTTGCTCTGTAAGAGAAGTAAAAAAAAGTGTTCAACATCTATAACCAAAAGTATTTTAAAAATCCTTATGCAATTCTTTATGCATATCATTACTTTTTTGTTTATTGTTTGCCTTAAAAAAAAACTCTCTTTCTCTCTCTCTCTCTCTCTCTCTCTCTCTCTGGGGGTCACTGCAGCAACAACATTTGTCTGTGAGGATAATATGTCAATGCTATCATTAACATGATAATGGCACGGGAAAATATGCCCGTTGACTCCAATGCATTTTTTCTGTGGCTTTATGCACTTTTCTGGCTAAGCAAACTGGCCAACTTTTGTTCATGATTATACTTAAACCCAACTAGATGATCTCATGTCAAAAATAGTGGGAGGGGGTATAAATTCAAGTACGTTACTTTCAGAAAACAATGCTTGCTATGTTACCCAATTAAACCTATGTAGGGCAGATCATGTTCATGAACTAGTATGGATGCTAATTTGTTGCAAAGAAAATGGCCTTGCATCAGAATTATGCCACCTGCAGTTTTATTCATAACTCCCAGTTTCCATTCAAGCTAAAGAAAATGTTTTGGAATATAAAACAAGATATTCAAAATAAATTATTCCGGCTTTTAGATGGCAAACCCCATGTATTTTGTTAAGTATTTTCAGGTAAAATTGCCCTTAGGTGCCAGATATACATAACAATTGTTTTACCTGCTTTCGGATGCTAAGATCTGTTTTTCATGCATTTATATGACTGATTTGGTGCTGCTTACTTTTATTGTATGTGTATGTGTTTGAATAGCGATGCAGTTCAAGTTTTATTTTATTCAACTGATATACAAAAAACATTTTATAAAGTATATTGTATATATGTATATATACTTTTCCCCTTGGTGCAGTAATAGATATTATGTTTAGCACAAACATTTTTGGAAATTAGCGTAGGCCACATTCCCTGGTCAAAAGTCAGCAAACAGTGTTCTGCAGTAGGTTCAATCAAACAGTAGATCAGACAGAAACAATAAGCAGCTGCATAACACTTAGGTAGATCATTTACTTGTTTAATGAAAGTAAGATTTAATTGGTTGCAATGATTAGTGTAAATGTACCCACTGTTAGGCCACAGTTGTTATTCCAATGGCTTTAATAGGTAAGGTGGAGAAAGCACAGGAGTTCTACCTAGATGGTGTAGATATTACTGAATAACCGGGTACAGAAAGGCAACTCATAATACCATTTATTTCCATGGGAAAAGACTTGCTTTTTAACAGAAAATGTTTCTGTAAAACCTGGAGGTTGTTATTAAACTTTGCAAGTACAGTTGAGGATAGGAATGTACAGGATAGGAACATATAGGAAAGCTACATAATTTGCAATATGCCCTTCCATATGCAAAGATATCACAGCTTTTTTGCAAATGTAGTGGAAGATGTACCACCCATCAGCATGTAATCTAATAGTGCATCCACATTCTATCTAGTGCACTTATATGGGGTGATTCATTTTATACCAATATGTGCCAGAGGGAGCAAATGGTGTTTATCCATTCTATAACTGCCAAAATGAGCAGTAGGTGAAAGAAAACGACACAAAGATTATCTGGGTCACACATTCTCCTGGTGGGAATGGTGATCCCTTTCCATGATACTGCAGCAAAACAAAGAGTTCATTTGTGACCAACAATAATTCTCCTGTTTATTCTTTATTATTAAAGGACGTTTGTGAGGAACAGTAAACAAGGTAGAGGCGCTGTTGTTTGTCTGCTGTACATACAGCATAATATACTGTATTTATCTACCTGGTAGTTACAAATTAGTAATATGGAATACCATGATAATATTAGTTAAAACAAACATTATATTGCTGGAGGTTCAGGGTAAAACAGCCTTTTTGTAAATGCTATAGCTTTTTATCCTATTCCCACATAAAGCTTGTTTAAATGTCATTTTATACTGCAGGTTTTCACTCTCTTGGTTTTCTTGTAAACCTTATTCAACCTGCACTCAGACATCATGATGGCTCTGCCTTAGCCCAAGATACCCAAGATCCAAGAGGGAATTCATATGCAGGCATCACCGATCGTTGACCTGGCTATTGTTGTTTGTGATACTTACTGGTAAACTTTCCCAATCAATACAACATCAGCCTGCATAGCTCCTGGGAATGAAAACATGATGCAGTGCACTTAATCTTCAAGCCATCCTGTGCTCCCTGCTCTGCAGCTAAACTGAGCAGTTGGCCTACTTGATGCAGCATTATTGCTGCAGAGGTCAGATGTGAGCCAGCTTGGCAAGCGCTGATAAATGGCTGTTTGTGATAAAGCTCCTCTTCCGTCCAGCAAGAGACATTTAATAATGATGGACCATAACGGCACACACAAAAATCCTTGTAGCTTGTTTGTGAGCCTTTTTACATTGTATTCTGCAGATGCCTGGTCACTATTAAACTATAATTCTCTGAGCATTTTCAAAAACTGGAAAAAAAGGACTATATCAATGATGTTACATTTTTACAGCTAAAAAATATTTTTAGTGCCCAGCTGCCTTAGATATAGCTGAACAGTATTTCAGATAGTGTTAACTTTCATTGCAATGCTGTCTACAAAATAACCATGACGAATTGGAGCAAAATAGTAAATTGGTAAAGAAAACAAATTTGACATAGAGCATTTTGGTTCCAACTTTTCAATTATTTATTTTCAATCTTTTGGTAAGCTTGTACGGTTACCCACAGACAGAAAAGAAGGGACTCATTGCTCACTGGTGTCATTGTGATATATGTCTGAAATATTAGATATATCATTAACTAATGGTGGTTTATGTGTCCAGCTTCACTTTTGTAAATGTTCCTTCTACGGGAAGATATTTAATGGAACATCATTCAAGATATTTCCTCATAAATGCTTCTAGTATTCATTCTCCCGCAATTAGCTAGAGGCTACTGCTCTGTAGTCACACCTTAGGGGTCAGTTATGAATGCAAGTGCAGGATACAAAGTGCAATATCTTATGCAAATCACAAAGTTTTTATGCAATTATTTTTTTTCAATTTCACATTATTCTTCCCTTATTGCAACTGAGCAATAGTGCACAGTGCTTCTAAATGAACTCACTAGCCCTTGCATTTTGATGCAAATTGGGAGCAAGCTGGGCCTAGCAATTTTGGAGTGGGAGTTGCGTAACTTCCAGAGGGTTATATATATATATATATATATATATATATATATATATATATATATATATATATATATATACATACATACATACATACATACATACATACATACATACATACATACATACATACATACATACATACATACATACATACAGATATAGATATAGATATATATATATTTATTTATTTATTTTTTTCATTAAGAATAATGGAGTGAAGCTGTCCTGTTTTGCTTCGCCAAAAAAATCGCGAAACGGCAAAAAATTAGCAAAATGGGAATCAACTTTTTTTTAGGTGTGAATTTTTTACATGCGAGCCAATTTTTTCTCACTCCAAATGCGTTAGTCAATGGGTGTTTTTTCTTATGGCGACTTTTTTGTCTCGCCAACTTTTTTGTCCAAATGCATTAAAGTCAATGGGCTTTTTTTGGCTTTGTGTTTTTTATTTCTTATGGTGACTTTTGTTTTCCACTGCAAATATTTGCAGCAGTTTCACAAAAAAAAAAATTGCAGGAGCCGAAGTGCAGAATTTCGCTGCAAACTTCTTTTTGGCCAGCATAAGAATGTAGCTTTACTTAGTTTCTGTGCTATAAGCCAAGTTTCCACTGTAATAATGACATACACACAATAATGACAGTTCTGAATATACTCTACCTCTGGAGACCAGCAGAGCAAAATAACTGGTTATATAGCAGATTCTTGCAAAGGTGAAGTAAACATACTTGACTGTATATTTTTCACCATCAGTTAAGTCTCAATTGGTTCTAAAAATAAATATAAGACACTGAGCAGTATTAATAGATTTTGACACCTAGGCATTATGCTGTCACTCGGCTATAAATGAAACATAACTCTGTGCTACACAAAGAAATTACTATACATTCACAGAAAAGGTGCTTTTCAATAGTTTATGAATTGATTATATGATAAAGGAATGGGATTTACAATAAACACAGCTACATCTGGAAAAAAATAGTACATTATCCTGTCCTTGTATATAACAATAATCGCTCAAGCAATGTATTCACTTCCTGCCTGTATACAGAGGTATCTCACTGTGCTGACTTGGCTTGTAGTCTGCCTTCTAGTGAAGTATTTGGGGATCTAGATCTAGATCGGTTGCACTAAGTATGCTGAAAATAATGTTGTTACAGAAGCATCTGAATTCCTACTACTGCTATCCCCCCTTATTTACCCTACAGACTGATCCAATTAAATGGCCCATGAGGATATTTCAGAATAGAGGAGACTGCTGTGTCAGTAGTAGCCTATCCCACAACTCCCATAAAAATTGATAGCACCCATAATTAAGAAGAGGAAACTGTCGAGGCAAAAAAGAGCCAGGCCACTGTCAAGCACGAAAAAATTAGGAAAGACAAGGTCAAATCCAGAGTCTGTAACAAATGAATCAAACAGAAGGCTCTGCATCAATGCCACTATACTATGGCTACTATAGTAACCTGTCCTTTATAACTCAATAGGAATAAACCATATACACCTGACAGAATTCATGCACAATATGTTGGTGCTCTATAAATACATGTTAATAATAATACCGTATATACTCGTGTATAAGCCGACCCGTGTATAAGCCGAGGTACCTAATTTACCTAAGAAAACTGGAAAAATGTATTGACTCGTGTATAAGCCTAGGGGCCCCATGTCAGATTTCAAAATGTGAATGTGACCCAGCCGCAACAATTGGGGGACACTGGGCAGGTACCTGTTACTGTCTGTGACTGACTGTGTCGCCGACCGGATTTCATGTTTGCTTCCCTCTGCCACCCCTATTTCATGTTTGCTTCCCTCTGCCACTTCCCCCCCCATCTGTCGCTCTCCCCACCCTGGCTGCTCTTCCCTCTGTCCTTCCCTCTGTCACCTCTGCTCTTCCCTCTGTCCTTCCCTCTGTCACCTCTGCTCTTCCCTCTGTCCTTCCCTCTGTCACCTCTGCCCCAGCCGGACTGCCTGTGACTGCCTGTGTCGCCGCCCGGAGCAGGTCCAGGAGCTCCGGGCGGCGCGTCCTTCCCTGCCGGCGTTCGCTTTCAAAATGGCGGCGCCCATGGCCGCCACGTGGGTAGCGGCCGGCGCCGCTACCCACGTGGCGGCCATGGGCGCCGCCATTTTGAAAGCGAACGCCGGCAGGGAAGGACGCGCCGCCCGGAGCTCCTGGACCTGCTCCGGGCGGCGACACAGGCAGTCACAGGCAGTCCGGCTGGGGCAGAGGTGACAGAGGGAAGGACAGAGGGAAGAGCAGAGGTATGACCCGCGTATAAGCCGAGTTTGAGTTTTTCAGCACATTTTGGGTGCTGAAAAACTCGGCTTATACGCGAGTATATACGGTAAGAAGAATAATCATAAAAAATAACAACTGTGTACAGATACGGGATCCATTATACGGAAACCAATGTTCCAAAAAGCTCAGAATTACGGAATGCCATTCTTCCATAGGACGTATGGGCATGTATGGGCATTTTGGTATTACTTATTAAGGCTTCACTTACCTCAGGTTCCCAGTACCATCCACCAATTCACTTATAAGAGGACTGAAGGTCTGAAGAGACCTAAAAGGTATGTGCATCTGCATCTACCTTTAATAGCATAGGGTACCAGCCCATCTACTCTCCTTGGTAGAGCCTATAACTACATTACTAACTAATCAGAAAGTATATCTCACTCCTAGAATTAGCTAAATATAACCTAATAGTCATACCAACAATCTACAGGTGCTGCAAGCTCATTCAATTGATTAACTAGCGGCTAGGTTGCTACAACATATTTTTATGGTTATTAGCTATTTTTAAAGCACTCACCAAGCCGGCACTGTAGTTCGGGTGTCACTACCCCAAACCTGTCGCTCAATCGGATACAATTTTTAAGGATCAGAAGCACTCACCGCTTGTCGTCTGAGGCCCGGGTGCTGCGCCCCGAACACGTAGCTTAGGGGGATATACTTCACTCGACTCCACCATAGGCACGCACTCCAGCAACTTCTCAGAGCGTAGGATCAAAAAAGTCTTTATTTCAATACAGGGTGTTATTGATGTGAAATAAAGACTTTTTTGATCTTACGCTGCGTCTGAGAAGTTGCTGGAGTGCGTGCCTATGGTGGAGTCGAGTGAAAAATAACATAATAAATTGCTCTAGCAGCTACACCTTCCTCCACAACCTTCATTGAGATGTACTTCCTACATTCTGATCTTCCTTTCTAAGGCCACTCTTCCCAGTTTCATCAACCCTTCTTCATGAGTGGTTTAAAGAGACCTAAAGGGATAGGCCAAGACAGACATGGAGGAGGTGCATGGAGGCTGAAATGAAGGCAGCCGGATGGACATGGGCTCAGCTGAAGAAGACCGCTGCGAACCGAGTTCGTTGGAGGAGTGTCGTTGAGGCCCTATGCTCCCCGCTGGAGCAAACGGACTAAGAGAGAAAGGGATAGGAGTCTGCCTTTAGTAACCTATGGGAGCACATATAACATTCTTGGCGCTAATGAGACTTAAAAACTCCCACAAGGCATGTCCCATTCCTCTTAATGGCCCAACCCATCTCTACAGTTATACCTAGAACAAATGTTGCCTTTAAGATTTCATGCAAATTTTAGGCCAGCACACTCAACAAACTCTTTGGTACATTAAGAATTTTGTGTGGAGATATATCAATAAGTACTTATAGGGAGTCTCCCAATTCTCCCTACACAGAATTTTGCTGAACACAAAACATTTTCAAACATTTGTTTATAAAAGTGCACACGGTTGGTTCCTATCTATGTATCTTTTTTGTATGTGAAATTGAATTACTGGTGGTGGTAGTAGTAGTATTGCAATACTTATTTTGCTTTATTTTAAATATATTCAAACATGCTTAGGTGATATTCAAACATGCTTTGAGGATACTTGTTATGTATCACAACTGTCTAGTCAAACATCCAGCATCTGTAAACTATCCAAAACTTTGTTCTATTCCCCTCCAACTATGAAGCATGGTCCACTTTGCTGTCTTCAAAGATGATGTTTATTAAAATCACTCATTGTGTTGATGGTGATTTTTCCTCATAGAATGTCACAATATCTAATTCAGAGTTAAGGAAGCTGAATCACATCACCCAGTTTGTTCTAAATTCCTGTTAATATATAACATTGTAAACAAGGGAAAGTTGTGCTCACCACTAATTTTTAAAACCATTAGGCGGGGGTGCAATGAGGCTGTGACCACAAAATACATATAGACAAATACAAGAGTCCTCTGCCCTCAACCCATTATCAATATATTTAAGACAGACATTTTGTGCATACTGCTACTGAAAAATGCCTTACCCTTTAAACAAAACAGGGATTGTTTGTCCATATATTGCAATATATTTAAGCTGGCCAACTACGTCAAAGTCATCCCATATCTGGCCAGTCCTATGCTCAATTTTATACATTTTACAAAGGGACTAAGTTTTACCTGCAACTTACTAGCTGCTTTCAAAGTAAAACTCCCAAACATGGCTGCCCTTTTATTAGACACCAGTGGGATCACCTGACTATAGTTGGGAAGGGTGGGAGCTACAACATGGAGCTGGTCACTGCTCCTGTAGAACTATAACAAACAAGGGAAAGTTGTGCTCACCACTAATTCTTAAAACCATTAGGAGGGGGTGCAATGAGGCTGTGACCACAAAATACATATAGACAAATACAAGAGTCCAAATCAGATGAAAATTGAGCATAGGACTGGCCAGATATGGGATGACTTTGACGTAGTTGGCCAGCTTAAATATATTGCAATATATGGCCAAACAATCCCTGTTTTGTTTAAAGGGTAAGGCATTTTTCAGTAGCAGTATGCACAAAATGTTGCTGTCTTAAATATATTGATAATGGGTTGAGTGCAGAGGGCTCTTATATTTGTCTAAATGTATAACATTGTGCTACCCTGTCTGTCTTTGGAGCCTTTTCATCCCATTATAAATAGTATATCAGTTTCAAAAATTGCATATACCATTTCTAAACAGAAGGTAACCTCTATAACTCTGAAGGTGCATTTACGCCGAAAGAAATTATTCAGTGGCAGCTAAGAGGCTTGCATTTAGAATCAATTTTATTAGCACAATTGGCAATAGATCAATTTAACTTTATAGTCTATGTTTGGAATCAATTTTAGTTTTGAAGTTCAGGGTAGATTTGTTCAGCCATCATTTCGCTATTACTAATTACTTTTTTGTAGATTGATTCATTATCTTCTACCCAATGGAGCCATTATGGTACTTTTTATGACTAGTGTTATCTTACCGGGAGATATTCATGTAAAATCAAATTGAAGCAGGCAAAACTATTTGCTGATTGCTTTGGTGAATTTATTGCTTTCTACTAAAGCAATTATGTAACTTTTTACTTTACAGATTTATAGGAAGGGACAATAGAACCAGCAGTGCAAACAATGACAGAGAACTTCTGCAATGAATTTATTTGTGGTGTGATAGGGATATATATATATATATATATATATATATATATATATATATATATATATATATATATTATATTAAGTAGGTTAAATAAAGCAGTCATTCATTTGGACATAAAGTATTTCCTTTGACTCTCTTCACTCTAATATCTCACTCTAATGTGGCTACCTCTGTCTATTAGAGCATACTCACCACTGCCCTTAATGAACTTGCTCCTGCAAAAACTAAATGTGCTAGACCCAAACCACTTCAACCTTGGCATACTGCTCACACAAAAGTGCTCCAACAACACTCATGTGCACTTGAGAGTCGCTGGCACAAATCTAGCTTAGAATAAGAATTTTGGAGCTACAAATCTGCCCTACACTCCTATAACACCAGCCTTTCCCAAGCCAAACAAACATACTTTACTTCACTCATTAACTCTTTTTCTCCCATTCTGCCAATCCCTACACTGGCTTCCACTACCTTTCAGAATATAATTCAAATGAATGACCCCGACATTCAAAGCACTTCATAACTCTGCCCCACCCTACATCTCTGATCTCATCTCTATATACTCACCAAACCGCTTACTACGCTCCTCTACTGACCTGCTACTCAACTCTCATTACCTCCTCACATGCTCGCATTCAAGACTTTGCAAGGGCTGCACCCCTCCTCTGGAACTCTCTCCCACGGTCTGTCCGACTTTCTCACAACCTTTCTGCTTTCAAAAGCACTTCTTTAGAGAAGCCTACCTTCACTCTGCATAACTACCAAATGCAATACCACATACAGTACTACATCTCTCACTCACATAATTCTGATCCTGCCCACTCCCACACCTTGTGTTTTATTCCCTTCCCTTTAGATTGTAAGCTCCTTTACAGGGCCTTCTTCACCTTTTGTACCAGTATTGGTTGTGATGTATGTAACTCCATGTTCTATGTTCTATGTATGTAATTAATGTGATTTAGTTGTATAAACACATTTACTTTACAGCGATGCAAAATATGCTAGCACTATATAAATAAATGTTAATAAATAAATGTTAATAATAACAAAAGGTGGCTCTTAATTAAGCAGTATAGGTTGGGTGGCCTGGTAAACAGAAAATAAGCCTTTGTCTAGATTTACAAATGCCTGTAAAAAATGTTGACAGTTTTGAATATTAGTTCAGTTTTATTAACATTATCCAAAATGAAATAACACCATTTGCGAAAGTTCTGAGTTTACAGTACTTGGAATATACATCTGAAACCCAGCAATTCCTTAATATCTTGATGACATAATTTATGTAAGAAAAATGTCAAATGCTTTGAGTGTTTATGTGCCTTGTCTCAGTTGAGAGCAGTAGATGTACTTTTCACAACGCAGACTGGTAGCTGTGTGTTCTATCAGTTCAACTAACTATGATGGATTTATGTTAAATAGTCTTTTATTATAGCCCAAGACCTTTTTTAAAACACAACTTAAACCTTGAAATGTAAACACAGAAGTTTGTTTCACTCTAAGGGGCATGTGGGGAGAAAGGACTACTCAACACAGTTTAACAATTCCCTGGCAGATGATACTTTTATGGAGGACTTTCTTGAGGATTCTTTTCTTCATTACATAAATATGGCTTTTAGTTATTTGTTACTTTCTCTACCATTTATATACACCTGATCAGTGCTTAGCTCGTTGTCTCGCCAATTTATTAAAATCTGGGGGGAAAAACAAAAAATGCAATGCAAAAATGTAATTAAATTTATAAAATGGCAAACATTCTTAATCTCAAACATTCCTAATCCCTTAGTAAACATACTCTCATGGGTCATTTTTGTGTATATTTATGAGAATTTTTTATTTTACCAAATATTATTAAAATTTTGTCTGAAATCTTAATACAAGTTTTTTGTAAAATGAATCTTACCATGCTATAACACTTTAGAGTATTTATTGGAGAAATCCTGCATTCTGTCTTGTTATTTTGCTTTCATTTAGACTTGTTTCTTAAATCAGCTTCATAATCCTCTATGCCCCCCATTTAGTTCAACCCTTTTGTCAACATTGCTCTCATCGCTTACAACTTGCCACCATGTTTTTACCTATCGCTGCCACTCAATTTTATCCCCATTATACTTTCTCAGAACATCCCTTTAACTTTCCTCCTAAATTATGTTCATTTTTGATTGGCTCTAAATTTTTCTGAAACCAGGAACATTTTTGGCTTATAGCAGGAGCTGCCAGGCACATTTCAACCTGTAATGCCGCCTGAGGAGGTGTTCGAAATGCCAGGGGGTGGAGCATCACTAGCGCAGAGAGCGAAATTACGCTCTCTGTGATAGAAAAGCCAAATTTCTGGTTTAAAAAAATGTAAATTCAACTTTTGCCGCCCCTGGTAAGTTCTGGAGAGCTGCCAAGGTGCTCACCTTGCTTCATGGCAGAAATGCCCCTGGGAGCAGCACTGCCAGCAACATTGCTATTCATCATTTATCCCACACTGTAGTTCTCAATGAGCAATCCCTGGTTAATCAATGAGGAAGGCCCATGCGGTCCCAAAACGTATGATCATTTGGAAAGTGTCTATAGCACCATGGAATAAATTTGGGATTTGCTGCATCAGGCATTCTTTCTCGTTTGTTCAATCCCCGGTTAACCACCCATCCTTCCTCTTTCCAAAAAATCACTGTTCTTCTAGATCCATCATCCTTATCTATTTCATCATTAATCTTTTTCTTATTAGAAATACACTATAAATATATTACAAAGTAGGTTATAATCATTTTATTTTGCATATATTTAAAGTGGTTGTTCACCTCCCAACACTTTTTCGGTTCAGGTAGCTCACCAGAAATAAAGACTTTTTTTCAATTACTTTCCACTTCTATTTGTGATGACCTTTCTTCTATTCAAGTTTAAAGATTCATTATTCACCTTTTTATGTCTTTCTGAAGCAGCTCTGGGAGGGGGTCACTGTAAACTGTTATAAATCGATTCATGAATTGATAACATTTCTTATATTTAACACTGCTGAGCAGAATCCCTGAGTTTCATTGAAGGCAGCTGTTAGAATTGATACAATAGTTACTAATATTCCACAGAGGCTGCTGAGAAATGTAATACCTAGGGGCAGATGTATTAAGGGTCGAATATCGAGGGTTAATTAACCCTCGATATTCGACTGGAGAATTAAAATCCTTCGACTTCGAATATCGAAGTCGAAGGATTTTACGCAATTCGTTCGATCGAAGGAATAATCATTCGATCGAACGATTAAATCCTTCTAATCGAACGATTCGAAGGATTTTAATCCATTGATCGAAGGATTATCCTTCGATCAGAAAAAACTTGGAAAGCCTAAGGGGACCTTCCCCATAGGCTAACATTGACTTCGGTAGCTGTTAGGTGGCGAACTAGGGGGTCTAAGTTTTTTCTTAAAGAGACAGTACTTCGACTATCGAATGGTCGAATAGTCGAACGATTTTTAGTTCGAATCATTCGATTCGAAGTCGAAGTCGTAGTCGAAGGTCGAAGTAGCCAAATAAAACACTTCGAAATACGAAGTATTTTTTATTCTATTCCTTCACTCGAACTTAGTGAATGGGCCCCCTAACGTAGCAATTTTTAACAGTTCAGAATTTGCTCCTGAATTACTGAGCTGCCAGACTGAAACACCAGAGACATTACACTTCAAACTTCAATTTTAGAAAAACAGTCACTAATAAAGAATGGAAAGCAACTGAAAAAAAGTCTTTGTATTTCTGAACACAACTGAACTGAAAAAAAAGTGTTTGGAAGGCGAACAACCCCTTTAATCAAGAATCCAGGAGAAATGCTACCTGAACTATTTGCAAATATTGAAATAGAGATTGATGTGCTCATTATGAGAATTCAGTATTTTCTACTATTTTCTACTATTTTCTACTATTTTTGTAGCTAATTATAATTATTTCATTTCTTCCAAATTCTCTTTTTCTCTCTCTTGCTCTCTTTCATTGTCTCCTTGAAGTTTTAGTTTTTTTTCTGCTAATTTTGTCTTAACAATAAATAACCAGTTAAAACTAAACACAATAAACACTAATAAATGAAGTGGACTTTACTGGTCTTCAATATTACGTGTTTTATCAGTTAAACCGAAGTGTACCTTTTCAACAAATGAAAGGATTCAAAATGGTTCACATACCACTTAAGGTAATTAAAAGAGTAAATGGTAATTAAAAGAGTAGCATATAAGTAATACTATATGATGTAAGCATCTTGCGCAAAAGCATGTTTATATAATTATCTTGTTTATTTTGCTATATTTCTGCATATTCCTAGAATTATTTATCTAAGGCATGTAAAGTAGACACAGCTGTTATGATATATTTCAACATTATATAAACAGTAGCAGCAAGAAGATAAAAAGGTTTCAAGGTGACACCTTGGGGGATTTGTTTATGCCGAATAAGAAAAACATGAGATTTAAAATGCTTTGTATGGACACCTTAGGAGGACTATTTCACAATTTTTCTTTTGTTGTGCACACCAAGAAGGTTTAAGTGTTTATTTCTCATGGCAATATATATATATATATCTATATATATATATATATATATATATATATATATATATATATATATATATATATATATATATATATTTATATACATTCCTCTGTTTTTTCCATCATTGCACTACATTTTACGGCCTGGTTCCAAGCAGGTTTGAAATGGCAATGGTAGGAAATAGAAGTGCAACATTTTGTCTAAAGTTCATTCATCAGAAAACTACAATGTTTTGAAAAGGGTAAAGGACCAAGAAACCTATCAGGCATAAGTAACGGCTACACACTATAGATTATTTTAATCCCCCAGCTAGATATAAAAGGGATAATTACATATTTGTGGTTGAAGTCATGTGGTGGAAAAATCAATACAACTTTTTGTATGACACTTCATTAGTGTGAAAAATTTTAAGAGCTGAACAGAACTGCACTGCAATTAGATGCCTCTTCTACTGAAGCTTCGGTAATGGGCTTGTATTATTAGCTAGTTTATTTGAAATAGTGGTTGCACGATAGCATAATTGGAAAACATTGATTATGCACTTGTATATGGAAACCTTGGCAAATCATTACAGGATCAAGCAGCAGTTAGTTAGCCTTACTAATGAAGCACTAATTGCTGTAACTAGGTTAACAAGTTGGTGCAAGTGCCGGAAAATACAAGAAGGGATTCTTTATCTACAAAACAACAACATCTTTTTAAATCCAAATTTGTTTGTTTGCTGATAAATTATCTTCTGCTAAAATGACACGTGGTTTGCTTCTTTATCTCAACCTACTTTCATACTTCAAGCTTTATATCAGAAAATTTGGATCATATACACACACTTCTCAGTAAATCTAATTGCTTTTCATTAGGTAATTAGTATGTATCAAGTAATCTCAAGGCTCGACTTTCCCAGTGGATACAGGAAAGAAACTTTGTTTTCATTGATGCTGAAAGGATAAATTGATGACTCTTTCTCTGAGTAACAAAGAAGTCTGTTAATCTTTTAGAGCACATTATAAGTCTGTTTACTTGTAGAAGATTAAGGAGCACATTTACTTAGTTCGAGTGAAGGAATAGAATTAAAAAAACTTCGAATTTCGAATGATTTTTTTGGCTACTTCGACCTTCGACTACGACTTTGAATCTAACGATTCGAAGTAAAAATCGTTCGACTATTCGACCATTCGAAGTCGAAGTACTGTCTCTTTAAAAAAAACTTCTACCCCCTACTTCGGCAAGTAAAACCTACCGAGGTGCAATGTTAGCCTATGGGGAAGGTCCCCATAGGCTTCCTAACAATTTTCTGATCGAAGGAAAATCCTTCGATCGATGGATTAAAGCGGTAAATCCTTCAACTTTGATATTCGAAGTCGAAGGATTTTACTTCGACGGTCGAATATCGAGGGTAAGAAAGGTAATGTAAAAGCATTAGGCAAAATTATAAATAGCATTCAAAGACAATGTTATGAAAGTAATAAAAAAAGGTTATTTTCTGGTGTCAGTATCTCTTTAAAGTAGAAAGATAAAAGGTAATAGGGAAAGAAAATCCTGCCTCCATCCCCTCCTGAACGGAACCTATTTGCTTCTCCAAATCTGGCCGATTCTTCCATACCTGTAAAAAAAGCAGTGAAATTGCTGAGCGCCATCTCACATTTCTAAATCTCTCTAAAGTGCTAGCAACATAGAGCATGCATTGTTGATGCTAAGTCTGGATCTGCGTCAACTGCATCTTTCGGAGAAGATTAGGCTACTAAAGTTTTACGAGTGAGGAATGTCTTGACAAAATCATGCTACAATTCAAATTGGTGACTTTTTCCAATTGTCACCTGAAAACCTTGAATTTTTCCAGATTTCAAACAAAAACTAGCTTTGAAAAGCCCAAAACCCTTGAAAATCACGAAGGCAAAAAACATCTTCCAATTTTAGAAGTGACATCTGCCATTGACTTTTACATTACTTCAACAGGTATTTTTGGATTAGAATTTTTAGCAGCTATGAAGCATAATAAATCTCTAGATGTGATCTATTTGGATTTTGCCAAAGCGTTTGATACTGTGCCCCACAAACGACTGCTTTCTAAACTAAGGTCTGTTGGGCTTAATGAAGGCGTTTGCACGTGGATAGGAAACTGGCTACAGGATCGGGTACAGAGGGTGGTTGTTAATGGGACATTCTCTACTTGGAGTAAGGTTCTTAGTGGGGTCCCCCAGGGCTCAGTATTGGGTCCACTTTTATTTAACTTGTTCATTAATGACTTAGGGGAGGGTGTTGTAAGTAATGTATCAGTGTTTGCAGATGACACAAAATTATCCAGCCCAATTAATTCCATCCAGGATGTTACATCCTTGCAGCATGATCTTGACAACTGGCAATCTGGGCAGCTAAGTGGCAAATGAGATTCAATGTTGATAAATGTAAAGTCATGCACCTGGGATGTAAAAATATCCAAGCCACTTATACCCTTAATGGGACTGCACTAGGCAAATCCATTATGGAAAAGGACCTTGGAGTCCTTGTAGATGATAAACTTGGCTGTAGCAAGCAATGCCAGTCAGCAGCATCAAGGGAAAAAATAAGGTCTTGAGCTGTATTAAAAGGGGCATAGAGTCAAGGGAGGAGGGGGTCATTCTTCCACTGTATAGAGCACTTGTAAGGCCCCATCTAGAATATGCCCTACAGTTTTGGTCTCCATCACTCAAACAGGACATTATTGTATTAGAGAGGGTACAGAGAAGGGCAACTAAGCTGGTAAAAGGTATTGAAAATCTTAGCTATGAGGAAAGACTGGCCAAATTGGAGATGTTCACGCTGGAGAAGAGGCGCTTAAGGGGTGATATGATGACTATGTATAAATATATAAGGGGATCATATAATAATCTCTCTAATGCTTTATTTACCAGTAGGTCTTTCCAGCTGACACAAGGTCACCCATTCCGATTAGAAGAAAAGAGGTTCCGCCTAAATATTCGGAAGGGGTTTTTTACAGTGAGAGCTGTGAAGATGTGGAATTCTCTTCCTGAATAAGTTGTACAGGCTGATACTTTAGATAGCTTTAAGAAGGGGTTGGATGGCTTTTTAGTAAGGGAATACAGGGTTATGGGAAATAGCTCATAGTCCAAGTTGATCCAGGGACTAGTCCGATTGCCATTTTGGAGTCAGGAAGGAATTTTTCTCCCTCTAAGGCAAATTGGAGAGGCTTCAGATGGGGTTTTTGCCTTCCTCTGGATCAACTGGCAGATAGGTAGAAGGGTTGAACTCGATGGACATGTGTCTTTTTTCAACCTTACTTACTATGTTACTATGTGTATTTAAGGTTTTTTTCCCTCTAAAAATGTAAAAATGAGACCATAATAATTTGAGGCTTAAAAATAGGCCCCTAAAATTACAGAAACATTGTAATAAATGTATATTAGAAAGTTGCTTAGAATTATGTTTTCTTTTATAAGGCACATTTTTATTTTGGACTTGACTTGCTTTTAACTTATATTCATTTTAAAACTGGTTTCACTAATTGTAATCTCTCGGGTCCTGACTATAAACCAATATGCTATGTGGGGTCAAACATTTGCATTCAGTTTCAGAAGTTATAACAACTCCCCCCCCCCCAACCTTTCTTTAAAACTTGAGGACTAAATTTACATCCAATTTGTCCTACTTAAATACGAATACATTTATTAAGGTATCGAAAAAGCAAGAATCCATATTTTTCTAAACAAAAGGCTTTTGTTTATTTTTCCAGTATGCACTTACAGTAACATATTTTAGAATGTATGAATGTTTTGTGCTATTTAGTATGGATTTTTATGTTAAGCAAATCATGGCATCTGCCAATCTTTTCAATTCCAAAGGGTAAGGAACGAGGTTTGTTAAAATGCTATAGAACATGACAGGCTTAATGTCAAGTTTATAACAGAAAAAGGGCAATCTTATTGTGGTTTATTCAGTTTTATGTCACTCCGTCAGTAGAAAAGCTCATTTTTTAAAATCTAATTTATAGTATTTGAAATACCAAACAGATTTTTTTTACATATCTCCTGAGCTTCTATCTCCTCTTGACTACCCTCATTCCTTCCTTAAGGGAACTCGCTTAAATCCCTCCAATTTAATATCTATCTGGTACCAGACAAATGTTTTACTTGAGCATTTTTCTCAGTTATTATAGAGCTGTTTCTAACTCTAACATTTGAGTTTAATTACTGCTTAGAATATTTTCTATATTCTTATCCAAGATTCCTCTCAATTGAGCCCAATGGGCTGGAGAAGGAATTACTCCCTATGCTGCTTCTTAGCCTTTCCTGTTCAGATCTGTAATTGGCTCTGTATTTTTGACTTTTTGCTAATAAGCAGCTTACTTTCTCTCCCTCTAGACTCAACCCACCACTTTTGTTTCATGAATTTTACAAAGGATTTTAATAGATGCTTTAGGCTATGCAAAATGGTACATGAAGGAAGGCATTAATGCTCTAGGCTTGACATAAAGGAGGTGTGAATTGCTGCTTATCATGTCCGTCAGGTCTCACCATTTTCATTAGGAGTTGCAGAGGACAAAAGGGGAAAAACTGTAGCGATATCACAGAAATCAAGAAATATTGACCTGTATTGGAGATGTACTAATAATTTCTTTGCACATCACATAGATTTTTTTCTGCGCCAACAATTGCTCTTATTAATTTAGGCAAAGTCTATGTAACCAGTTATTTTGTGAGAGTCTTTATTTCAGATACTTGCACATATGCAGAAGGTTTAAAAAAGCAATTCCGCGTTCATAAAAAATACAGAATATTTACAAGCTGCTTGGAATTGTGGCAGGTAGTAGACAAATATTACTTTTATGCTGCTGGGCTTTAAGGCTCTATGCAATCTGACCCACAGCTAAAACAGCATTGGCCGAAGACAAGGGACAGGTGCCTAAAGGTGTAGTGTTGAAAAAAGTCGATCATACATAAATAAACAAGCAAGCAACTGAAAGGAGGCATAAAAGTAAATGCATGCCCATAGATTTGTGGTGGCCTTTATGCTTGTCTTTAAGTCTCATGTTTTCTGCCTTACCCATTAAGACAATGCAAACAAGCATAATGTATCATTCTGTATTTTTTAAGAAGCATGTTTAAAATACATAAATGTTGTGAATACATTCCAGTAAAAAATCAAATGCAGTATACGATAGTATTTCCTGAAATAAAATTGTAGCTGGCTGGCATTCCCCCTATAGAATCTTAGACCAGGGGCCGACCCTCAGAACTATTATTCTTCCTCTCCTCACTCAACCTCTTTTCTCCTAGTCTCTTTTCTTTACATACTATAATCTATTTTTCCATCTATTCGGCCTCTTTGTTCTCATAGAAATAGGGAATGGCCATGAAATAGGCCAACTGTTTAGCAGCATGAGGGCCCACTGACACCTGGGCCCACCGGGAGTTTTCCTGGTTTCCCAGTGGTCCAGTCCTACACTGTTGTTCATATCTCAATGAATAGGCCAATTATTTCCCTTCCTTTTTTAGGCTGTTTATTTTTTTCTCCATATACTTTTTATCCTGGTTCAGTCCAGGAGCATTCTATAGTGTAATTAGGTAGGTGGTGGGTCCAGGAGACAATGGATTGCTGTTTACAATAAAATTGCTGACTACCTGAAGCTAGCAATGCATGGTCTCCTGAATCCTCCACCCAATTCTATGATGGCATGCTCATGTGCAGAACTATAATGTCTGTAGTGCAAGCTGTAAAGATGGCAAAACAGTTGGCCAAAAGTAGATTAAGTATCAGACTTTACAATACAACTCCACATTTAAATATCTACAGTATAACATATTGAAAGTTAATTTTATGGTGAAGATCCCCTTTAATATACAGTACATGCACATACACATACCTCCTTTAGGATTTATTTCTGGCCTCACTAGGTCCAGCTACCCCAAAACCAAAGAGGGACCAATAAAGAATTCATTGCTTCACTATTATATAATTTTGAGATTTGCAACGTGAATCAGTTTTCATGCAAAATGCAGTGAATGTGAATAATTAATAATTTCTATTGATAAGGGGCCCCCAGACCAAATTTTGCACTGGATTGTCAAACCTCCATTCACATTATAGGAGCTAGAGATCTGCTAGGATTTGTATACAAGAAGGTAAATCCTGTAGGGTATTATTTTCCTCCTACCGAAAGAATTCTGGGTAAAGCTATATTTGTTATATTCATATTTAAGTTCTGGTCCTCAGTATCTTACTTTATTTTGTTCAGTATAAATTAAGTCTGTATTTTGTACTTGGGTTAATGTGCACTGAAAATGATAAGCAATATTTCTAATCCCCCTCCTATTGCCTATTGATCTTCCATAGTCCTATAAAACATATATGCATGAGTGCTCAGTGTCAGATAAATACCTACCCATACATTATGGTTTCAAAATCAATTTTTTTTAGTTAGAAAGTGTTTCTTAAATATCTTGAATTGGTCATGTTACAAATAATGCTATGTGGGAGCAGTAAAACAAATGTCCTAATTTATTATACTGTAACTGGAATGCTTAGCTGCTATAATGATTTACACTGCTATTAGGAACTTTGATTCTGCAGCAATATACCCGATAGTTCAAATAAATAGAGGTAACACAGTTTTTCTGTGTCTCAGTTATAATTTTACATAAACAATTTAGCTTGTAGTGCATTCTGGTTCTGTAGTTACCTGCTTAGTTTTTATATATCGTCAAGATTATGTAAAAATCTACTAATGTGGTACTAGTATATTCTAGGTTTTTACAGAAATGTATCAACATGATCTAATTGGCTCCCAATATCTTTTAAAGATGTTTATAGTCAGGCGATATACCTAACAGATTGAAGCATTGATGTACAGTAGGGGTCAAAATAATTTGAAAAAATCCCATTTATTAAAGGTACCAATAATGCTGCTCTGGTACTTTAAGAGCGAATTTCCGGGGGAGGGGGGCAGCAGAAACTGCTGCTGCCTCAGGTGGCGGAGGGGCCAGGATCGCCCCTGCTTGAATCAAAAGGTACTCTTTACACTTGTACAAAGTTGTGTACAGGGCTGCTTGGTCTATCCAGCCTCCTTCTTTGAATTGAGCACAGTGCACCTATTGACATGGTGACCCTTGGAGCTACCTTATACCTCTGATGATGAAGCTTGCCTCAGGGTTCCTCCAGTGAATCTGCATTAATCTCCACGGCAGGGCCAGATTCCCTTACGGTACCAAGCTCCCTTGGGCCGTGCGGTCCTAATGCCGGCACAGACCCCACCTCGCAAGCGCACAGGAGCAAGCGCGGGAGCACTAGGGAGCTGCCGGTCCCCAGTGCTCCACAGAAATGGCTGGGCGGCATGCATAAAAAAAATGCTACGAATTTTTCCAAATTTATTAAAGCCTGATGGTCTTAAAAGTCTGAATCCGAAACCCCGGCATCTAAAAGCTCTTGAGGTCCTGTATAAGTCAATGGGGAGGTCCCAATGTCTGCGCTGATGCCCGTACCGATATCCGATGAGTTTGTGGTTTCTGTGCAAAAAACTCCGAAAACTACAAAAAAAATCGTAGTTGTTGCACAAAACTCAACAACTCAGAGTTTTTGGGGAAAACTTTGAAGTTTGCCCGACCCTATTTTTTCGGGCTTTTTTCTTAATAAATAAGGTCCATTCGGGCAGTCGGAGTAGATTGGATTTTTATGTTAGAAATATTTACACACACATATATATATATATATATATATATATATATATATATATATATATATATATATATATATATATATATATATATATATATATATATATATACACACACATATACTTAACCCCCTGAGTGTCAGAAGTAATACCATCTATACAATTTTCAGCGAATTTATATTGAATCACCCATGCATGTGCACTCATTTTAAAGCATTTGCCACAATTGCATCAAGTGTATCACCCCTCACAACCTAATTTTTTCTTAAATTATGGAAAAAATGCAGCAATGTGGGGTAAAAACATGGTGGTTTCTGCTCAAAATTGAACCTCCACATGGGGATTACACAACTGAGCTTATATTCATCACTAGATTCACTCAACCTCAAAATACTTCACAGAAGACAAAAAAGACATAGGGGTAATAAAAAAGGAGAAATAGTTATCACATAAGGCAGTTCTTCTAAAATGATGATTTTCATGCAGCACAGTGGAGCAGTTACCTGCCAGGTACAGCATATATATATATATATATATATATTAGGGGTCATTTACTTTGACCACAGCCACTTATGCAAGAGTTCTAAGGGGCACAAAAATACCATACTCCACCCATCTCTCATGAATGTAGTGATGCTAAACACACATATTTTTGTATTCATGGGGATGAACACAGGCTAGAGTCCTGCAGCGGGTCGGGTACCCGCGGGTACCCGCGGGTTACCCGCAAAAACCTGCAGTACCATGCGGGTTTTTCGTTGAAGTTCAAGGTGCGGGTATACCCGCGGGTCGGCGGTTCTGCGGCTTTGCGGGTTGCGGGTCGGGCTGCGGATCTTCTCAATATAAATATTTGCTCCTTTTTTCTGGTCACGCCCACTTCCGATGATGTCATTTCCGGTACACAATGACAGCACTTCCGGTTTTACTCCCTTTTTTCTGATCATATCTACTTCCGATGATGTCACTTCCGGTTTATAATGACAGCACTTCCTGATTCTTGATGGTCAGCGGGTCGCGGGTCCGGGTTGCAGAGAAGGTACTTGCGGGTCGGGTCGGGTTGCGGGTCCAATCGGGTAAGAATGCGGGTTGCGGGTGCGGGTTGCGGATTGCAGGTTGCGGGTACGGGTCGGGTTCGGGTCCCAAAAAATGGACCCGCGCAGGACTCTAACACAGGCCTCTGAGATCCTTTTTGAGCAAAGAAACTTGCAACAATTCTACACAGGCCCCCCTAGCAAGGTGCTATCCTGGTCTGAAAGTGTAACTTAAATGTGTGGACCTTCACAGCCTCTGAAGCCTGTGACATCAATGGTGATGATAAATGCAGCTCATTTGTTTCCCTTGTGAACTTGGCTTTTTGGGGGAATGTAGTAAAAGTCAGTAACAGTAAAAATATTTGCCATACAAAAATGTATGCCTTTGCGCAAATTTAACATAGCTTTTGTGAACCCAGAAGCTGATTAAGGACCACTTTCGAGAAAGGAAGAAAGATTACAAATTTTATAGTTTGCACCAGTGCACAGTGTATGTAATCAAACTTCTTACTAAAAAATGTATGTTTGTTCCTAAAGAGTATGCCACCTTCAAGCATGCCTTAAAAGTGCAATGCAATGAAATTGTATTCTTATTTGAGCAATTTTTTCCCATGTATGACTTTTATATCATTTCCCTTATGACTTTTATTTCATTTCCTTCTTTGTGCACACTCATCATGGCTTTGTAGAAGTAAAGTTTAATAGGCTCACCCACTAAGATGTTACTCGCCAAGCGTTCACCAACATATAAAAAAAAAAATAATATAGATAAACCTAGGCAATGCAATTTTTTTAAGCCACGTAATTTTTTTTTATACCCCAGGAGAAAAGCAATACATAAATATCTTCCCTTTGTTTTATTCTATTGTCACAGAAGGCATTAGCATAAGCACTGATCACCTAGCATGTCCTGAAGTCTGACATTGGCTAGCAAACATGTCATATAATCTCAATATATATAACATCAAGATGACTAAGGGTACTTTTAAACTACTGCCTGCTATGCCATAATAGACGCAGAAGGGGGAATGTAACTAAAAATAGCAAGTGTTGTTTAAAATGGTGATTTTGCGAATGTTTAGCGATGTTCATAATGTAAAATTTGCTGGCGAATATAATATCGCTAAAAACATGGTCACTGAAATTCTTATTGGTCTTTGGGAAAATTTTTTTTTTTTTTGCACTAATGAAACATATTACATTCCTCCAAGAGAGTTTAAACAGGAACTGAGTTACATAGGAAAGAATGCAAGAAAAGTATTCTTAATTTGATATTAAAAATGATGTGTGATTACACGAAGCTTAGAGCCAAGTGCATCAATGTATATCCGTAGGAATTTGGATACATAACTGATACACTATGAATAATTGGGAAGCAAAATGAACTCTAGGTTGAACTTTCTCACTGATTTACAAATAAGTATCACAGTTTTTCACCTTTAGAAAGGTCTGGATATCTAGCTGTAAACCAACTAGAAAGAAGTTAGAAATGTGGGCGTCAGTTTGTCAGTTAACTGACAGCCATTGTAACTACCCTCTAATCCAGCTGACTTCAGCCATGCTCATAGCTGACACCACATAGACTGACTGACAGCTGAAGTGCAGGCACTCTTTAAAGGCAAAAGTGACATTTAGTCTATTAAGGCTGACAAGCACAGTGCTGAGATTTGCCCTGAATGCTTTGGTACTGAAACACTGTAAAGAGGTTATTTGAGAGGTCTTTAAAAAGTGTCATATTCAAGCTCTGATAATAACAGTATTGTGATGATAACGCTGAACAATGAGGTGTTCTGATTGCTTATTTTGGTTTGGAAGATTATATTTAAGTAGTATTAAGTGTTAAGTGACTTTATAGCAACATATCCTCTACTACAGTAGCTATTCATTACATTTGTTATCCATTGCTTGGCATCCCCCAGTTACTGTAAATACACGTTATGAAAATACTGATACACTTGTTAATTAAGGAGATACATGTGCAGTTGTTAACAACTGTATCTTGCCTGAGACAGCATCACAAATTGTGTTCAGATGTTCAGAAGCCTCTGCTCCTTATTCTGACCAACCTGAAACAGAAAGCATTGGTCCCTTGATTGTAGCAGTCAAATTAAAATAGGGTGAGCTAACTAAAAGTTTGATTCGGCAGTCAAAACGTTTGAGTTTGTCATAATTCAAATGAAATACTATGGCTTGAGTTTGTTGTTGAACATTTTCAAAATTCTAACATTGGTTCATAAAATAGGTATCATTTTTTGTGGGGATTGAAGGCTGCCTAGATTGGGTGCTGACTAGTCAAAATACAGGCAATCAAAATACCATACACAATAGCCCTAGCCAGCTATCTATAATAGCACTAAGAATATCTGCCTCAACCAGGTGATCACTTTGCGTGTTGTAGAGTTGTTGCAGTATTAATAATAACCATTGCACACACTATAGTACACAAATCTTTACTTGTTTAGTTAAGGTAGCTATTATCAAAATAATAATGAGAATAATGAGAAAGGCATGCAAAACATGGCATAGAGGTTAGCATTGCTAACTTGAACTGCTGGGTCCCTATGTTTGATTGTCTCCTGATAATCAAGCATAGGGTGTGTACATATGTCATAGGGAGCTTAGATTGTAAGCTCCTCTGGGGAAGAAAATGAAGTATAATTCCTGTAAAATGCTACAGAATATGTCAACATCATTACTGAGAGTGTTATATAGAATAATGAAGTGGGAAAACCACAATCAATACTTTTCTCTAAAACTTCCTAATAAAAAATAAAAATTCACCTAAAACTGGAGATGCTATGGGGCAGATTTATTAAGGGTCAAATTGAAAATTCAAATGTTCACATTTTTTATGGTCAAAACTCTCAATTTCGAATTGTGAGTTATCCAAACTCGATTTGAGTTTTAATTCAAATTTTGAGATTTATCATACTCTTGCCCTTTAAGAACTCAAATTTGCTTATTCACAACCTAAAACCTGCCAAGTTCAAGTACAAGTCAAGGGGAGACATCCAGGGACCAATTTGGACATGTTGGTAGACTTCCTGACATTCAATTTGTTTTAGTCGAATTCAATTTGAATTCAAATTGAGCTTTCAAGTCAGTAAAATTTGTGTGAGTTTTAGATATTCAATTTTTTTTTATTAAATTACTCCCTAATCGAATTTCGAGTATATTCAAATTTAGAGGAGTTTTAAAAAACTCACATGAATTAGAAATTCGACCATTAATAAATGTGCCTCTAAGTGTATTTTTAGCACTGAAGCATGTTAATTGAGGCTTTTTTTTTTCTTCTTATTGTATTTTTTATCCCATTATCACTTTGTTCCTGCAATTGTGTTTACCTGCATTGTATAAGTATACTGGTATATTGTTTTTTGTATAACCATTATTTTTCATTGCATAATAAAGTCAGCGCATGTACAGAAACTATGCCAATCACAAAGTGTTGAGACCTGATATGACTTTGGTTAATGAGCCTCTAAACAGACAGAGTGATTTACTATTGAAGGGAATAGTAAACATTCTTCCGTTTGGCATTTAGCAGGTCTGACCTGTGCACTGTGGAGGTATATCCTCGCTATTTCAAGAATATTGTGGGATGCCCTGTCCCTACTAAGTGCTTGGTGTTATGGGATTGCTGTGTTCCACAGTCAAAGTAGGCCTCATTTCTGCATTAAGTCATGATACTAGAATGCTGTGTACCCTGTCATAGTAAGTCCCAAGATAGATCAAGTGCACAAATGCAGTTCTGAGACCAAATGAGGAAGATGTAGTGGGGAAAGTACTTCTCACACAATACCCATGAATGTCAACATTTTATTACAACACTAATAATTTTAGGCACACTTTAAGTGAGATTTTCTCCCTGAGATTCAAGAGAAAATGATAATGCCTGCTTTACTTTCCATAAGAATACACTTCTGTAAGAGCAAGATTATAGATCTTGATTCTGGAGCAGTAAATGCCAGAACATCCCTTTGTATCCCTTTTTGTGATTTGGATACAAACTGGACACGTTGAGACTGGATTATTTGTAGGAATGAAGTTGGATGAAGAGGTATAGGAAGCAAGAGATGGATTTCTCACAATAATGTATAGTGTAGCTTTTAAAACCTGTTGTGATTTAACAATTCCTATACTAATGAGTCTGTAACCCATTAGGATCAAATACCACTTCTGGTGGGGTAATCCTAATGTTTTCCATAAGAGAACCCTGCCTTAGGCACTTATGAATGTTCCCAGGTTCCACTTTCTTTCTAGGCACATTTTGCTAATGGAGATTGTTACTGTGTAGTTAGGATACTTTTACTACAACTGTACATTAGGGATGCCTAGGCTCTCAAGCTCTTTTGTCTTTTGAAGGCAAAATAATTAGAATATATAATAGTTCCTATTACTAAAATGATTGAGAGTCAAATAATTTTGTGCAATATTTGGGGGGAAAATACTGCTTCAGATATAGAGTAACTAGAAGAAGCCGTAAATACTAATAAATGTTAGTATTCCAGTTAAATCATATTGATATAGGGAAATAAGAACTCAGTACAGTTTTCATCTGAAAAAAATTAAATATAGGTCACAGACAAATCTGAGATCTGGAAGGATTTTTTATCAGTCTAGTGTAGTTTAACAGCTAATATAAATTGCAAACAGCACCCCGAGTTAGACATAGGACAGATTTTATGAGAAGTCTCTGTAACTTTTAAAATTCTTTAGTACATTTTAAAAATATAATTGTAAAACACAGTGAGCAGACTTCAAAGGTAGGTGTTTTGTGTCGGGTTAACAAAGCTGGTTCAGATTTTGCTCAATAATAACTGCTCACTGCACAGTTAAACTATATTCAACAGTGTCACAAATGAGGGAAACATATGAAGTTATGATTGCAACTACTCTAGAATATTTTACAAAAGCAAATGCTCATGTGGCATTATAGTTATCTAATATTTCATAGCTTTTACCAACACTCCATAAGCACAAGGACATTTTATATTGACAGAGCTGATTGTGTTCCCTGGAGTCTCTCTATTCATAGTTACCTTTAGGTAAGGGGGAGCTTGATGCAAGTAATAGGTCAATAGCTCATCCCCAACAATTGCAAGTCTTAAAGGACCAATAACATCAAAAAACTTTTTAAAAAAATTGTTAGTATACCACAAAAAAAACACAAAGACTAATTAAACTTTAAAATCCCACAGCCTTTATTAAGAAATAACTTACCAAAACTCTACTTGCGCTCCTCTTCAGAAAATGCAACACAGCGACGATCCATCGTGTGACGCTTGATTTCTCCTCCCTGGCTATCTCCTATAAGGAAGGCAGGGAGGAGGAATCGAGCACCGTGCGATGGATCACTGGATACCCTTTTCTAAAGAGGAGCGTGTTACTGGTTCTTTAAACATGCTTTAAAAATCTAACTGTCTAACTGGGGAAGAGTACTGTGTTCGGTTTTACAAAGTAAATATTCAATAAACATTGTTTATAAGATCTTTCTTTATTTTTATTGTAAATCTTGTTATGTGCTGGAACTATACAAATAAATGTTGGTGAAAAATGATAATAATATATGTTTTGTATCTTTTTAATTAAAGATTTATTTTAAGTTATTTTATTACTTCCCACATCAACTAATTCAAATGTAATGACTCTATTTGAGAACTGGACTTGATAAGGGGACTCCTCAATTGACCCTTCACTTTCAGCCCTCCCACTGAAACCCAATGATGCATACCTTAAAGGAGAAGGAAAAGCATTGTACACTTGGGGGTGCCTAATGTTAGGCACCCCCAAGTGATTTTATTGACTTAACTGAAACCCTGGGCCAGTGCTCCTATCAGCAGAAAACTGCTGTGGCCCGGGGTTATACCAGTGAGCACCACGGATCGATCTTCTTCCGTCTTCCTCTTTCTTTGCATGGTTGTGCATGCGCAGTAAAATGAAAAGCCGAACTTTAACAAAAAAGTTGGCTATTTCATTAAACTGCACATGCATTTGCCCCGGGAAATTAGAAGAAAAAAGAAGATGGAAGTGGATCGCTCCGTGGTGCTTACTGCACTGGGCTGGTGCAGTTTTATGCTGATAGAAGCGACGGCCCGGGGTTTCAGGTAAGTTAATACAATCACTTGGGGGTCCCTAACATTTGGCACCCCCAAGGGTACAAAACCTTTCCATCTCCTTTAATGAAAGACCAGGAGCCAAAAATGGGGTAAAATGGCCACAGAATTGATACACATTTTATCAAATAAATAGAACCTTGCCAGCCTCATCCCAAGGCAATATTCAAAGCCAGAATCTCATTATGCTCTGTCGTTCCTCAATGAAGACTTGAGATCAGCATCAGTCAATGAAGTCATTATATCCACCACTGGGTATTGGGCTGCCTCTACCGATAGAGAGGATGGCCTCCAAATCTGCTACCAGCAGGAGCTGAATCTCCAACCATGAGAGAGGTTCAGCAGCCCTGTTGTCGGCCCTGAATCTGCAGTGTCCCAATGATAAGAAATCTAAGCAGGCTGTCACCTAGCACAAGCAGCAGTAGCTTTTGTATCAATCAACCAGGGCCGGACCGAGAATTAAAATAGGCCCTGGCTTTTCATTTTACACAGAGGCCCAATCAGCGCACATAGAGGCCAAAACAGCCCCCACCAGCCCACCAAATACTGACTTTCTATGGGACCTTATAGCAGCCCTCTGGCATTTGCCAGAACCCACAGATTTCCAGTCCGGGCCTGCAATCAACCCACTGTGTGGTCACAGGGAAGAACTTCCTTTCTCCCTCTTCTAAATTTACCTGTGCAGTACTCTGGCAAGGTCCTACCACTGCTGTGACAAATAAAACTTAAAATACATTATCATATATCCACTGTTTTGATCCAGAAGAAGCCCATGCCTATTATGCCTCGAGAGGGAAAAAATTCCTTTCTGACCCCAATGGTGATTGGAATCATTCCCTGGATCAAGCATTTGACATTCATTTAACATGGATAAAACCATGCAGACTCTGACCTTTAAACGGTGTAACTACAATATAACAGCGCATGTAGGAAAAGATCCACATTTGGTTATTAATAGATAATATGAGAACATAAAGAAGAGAAACTCCTGTCCTCACAAAATATACAACATTTTGGGGGTGGAAGGGGATGTTTATACCTGCTAATAAGATAAGGAAGTGAACTGCTTCTTCTCCTGACATCACATCCCTCTCTTTCACCACCCCCAGTCCAGCTTTCTCCTCCTTAACTTATTCCTTCTTAATCAATCACAGTTACATCTGATTCTGCCAGTCTTTAAACATAAACCAGTGTAATTTGCCTGCTGGTCATTCGGATCCCTTGTTATGCAGACCCTGTGCTTATAGCTCCAGGGCTTTCCTTTCTAAAAGAATTTTGTGGATGAAAAAAATTTTCCGGTGTCATTATCTCTTTAAGCCGCAATGGCATTTACAAAACACCTTTAGCTTATATAAAAAAATATACAAACTAGAGCCTGCTTTAGAAAGAAGTCTTCCATTATTAGACCAACTCAAAAACCAATAGGAATTGTAGGGGTGGCTTTTTCAAAATCCAATTACTTAAGACATTAAAAAAAACAGATGCTTTAGAAAGTGTTTGTATATGTTTTGTTTGTATATGTAGGAAAGCAGTCTAGTCTGCTACACATTTAAGTGTCATGTATTAAATTATTTGAAAATACTGCACATATTCAGGACTTTTTCAGTTCAGATAAAGTTAAAAATAGTTATCCCCATGTGAACGAACAACATGCCATCACAATTTTGTGTAGTGATTTGCTATTCAATATCATTCTGAAATATCTAATGCTAAAAAGGCACCAGACAACTTTGGAAAAATTATCTGGATGACAAACGTTAGCTGACAAGTTTCTCTCTTCAACTTGTGGTTAGAGATCTGTAAGTGTGACCCATTTTATGGGTTAGTTTTATTTTTCTGCAGTTGTGATTACAATATTTTTGCTGCAAGCAACTTTCCATTATGCACTGAGGTCGCAATCTATCAGACCCTAAGCAATAGATGTGGGCTAGTTTGAGACAGTGGGTAAGCTGATTTTCTTTTTTGAGGGATGAAACATTGCAACCTCCTTTGAAGATCATTCCTGTATAAGTAAAATACCCAGAGGTCTGCAAATATGTGTTATATTCCAGTTGCCTCTTGAAAGGAACATTATTTTAGACTTTATTACACATAGCCACAACAAAACTGGATTCATTTTAAACTTGTTTTTTCCTGGAACATTTAGAACTTTTCTGGGCACTATGATTCCATAAAACATTTCTTTTGGGGGTTTCCATTCCAGTCATGTTTGAATGTTTAAGCCACTGGTCTATGTGTAAATTTTGGAGGTATTATTATTAGTAACATGTATTTTTAGAGCACAAACATATTTCCACAGCTCTGTAAAATAAATATGTTTATACAAGGAACATACAGAATTACATATATAGGGACCAGTAATCAATACAAAAGGCGAGGAAGGCCATGCATAAGAGCTTACAATTTAAAAGGTGAAAGGGTTGAGACACAACGTGTCGGAGTGGGCAATAGCAGCAATAAGCAAGGTGAGAGATGTTTTAAAGTAAAAAGGTTTGGAAAAAGTTGGACAGACCTTGGGAAAGAGTTCCAGAGGAGGGGTGCAGCCCTTGCAAAGTGTTGAATGCGAGCACACTGTATGGGGAGGTAATGAGAGAAGAATTGAGGAGCAGGTCAGAAGATGTGCGTAGCAAGCGCTTGGTTAAGTATCTAGAACTAAGTTCAGAGATGTAGGGTGGGGCAGAGTTATGAACTGCTTTGAATGTCTGGGTCATAAATTTGAATTGTATTCTGAAGTTAGTGCAGGGATTGGCAGAATGGCATGGCAGAGGAGGAAAAGTTGCTGAGATGTATAAGCCTTGAAGCAGTATTCATTATGGATTGGAGAGGTGACAGTCTCTGGCGGGGTATGTCAATTAATATAGAGTTAAAGTAGTCTAGACTTGAAATGATGAGAAAGTGAATACGAATCTAGGATTACCCCATGGCACCAGGCCTGGGGAGATGGGGTGATAATGGAATTGTTAACTATGATAACTAGTTCTGGGATGTTGCCAGTGTTAGCTGGGGAAAGAGAACCATTTCCATTTTAGAGAGATTTAATTTAAGGTAGCATTGTGACATCAAAGTAAAGCAGACAGATAGTAGACAGACAGGAAGAGACCCGAGTTTGGGTTCTGGGTTTGTGAGCAACATGATGCTCGGGAGCCACTGGTTGGGGATCACTGGACTAGGCTTTCAAGCAATTTAGAGATGAAAGGTAGCAAAGAGATAGGTCAGAAGTTATTGAGATTGGATGGATTAAGATTGGGTTTAGAATGGGGATGACAAGTGCATGTTTTAGTTGAGACGGAAAGATTCCCGTCAAGAGTGAGAGATTAAATAGATGAGTTGAGGTTTAATTAGAAAGGGATTGGCAATGCAGAGAAATTTGGAAGGAATGGGTTCAAGTGGGCAGCTATTAAGGTTAGAGGAACCCAAAAGTTTTGAGTCACTGGAGAGCACAGAATAGACTGGGGACTGTGGAGGGAGGGTAGGTAGTTAAAAGTCTTGGGGAGTTTAGTAGTGTAATGTCCCTTCTGATGGTGTTAATTTTGTTTTGAAGTGCTCAGCAATATATTGAGCAGAGGCAGATGCACATGGAGGGTGTGGGGAGGTGGAAAGAAGAGTGATAAAGGTAGTGAAAAGTTGTGCAGGTGTTTTAGAAAGGGAATTGTGTTTTTTGGCAAAAATTCCACAAAATCACAATTCACAATTAATTCACCAATTTACTAAAATTTGAAGACTATAGTTTGTTAGTGTAAAAGCTCAGCGCCAGAGAACTTTTGCGTGTTTGGTGCAATGTGAAGTGAGAACAGAAGAGAGCCTAATGCAGTAATCCTCAAATGAGGAAAGTGATACAGAAGGAACAGGTAGAAAGAGACTGAATGCATATTTTTGCTGTTTTTAATATCTCTGTGAATAAAGCAGGTTGTACTGAATACAAGGAACCCAAATAGTTTGAAAACATCTGCTTTCTGGAAATCACTGGTCCTATCACACAATAAATCAACATGGATATCCTTGTTCTTAGAATGTAATGTGCCCCACAACAAATAAGTACCCCATTTTTAAATTAACTAATGGATGTCGGGATAGCGGTATACCCGGAAGAGGATTTGATGCATTAATAAGGCAGTGCGGAGAATTTTCTGCTTATTTAAAGTACTCCATGTTCTATTGTTCTGAAACTAGTGATAAACCTGAAAAGCTGCATCAATAAATTCCAAAACTCTGCTGAGAAAAACATCAAAATACAAAATACCTAAACATTAAAACTTTTCTTCCTTTGTTTGTATGCAAGAGTGTTTTTTTTTTTATTCATTTTAATGATATTTTATTTGGGATGTAGGAAACACTTTGACATGCATATTTGTTAGGGCTGCAGGCCTAGTCCACTCATCTTTGCTGTAGGAAATGAATATAAAATTAAATACACTAAGGTATATTACCACGGTCACTTACTGAAGCAAAATTAGCTAGCTGCAATTAAAGTTATTCAAGCTTGACTAATTATAAAACCAAACATGTACAATAGTTGATTTCAGTTATAGATGATATTATTTGTGAAATGTGGTTTTACCTTGATTGAAATTTTTTATAATTTTTTTCTCTCTTGCTGCTGTTCCCAAAAAGATAATACGTTAAATGATGTAATATGTCTTACAGTATCCTCTTCTGAATGTACGTTAAGCAGAGAAAATGGAACTGTAATTTATGAAAATGAAAATGGTTTAAGCAGGAGTCTCAGATAGCTTTATAGATTGATGTTATATTAGTCTACCAAACGGCAGTTTACAGAGATTTTCTAACATATTTACAACAGAGCTACTGACCTATTTAATACAGTCAAGAATCTGTTAAACTGCCATAAATATTCACAATTATATTATATACTTGCTCAGTTTGCTTTTCTTGCTTTTCATATTCATTAAAACAAATCACATACAGGGACTGTGTCTGCAATCAATTCCTCGAGCATCGGCTGTAGTGAACTAATGATACCAACGAAATTATTTCCTGTTCACTTCAGGGCTTATAACACAGGGAGTGAATCTATTTATCTCCAGCTAAAAGAAATAAAGTGCACATGTCATATTTTACTCTAATCCTCCCTAAGAATTCCCAGGGGGTATACATCAATTGTTCATACTATAAGTAAACACCTGGAAAAAGCAAAGAAATGAAAAGGGGAATCAAAGAAATCATTTTAACACCTAATTAAACAGAACAGGAGCCAAGAAGAACAAAGATAACCAGCCAATACACCATTCAGTATAATTTTATAAATGAGTTTATTTACTAAACACTTTGTTGTTGCAATGTTTATTTCTTGCTTGCTAAAATATATTGTTGTATTGTGCAACAGTAAGGTAATATTGCTGTAATATTATATGAGTGAAGTTGCAGTACTTAGGGGCTGATCTATTATGCTTCCAAATTTGGGTTTGGGTGAAACGCAAGTGAATTTTCTACCTTGCTTGTGTTTTCTTCCATTTATGGGGTAGCGTTTTAAAAAATAGAAACGTTGGCAAGTTTTAGATGACAAGCTTTTTATATTTAGGTAGTGGGGAACAAAAATCCTGTTCCAGGAAACAATTGTTTCACTATGTAGGACCCAAACATTGAAGCATGATTTTGTCTTTGTCTGTATGCATATAGGAGATGGTTTTCCATCTTATATTGTGCTTTTACAGAACTCCTTGGTGACTGGAATGTCCAAACTAGGATAGTATATAGTCATTTCTTTCTCTCCTGATGCAAATTCTGTATTCACTTGGCATCTGTAACTAGGCTGCATCCTGGCCCTCTTCTTACCTCTCTAACTGATCATTCACTGTCTCTTATGCTAACAAAACCTCCTCTACTATTCCACTTAATTTAGGGGTGCCGCAAGATTCTGTGCTTGGTCCATTGTTGTTCTCCCTGTACACTCTTCTGGAGATTTCATCCACTAATTTGGCTTTAATTATCATCTGTATGCTGATGATACCCAAATATATTTATCCACCCCTTCATTAACAGCTGAAACTATGGCTCAAATTTCTAACTGCCTCCTAGCAATCTGCAACTGGATGAACCAGCGCCACCTCAAACGCAACCTAACAAAAACTGAACTTAACATCTTTCCACCAAAGCCTAGTTCTACTCCCCCCCTTTACTATTTCTATTGATGGCATATTTATTAACCCTGTCAACTCAGCACATTGTTTGGGGTTATCTTTGACTGCTCTCAGGGATCGGACTGGAGCCTTGGGGGCCCACCACGGCTGCAAAACTAAGGGCCCTCCTGGCAGTCCCCAGGGGCCCCCTCCCGAACTTCAAACTGCTGGCGCTGGGTCGAGCATGGGCAAATGACGTGCGTGCACGAGAATACCACTGTGCCGCAGCGCAAGTCTTGGGGTAGGGGGTAGCCATGCTTCCAAATTTGGGTTTGGGTGAAACGATATTTTAAAAAAATGCAAGTGAATTTTCTACCTTGCTTGTGTTTTCTTCCATTGAGGGGGATAGTGTTTTTAAAAATAATAAAAAAGTTGCCAAGTTTTAGATGAACAGTCCCGATTTTGACAGCTCAACCCGTAGTCCCGGATTGTCACTGAAATGTCCAGACTTTCTATTTGATCTCCTGGACTGAACAGCTAGAAAAAGATACAAAGTTTCTAACTCAAGGAGTGCTATACAAATAAAAATATACATATATTATTATTATATTATAATATGCCAAGAAGATGGAAGAAGTGAGAATAGGGAAGTTGAAGCCAGGTAAAATATTAAACATAAAGTTGCCTCTATGACAAAAATTTGCCTTAACTATAGTAACACACAATCAAACATTTGCTTTCATTATTGAATATGAACTTGGCTAGCTGAATGTATGACTGTTTGCTATAGGTTTGCAATATAACTACAGTATAGAACTATCATATAATTATCTTAATGAATACACTTTTATTCAGGGGCAGTGATAGTTCCAATTACAATTACAAACTTCTCAGATTTAATCATCGAATTGTCCAAATCCTTTCTTCCTATGTTTGTTGGAAGAGTACTAATTGCTGAGCGCTAGCACCCATTTGAATCCATACTCACTATTTGCATCCCTCTTAAATAGAATGATGTTTGCTCAGAACTGTCATACATAGTGGGGGTCATTTATAGGGTTAGTGCAGTGCACATGTATTGGCCATGTTTTTTCCTGAATGCTAAAATATTGCACTGCTGTGCCCATCTTTCCATTTTTTGTAAATTCACATTGCAAACAAATTTTCGCAAATGATTCGGGTGTTTGTTAGTGTCCCGTTTCACTTTGCCAAAAAATTAGTGAATTTCCTGTGAAATGGCAAAAAATTCACAAAATATCTTGTTTTGGACGCTGGCGTCTCGTTTTGGAGGCCAGCATCGGTGTTTGGACGCTGGCGCACATTCGCTGGTGAAAATGCGACAGCGTCCAAAGAAAACAGACTTTTTTTGGATGGCGGTGAATTTTCTCGGCAGTTTTGTGAATTTATTCGTCGGCAGTAAAAGGCGGGAATTTGCAGTGAATTTGCGCCTGGCGAATAAATTCGCCCACTAGTGTTTGTGTGAGTTTCGCCACTGTGCAAGACTCTTGTGCGCGAAAATAGCATTGACAGCAATTTAAATTTGCAATTTGCAAAACTGTTTTGAGAATTTTTTCTCCTCCACCAAAGTCATGGCTTAAGTGTGTGCAAAAATATTATCAATTAGCGATTTTTGCCATATTTGAAAAGCGCTTATGGATATTCACAGTGCGAAAAAAAAATTGCAATTTTGTTTGCACATTAAATACACCACTTTTATTCAGATTTATAAATATAACCATGCACAGGGCAAATATGTAGGGATGGGCGAATTTGCGAAACTGCGCCAGCGTCTCGTTTTTGATGCCAGCGTCCATTTTTTTACGCCGACGCCCGTTTTTGACGCCGACACCCTGTTTTACAATTTTTTTTGACACCGGTGAACTTTCGCCATCGAATTTTCACAGCCGTTTTGCGAATTTCTTCGCCGTGGGCGAATCATGCAAATTTTCCGCGAATTCGCGCCTGGCGAATAAATTCGTCCACTACAAATATGTTCACAAAATGCCGTTTGTGGGCATGTTTGGTCACACTCATTATAAGTGTTAGCAGAGAGCTGATCTAAACTGCATGTGCAACTTGTCTGTAAGTGAGGACAGACACATCAACTTCTGTGTGAACAATAACTTGGTTGCTTTATAGAACTCAGCATAACATGTCTGCAACAGGAACTTTTCATAGAGAGCATACACAGGAAGAGGAAGAAGAAAATCACACAAGATTACAGGTCAAATATGACATCACATTGCAATTCGACAATTGACCCTCCCTGCATTAAGTAACATGCACTGGAACAATCTCTGTCTGTTGTTTTCAAACAATAAGAACATTAGCAGATTATCAGAGATTTTAAATATATATATATATATATGTTAGCCTTGCTGCTGCCATATAACACTCCATTTTGTCAATAAAACTTGCATTCACTTTTTGCCCCCTGTTCTCCATTTTACATTGTTTTCAGGCTTTCTATTATTTTGTTGTTATTCTTAGCTGTGAGGTTATGTTATTGATTTAGGTGCGTGCATAATGGGCATAATAATCCTCTTTCATTAATCATTGCAGCAGCGATGTTCCTGGTATATGTTATTTTTTTAAACAGGGAAGAATTAAACTCAAACAGCAAAATCATATACTCAAATTAGACTACATAAACATATCCTCTAGACACTGGTATATTTGATATGTTTGCTCAGTATTATTTGAACAGTTTGATTTACTTTATATTACATCAGCAAAACATTGTAGGGGCTGTTCTAGGGCATCATTCCATAAAACTTGATTCTGCTTATTATACATTTACTAAACCGGTGAAATTTACCTCAATTCCTTATTTATTTACACCACTGGGAAACAATGTGCACAAAGCATTTATCATTTGCTTCTTATAAACACAGATTACACAGAGTGTTCATATGAAAAGGGTATGTTTTCTCTCCGGCTGATTCCCTTCAGAATAAATACACAATAATTCTCATTTGTTTATTAGTACTGTATCACAATAAAGAAACACCAACAATGCATGAATCACTCGAAATATTACTAAGTAGTATTTGGTTACACTGCCTACTTATTAAGACAATTTCAAAGCATGGGGGCTAGCTTATTCATGCTTTTCTTTTAGACATCCTCACCAATATTATCTTAACCAACAAAATCAATAAAGGCTCACAATCATGACAATAAAGTCTACAACTGAGCCAGAAAGCAATAAATGATATCAAATGCAAAAAAGACAAACAATTAGCTTTGGAATTATACTTTTTAATTTCATTAATGTTATGGTCACTTGCAGCAGCAATATGATGCTTTATGGCTTAACATATATCTATAATTTTACTTATTTAATCACAGTCTCTAAATAAAAACTTCAGGGAGGTTATAGGAGACATAGTCTGAAGGGCCATGTATAGTATATTATGGCGTACCTGTCTGGATTACTACTGCGCTGAAATGTTTCTGTCTCCCTGTGCATCATGGGTAAGAGAAACATTACATCTCTGCCTGTGGTCCATCTGTTGTCTATGGATTCCCTTTCAATAAGATATTCCCATTTTTTAGCTAATTTTCATTTTTCCTCCATTATTTTATCAGCTTCCACTATGCATTAACGTCTCCGAGCACATCTAAACTGTGACATTCTAATATATCATGCAGGCATGGGTTGTAGGTTATTTCCATAATTCACACACCCCTGAGAATGTAATTTGACAAGACATATGATTCCATGGATTGGTGTGATATAAAATTAGCTTATTTCCATCTCATCTCTTAGAGCACTTAATGTTCTTCTAAATATTTACTTACAGTATTTTTCAAGTTCTCAGCTGAGTGGAAATTACCCTTTTGCAGTGAGTATTTATAAGGATGTCTTGCCTTCTATTTATATATTTTATTTACAGCATTTGAAACGAAAGTTCTGAAACGACATAGCAAAAATAATGAATTTTCTTCTAAAGCATGTGGTTTTCTTTATGGGGCCACAGAACAGTCCCTTAGTGTTTACCCAGGAGACCCAAAAAAATTCTACATACATCAACAGTTACAAAATTATTATGCCACTTATTTTTGTTAAGCTGTGCTGCTGCAATTTCCTGCTTGTGTGTGTGTTTTTTTTTTTTTTGTTTTTTTTTGCTTTATGTGGCAATTTATCATTAAAGAAGTGCACCTGCAGGTAAAGGACAAAGGTTTATGGCTTTTATATATAGTAGTGTTAGCACTGTAGGGGAAGGTATGCTAGGTAACAGCTGGTAATTATTCTGTTTAATAGCTGTTAAGTGGTGTTAATTGCAGTTTAGAAAATGTGGCATACAAAACCAAAACAGAAAATATTGTTACAACTGGCAAGGCCTATTAGAAAGACATCATTTATTTTGATTCATTTAGAGTTTAATAAAATATTTACTGATATTATGTTTACTTTATAAAAGAATCAGTTGTAGATTTATTTTATTTTAATACAAACAAGTTTAAATGGAATCTGAGCAGAACACAGGTTAATTATATGCTTTTAATACCTTTAACTAGTGATGGGCGAATAAATTTGGCAGGCGAAAATACGTCGAAAATTAGCCGGAGAAAAATTGTCACGTGCATAAAAATTGTCGCGCATAAAAATTATTCAGACACCCATTGACTTTAATGCATTAGGACAAAATAGTCGCGCACATAAAAATTGAAATTAAAGTTAAAATTATTATGACTTCAATTCCTTTCACAATTTTTTTGACGTTTCGACAGATTTGCCCATCACTACCTTTAATTGTTAACAAAAGTAAATCATGATGAGGTACTGTAGCTTGTGAACACAGTACATTATTTACCTGCATATCTGCAATATTACTTATGCAATAAATTTAGGGACATATTTATCAAGGGTCGAATTTCGAATTGAAAAAACTTGAAATTCGAATTCAAAGAGACCAAACGAAATTAAGGCAAAGTTTTTTTGGTCGAATAGGTCCGTTTTCGATTGAATAGGTTGAATTTGAAGTGTAAGAAATGAAGGAATAGCGCATTTTATCGAATTTGATTCAAAGTTTTTCCCCAAAAAAACTTTAAATTTTCAAAGTCCACCAATTGACTCCAAATAGGTTCTAGGAGGTTCCCCATAGGCTAAAACAGCTATTCGGAAGGTTTTAGATGGCAATAGGTCAAAGTAAAATTTTTAAAGAGACAGTACATGATAAATTTCGATATTTTAATTTTTGATTTTGATTTTCAATTTACAATCTAATTTGGACTATTCCCTAGTAGAAGTACACAAAAAATAGCTCATTTGAAAATTCACCTCAACCTTTGATAAATCAGCCCCTTAATGTGGGTTAAAATTGCCCATCACTATCAACCCTTTATTATATCTCTACCTAAGCATTGCCCTGTATTCCCTCCAGAAAAAGCCATTCAACCCCTTCTTAAAGCTATCTAATGTATCAGCCATCATGACTGATTTAGGGAGAGAATTCCACATCTTCATGGCTTTCACTGTAAAAAAAAACTCTTCAAAACCTCCTTTCTTCTAATAAGAATGGGTGCCCACGTGTCTCTCTGACACTTGTAAATAAAGCATCAGAGAGATTATTATATGATCCCTTATATATTTATACATAGTTATCATATCACCCCTCAAGCACCTCTTCTCCAGAGTGAACAACTCCAACTTGGCCAGTCTTTCCTCATAGCTGAGATCTTTCATACCTTTTTTCAACTTAGTTGCCCTTCTCTGAACCCTCTATAATTTAATTATGTCCCTTTTGAGACCAAAACTGTATGGCATTTTCTAGATGAGGCCTTACCTGTGCTCTGTACAGTGGAATAATGACCCCCTCCTCCTGTGAATCTATGTCCCTTTTAATACAGCTCAATACCTTATTTGCCCTTGATGCTGCTGAATGTTATTGCTTGCTACAGCCAAGTTTTTTTATCTATAAGGACTCCAATGTCCTTTTCCATTATGGATTTGCCTAGTGAAGTCCCATTAAGGGTATACAGTAAGTGGCTTGCATATTTTTTACATCCTAGGTTCATGACTTCACAATTATCAAAATTGTTCTTCTACTTAGCTGCCCAGATTGCCATTTTGTCAAGATCCTGTACAAGGAAGTCACATGTCACATCCTGGATGGAATTAATTGGGCTGCATAGTTTTGTGTTATATGCATACATTACTTAGAATACCCTACCCTAAGTCATTAAAGAACAAGTTAAATCAAAGTGGACCCACTGTAGAGCCCTGAGGGACCCCACTAAGAACCTTACTCCAAGTAGAGAATGTATCATTAACAACCACCCTCTGAACCCCATCCTGTAGCCAGTTTCTTATCCATGTGTAAACTTCTTCATTAAACCCAACAGCCTTTGTTTAGAAAGCAGTCGTTTGTGTGGCACTATATCAAACACTCTTTGCACATTTGCCTCCCTGTGTTCTAGAATTTACACAGGTATCTATGCTCCTTTTTTTGCTCACTGCTTTAGCCAGCACTTCATCTGCCCATGACTGGTGGTAAGGAGTGCAGCATTTCCTTTACAATGATGAAATAAGTATACATTTTATTTTTTATACTATAAAGGAAATCTTTTAATGAAATTGAGTAATTAAGAATGTCCTTATCCTGGGTACAACTTTTGAAAAAACCTTTTGGAACACAATCCTGCTGAATTATCACATTCAAACTGCAGCAACCAAGTATTGGAGTGCAGTTATGAAAATGTAATAAGGCAATTCATGATGCTTCACTCTACAGGAAAAAAACATCATGTAAGAGAGTGTTTTCCAGTGATTGGTAACAATCTACCATTTGCTGAGTACCATTTAAATAAAGTAGCGATAAATCACAACCACTAGTGATGGGCGAATTTATTCGGCAGGCGCGAATTCGCGGCGAATTTGCGCAATTCGCGAAACGGCCGTGAAAATTCGTGGCAAAAATTCGCCGGCGTCAACAATGTTTTTTCGAAAAAACGGGCACCGGCATCAAAAACGGGCGCCGGCGGCGAAAAAACGAGCGCCGGCGTCAAAAAAATGGGCGCTGGCGTCAAAAACGAATTTTTCGCCGTTTCGCGAATTTCACCCAAAATTTGCGAATTTTTCAGCGAAGCGAAACAGCGCAAATTCGCCCATCACTAACAACCACTTCTATGTCTTATGTATTTGTTTTGTATGCTGTATGCATTTAGCTAAGCCTAAGGAAGTACCATGGAACTCTTACACCTACCCTACAGTGATGTGATTCTACTGGTTCTCTGGCAGCATCCTTGTCGTATAAGACAGTTTTGAACTGAATATATGATTCCAGCCTTTGTAGTCAAATTGTTATATTCACAGATTTTATTTATACTTAATAATTGTGATATAGCAGGGGACAATAAGAATACAGAGAATATGATTTTAATAGGAAACAGAATTGTCTGCATTGGCAGTGACAGCTGTGAGGTCAAGAAGGAGTAATATAGTGAAATCCCCTCTTTGTTCGATTGTTAAAAAGTCATCAGTGATTTAAGCAACGTGCCCGTAATGAGTGGTGTTTGCGTTTGCAAAGGCTTGGCTTAAAAAAGGTTAAGAAGATTAGTGGTAAAAAGGGTAATACAATGGGTTGTTTTTAATCAGTATGAGAGCAAAAGGTTTCCAATGGATACTCTGGTTTTTCAAAAACAGACAGGTTAACGGGCTTTAGACCAAACCTTTCATAGTGTGTGTGTGAATGTGATAGGAACCTTAGATTGTAAGCTCCACTGGGGCAGGCACTGAAAATGACATATAATCGCTGCAGAAATACGTTAGCGATATATAAAAAAAAACAGGAAAATAAATGTAAGAAACAAAATGGAAAACTAGTTACACAAATTAGAAGAATCCAATATGTGTTTCTGACTGGTGACACCAATGTTAAGGTCTAAAAAAATTATGAGAATTGAAAAACGTAACTTGAGAAATAGCAACGAAACAGTTGGTTGTTGGGAATGTGCATAGGCAGAGCATTATTCTCCAGTCAGTAAAACCTCATTCGTTCATACAGTACTTGTGCCCCCCAGTCAGTATGACCCTGTTTGTTCGTACTTGTGTCAACATGTGCTCCTTGCACTTCTGTATAGTTGTGCCTTGCTACTTCCTTTCTCTTGCCTTTTGTTCTAAATAAAGTGCTGCCATGCCTATCGAGGCAAGAGAACCCTGAAACTCCCACCCCTAGGGGGGGGAAATAAACTACTAGTACAGGAACATGCAGAATAGGACTAAAATGAGTGGACAGGCAGGTCAGGGAAGTAGTGGTTTGGTTTTCTATTAGCTCAACTATTCAACAATTAAAGCCTTTGGCAGATGGTAAAATTAAATTTCTACAGTCATTTTAGGGAGAATGAACCAGGTGGCAGCTTCAGGGTCCCCATTGCGCTTATTGTCAATAGATGCATAAATATGCCCAAAATAATTAGGCACACACATTTCTGTAACACCCTGAAACTGACAACAGTCAAAATTAATGCACATTCATTTCATTAAAAATAATTACGCAGTTGTGTTGTTGTATCATATAATTATCATATAATTATGAATCTATGTTCTGTAAATATATGGGTGGGGTTTCTTCTGTTTTGATGTTTCCAAACATACACTGTGCAGGACTGTTCTGAACAGTAAAGATTAGTAATGGCAGGAAGAATATATTCTTCTCATAGGTTGTTCAATGAAATGACTCAAAACTCTGTTTAATAATTGCATTCATGTGTTTTGGGTCTTGGTGATATAAGAGATTGCAGTGTTCCATCTTTCTTAATTTGCAGAGTTCTGTCATTTTTGCCAGATTTCGAATCTGCCTCATCAGCTCAGTGGCAATATGTTATGACCACACAAAATGAAGTGAAAAATAGATTTCATTAGTGAATATAAATATTAGTTTAAACAAACTGCAGTAATTAAAAGGGCTTGTGAATATGAGCCTTACGCTGTTTTTATTACACACATAGTGAGAAAAGGTGTACATAAATGTCATAGTTATATAGACATTTTATTGCCTAGGATTTCATATTTAATTGAAAGTCCTAAATTCTTTTAGAAGAATGTATCTGAAATTGAAGCTGTCTGAATAAATGCAAAGTTCCCTTCTCTCATAAAATTCAATTATATGTCATCACATTTTACAACAAAATATTGATCTTTTATCCTTGTCTTTGGTGAGGGGATCAATACTACAAACAAAATTATTCGCTGGTGAATACTTTAAGAGTTGAAAATCTTATTTTATGCAAAATCAGAATACAAGTAATATCTAACTGCACACAACTGAGAGGCACGATTCTCAACTATGTTATTTAAACATGTGGTGGTAATGTTACGTGAAGCATTCTGATTTCCATATTCTCTCTAAAATGACTGTGGAAATTTAATTTTACCATCTGCCAAAGGATTAAATTGTTGAATAGTTGAGCTAACGCCAGGCTAACGCCAGGCAAATTTTCGATCTGGTGAATGGACGTAACTACGAAAATTCACTAAGATGTGGATTTTAATGAACGTTACCTCTTGCGCCAGACTTGCCTCCGCCACCTCAGACCAGGCGAAGTGCAATAGAGTAGACAGGAGTTCCTCAAAAAAAAATTGAAAATTTTTTTTAGTCCCAAAAAACGCTGGCGACTTTTTAGTTTTTCAGGGTAATAGGCTGCAAAAGATCGTAATTTTTTTTAGGGTACCCGGCTTCCCCCTACATTTCCTTACATTTGGCACATAAACTATAAACTGGGCACATGTGTAGGGCATTATAACAACTCTATTTTCTTTTATTAAGGTTCCCTGGGCTTCTGTAGTGTAATGTATTTGCTGCAACATATACGTCCATTGAAATTTAACTTCCCGCCATATGCAAATTTGCCAACGCTAGCACAACTTCGATTAGCTTGCCGAATTAACGCTAGCAAAACTTCGTCATTGTTCGGCACTCTGAACGCAACTTCGTATTTTAGTGAATTAACGTTGTCCTGAAGAATTTTCGCCTAGCGATGTGTGGTGTGAGCAAAGCAGTCGCTGGCAAATTTCTGGAGGTTAGTGAATTTGCCCCTAAGTAAGAAGCAATCTTTAGTTATCTAGGTAGTTAGCCAAATAGATATAGTTAGAATATTTTCCTTATCCGTTCTACTTAGCTGCTTTTATTCATACTTGTATTTGCCTTTATATAAATGCAAAACATATTATGGAAGTGAGTCAGTGTTTATATTATTTGACACATTTAAGTTTGTAATATGAACAGGTGCAAGAGCATCAATACGTAAGTGCTCCTGCACCCAACAGAGCTCCACTTCATGCTCAGAATGCTCAACACTCAGAAATAACAGGGGATATATGTTACATTGAGGAAGCGTAAATCCAAACTAGTGAATTATACCAAATTATAGAATACGTCAAGTGTTCTGTTCCTTAACAGGCACTAAAACCCAAATCAGTTCTTCTCAGCAGACTTTTCAAAGAATCTTCTTCAGTTCTTCTCAGTACACCTTTCAAAGAATCTTCCTCAGACATATCACACACTGCAACGATAGACTGTATTTGTTCTAAGCCATTGTTATTACATCTTACAAGTGTTTGGAAATGCATAGCTGAAAAACTATGTCATTAGGAAAAAAAGACTTTAAAACAATGTAAATAAGAAAATGTACAAAGTCCAAATAAATTCATGCCAATTTACATGTTCTCCGTCAGGCTACAGATAACACAGTCTCTGTGTTAACACTGCATATTAGGTCAAGTTTTTAGCCTTCTTTGCTATTTTCCTGTAAATTACGACTTTTGATGTGAAACAAGCAACATGTCAAAGGAAGTTGAAAGATGTAGGCATTTTATGTCATGTCACAGTGACAGGCTAGTGAATATTTGGGCCATTAGGGGCTTATTAGTGAATAAATGACCAGATGGTTCAGTGATGCACAGAGATGGACAGAACTGGATGCTACTAATCAGCACTGTCTGTCTGTTCTCAATGTCAAATCACATGACACAGTAACCAATGGATACTGAATAAAAGTTAGCATTAGCAAGTCAATTTCTCTCATGTGAAGAGTAAACACACTTATAACGGAAACTTATAGCTGCCTGTTGTGACACAAGAAAAAAAATCAGATTTGAAATGTAACGACTTCTGATTTCGTTAGCATGAATTGTTATGAAAAAGAAAACTTTGAATATATGATCCATGGTGTTTTTATTTGATTTCATGGATGTTGTTTTCTTAAAGAATGATCATATACATATGAGAACAGCCTTGTGCTGTCCTAGCAGTTAATTTTTGTTTAAAATGTATATGTTTAATTGCTATGCTTATATGCTTACCCATCATTATGCTGCCACCTAGTGAACAAAGCTATACGGCAAGCTCTATACTTCCTTTTTTGTGATGTCAGTTCCTCCAATCATCCTATTGTGTTCCTGCCTTCCATGAGTGAGGTGCTACTCTGAGGTTAGGAAAATAAACATTCTTTTTGACCCACATCACTTGTGCGTCCACGCCTATATTTGTCCATCCACTACAAATAAAGCTCCTTTTCCCCAGATGGAGACCAGGCAGGGGGCGGGGATGTGACGTAGAGGGGGTGGTGCCATGACATAGAGGGGTGGGGCCATGATGTTGAGGGGCGAGTCTATGATGCGGCGAATGCCAATTAGCTGATCACCGTGTCAATCATGGGGAATCCTGCCCGGTTTTCCTTATTTGGAAAACCGGGCAGCCCTTTAAAATAACATGCTGTCCGAACAGGTGTTAACCCTAACCTTTGTGGATTACATGTGTCTGGTGAGTTCAGCTTTCTGGCAAAGATTGTCCTCAGTGGTTGTTACAGCTTCATACAGGCCCAGCAGGGAGGTCTCATGGGGAAATCACCCATTATCACAGCAATTGGAGTCAGAATAAGCCTACTTTTTTTCTGTAATGATAAAATGTTCCTTTCACTATGATGCAACAATGGTGAAATCAGTACAGTTACATTAAAAGCGTCCAATACAAAAAAACAGTCACCCATTAAGATGACTACTTCCTTCTGTCACAAAAATCCTTACCCTTTCTGCATTTTGCACTAGTCCAGTCACTCTATAAAAGCGATATATTGTTAACTTTTATCCCCATACTTTCCTCTTTCATATAACTCCTTTGCTAAATGTTCTGGTTCAGAAAATTTGTATGGGGCTGCCCCCATGGAAAAGAAAAAAAGGCACAGGTTACATAGCAGATAACAGATAAGCTATTATCTTTTATCTATTATCTATTGTGCATCCTGTGCTTAAATGGCTGCCTTATTTGCTACAAGTTTTACCAGTGCAGTGCAACACTGAAAAGATTTTTCTCAACAAACGTTCCAAAGACAATAAGAATATGTTAAGCAGGGCAGATCCTCCCATGACAGATAAAAGGCAAGAACCTTGCCTCAGGCAGCAGTGCCAGTTACCTAAGGTGGCAAAAAGATGCTCCTGGTAATGCTGAGAGCGAAATCTCCTTTTTTTAAAAGATATTTTGGCTACAGAGAGTGTAATAGCGCTTGCTGCACTAATGATGTAGCTCCCCTTGACTCGCTCCAATGCTAAAGTTCTGAACATGGAGCTGGAAAGGGGGCGACATTGGGAGTACTGCCTTAGAAGGCAGCAGTCCTAGAATAGCCACTGGTAGAGTACAAATGTTGTTTGTGGATTGTATGTGGTTATACTCACTAACCAGGTATCAGATCAGATATCTCCATAAAGCTGGCCACAGACGCAAAGATCCGATTGTACGAATCAACGTACGATCGGACTTCCCCGTCTCTCGACCTGCCACTAACCATTCCGATCAAATAAAGTACAAAAGAACAGATCAGCCGATGTTCTGCCCCTGACAGCAATCGTACGAAAGTTATGTCCCACCAAAGCTAGTGACAGTCTCCCTCTGAAAATCGTATGCTCGGCAATACATGCAGAGATATTACCAGCAGCCGACAAAAAATGACGGGACTCTCCACACACGGTCCGAAAATCATACCAATCCTCGATTCATACGATCAGATCTTTGCGTCTATAGCCAGCTTTCAGGAGGAGAGATTGGACTAAGTCTTGGTGAGTAAACTAAGACTTGCAAATCTATGTCATGTGTATTTTAAGTTAGGACAGAAGAAGAAGGAGCAGTTGGTGAAAGGAGTATGGAAAATATAACCAAACGACGATCACGGCAGTTTATGTTCCAGGTCCACTAAACAGAGTAGCAGATCTGCTCAGCAGAAGCTTTGCAGAAAGACACGAATAGACATGGAGTCAGAAGATCTTCAAAGAGTTAGTCCAGAGGTGGGGTCAACCTTCAATAGACCTGATGGCCTCTTCAATCAACACAAAATGTCGGCAGTTCTTCTCAAGGAACTGGGAACCGAAGGCACTGGCAGTGGATGCACTGACACAAACCTGGAATTTCCATTTAGGCTATATCTTTCCTCCTCTGCCTCTGATTCCGAAGGTGTTGCAGAAGATCAGGGAGGATCAGGCAGACGTGATTTGCATTGCGCCAGCATGGCCTCAGAGACCGTGGTTCACAGACCTAATCCAGTTGTCAATAGACAGACCTTGGAGGCATGGAAAAAGGTTTGAGTGTAAGCACGCTAAGGACGCAGGTATCTGCCATCTCGGCTACATCGGGTATCAGATGGGCCCTCCATACTCTGATCATTCAATTTTTTTTAAAGCATTAGTGAGAAAGCTTCCAGTAAGGAGACCAACATGTCCAAGTTGGGACCTACCAGTGGTTCTAAGGATGCTTTCCTCAGGCCCATTTTCAGTCAAAAATCAGATCTCCCTATGGTTCCTGACTCTTAAAGTGGTGTTCTTGTTGGCTATCACCTCAGCTAAAGAGTGGGTGAGTTACAGGCCTTGAAGTTCTCGGAAGACAGCCAGCCCAACTTTTTTCTCGGACAGATTGGTATTGAGATTTTGTCCTTCATTTAAACCAAAGTTGGTATCCCCGTTCCACCTCAAGGATGAAATAGTAGTTCCTGCTTTTGCCCATCAGGATACAGATCTAGAATTAAGGGAGCTGGATGTGGCAGAACACGTCAAAAGGTATTGTGAAGCTACAGCAGCAATAAGAAAATCAGATAGGTTCTTGATTCTCCCTGGAGGGGCAAGAAAGGGGGAAGCAGCAGCAAGTTCCACAATTTCAAGATGGATATGCAAAGTGATTAAGAAGGCCTACTCACAGGCAAATCTCAAAGAGCCTAACCAAATCAAAGCATACCCAACCAGGGGTCAAGCGGTCTCGTGGGCAGCAGAAGCGGGCATTTCCTTGGATGTCATCTGTACGGCAGCCTCTTGGTCATTTCCCATTACAAGCTGGATGTTAGGTCTTCGAGTTATTCCCAGTTTGGTTCTAGTATTCTGAAATCGGCCAGCGAGGCCATATAAATGTTTACATTTTTGCAGTCATGGTGAATTCTTTATTTCCCACCCAGGGCCAGGCAGCTTGCTAATTCCCGCAGAGTGAGGACATGGAGAGGGCCAGGGAAAAGGGAAAATTGTTCCATACTTACCGTGATTTTCCTTTCCCTGGTCCTCTCCATGTCCAGGTTTCCCTCCCTTGTTGGTGCTAGAGTGATCAGAACTTGGTACGAGATACCGAGGGGAGGTACTCCTCCTAATTTATCAGTTAGGGGGTGGGTTCTTCTTCGAGGAGAGGGAGGGGCTATCCCGCAGAGTGAGGACATGGAGAGGACCAGGGAAAGGAAAATCACGGTAAGTATGGTCACAGCCTCATTGCACCCCGCCTAATGGTTTTAAAAATTAGTGGTGAGCACAACTTTCCCTTGTTTGTTATAGTTATACAGGAGCAGTGACCAGCTCCATGTTGTAACTCCCACCCTTCCCAGCTATAGTCAGGTGATCCCACTGGTGTCTAATAAAAGGGCAGCCAAGTTTGGGAGTTTTACTTTGAAAGCAGCTAGTAAGTTGCAGGTAAAAATTAGTCCCTTTGTAAAATGTATAATTAAGCAATTGAATTCTTAATGAATCAGATGAAAATTGAGCATAGGACTGGCCAGATATGGGATGACTTTGACATAGTTGGCCAGCTTAAATATATTGCAATATATGGACAAACAATCCCTGTTTTGTTTAAAGGGTAAGGCATTTTTCAGTAGCTGTATGCACAAAATGTCTCTGTCTTAAATATATTGATAATGGATTGAGGGCAGAGGACTCTTGTATTTGTCTATATGTATTTTGTGGTCACAGCCTCATTGCACCCCCGCCTAATGGTTTTATAAATTAGTGGTGAGCACAACTTTCCCTTGTTTGTTACAGTAACTGGACAACACAGGTGAAGCAAAGTAATTGTAAACTGTATAATAACTGGAATACAAAGGTTAAAGAAAAACTACCTTAGGAAGCATTGTGCATACAAATATAATATCTGTGAATAGCTTTGCCCTTGCTGCTGTATTGCTGTATCTTCAGAGGAGTAAGGCTGCAGCAGGTGAATACGATCCTCAGATGTACATGAATATGTCTTCTAACATTTAAAACAGTCCATTAACTTTAAAATATACAAATTTCAGGGTTTCCTATAATGGCTCTCCTTGTTGAACTCCTTGTTAAACTCACCTACATCACTTGTAAATTAATCACTTAGCAATGAATCACCCTGGCAAATGCTCTCCCCTACCGAGAACTCAATAAGAAAAGGATAAGCTGGTGACTACTGCATACAGCTCTAAGTTAATCACAACTGATTCAAATTAATGAAGCAGCAAACTGATCACCCAACTGTGACACAGGATGTTAGCAGAATGAAAGTGAAATAAAGTGACATGCAAAGTTTATTTAGACAGGTCGAAAAATTGAGAAGTTACAATGAGAACACAGAACTTACAATAGGGAAGACTACAAAAAGGACTAATTATCAATTTAATTTTACACATTTAGAAAGTGGAAAAATTAACACAACACAGTTATGGCACATATAAATACAAGTAATGAAATGAACACAGACAATAGCAAATTTACCAATAAAAGTGCAAACATGCAGTCCAACAGTTAAGACATCTTAACTGTTGTCCATCCAGAAAGCCCCCATCGCTTGGCTTTCCAGGGAGAATGTTAGGTGAAAGATGTGTGGGCACTGCCTAGTAACGTCAAGGTACAGTGGGACATTTGGCATGCAGAGATGGAGCCTGTGGTTCAGTGGTTCCTGTCTTCTGTCCAAAGTGCTCTGTATTTAAATCCTGCTGATGATCGTTCCATTGTAAGATTGGTCCTGTTAAGCTCTCCTTCTGCTTTGGGATGGCAGGTCCCTATTGGTTTACTTTCCTTCATGCTACATTAATAAGTAACCGATACCTAGGGCTCAGGAAAGGGCCTAAAGCTCAATTTTTGCCATAGTGCGATGGCCAAGCTGTTTGCTTGTGGTCGCACTGCTGTGGGAGTTTGAATCGCTTCTGGTAGCCTTTGGTTGTTGCATTATGTTCTTGCATGCACCTTTGATGACTGCCTAAGTTATGGCATAGCTGTGCATTCTGTTCTAATGATCAATAACTCAATCTGGAGGTTGTACATTTGACTTATGTTCTAGGTCACTCATACTCTGATTTCAACTTTGCACTTCCTATCAAAATCTGGCAAAGCTGGTTTCCCCTGTGGTGTAATAGTTACAGCGTTTGCCCATAGTGTGCAGAGCCCTGGGTTTTAATCCTGCCTTGGTACCTTTCCAGTTGCCTGTATTAAAAGTTCTTGAGATAACATGGGTGTAGTTAAAAACAGGGAGTGCTCAACCCTGGCTTCCTTTATTGGCCCACACCAGTCCTCTGTACCACAGAAGTTGGATGGCACTGGTGTATAATATAGATAATATTTGATTTTGGCAGAAAAGATAAAGGTAGTGGCATGGTGCAGTTTCCTATCTTGGAAACAACAATGGCTTAAATCAAAGTTTTAACAGCAGATGGACAGAGGACTTATTTTTGTGATGTTTCTTAGAAAGAAGAGGCATGCACTGATCAAGCATCCAGTGCTGGCTAAATTGACACCTAGGCACCGGCTTTGGCAAACTAGATATAGGGTGATGTTGTTGACTGAAATACTAAATGTAGGGAAAAGGGTTTAGTTGGAATATGATTATATTGGTCCGAAACGTACTTCATTTCAGATGGCAAGAATTCATCCAAGATGCTACTGTAGTATGGCATTGAGTGATATTAGCCTGATTATCATATGTACTGTTTACCAATGATATTTAAAGCCAAAAGGTGAGATTGCCCAATTATAGTGCAGAGAGAGAAAAGCAATATGCCAAGAATAGAACCTTGAGGCACCTACATACTTATATAACTGGAGAAAAGGTTTGTTAGCATAAGAGACAAATTAATAATTCACAAAGAAATTAACCTGCAAGTTGTTTAATTTTGGATACTAAGGGAAATGAGGAAGCATTAGAATGGAATTAATGACAGTATCAAACATGTTCTATGGTCTTGGCAATCTTGAAGTCATTAAACATACCCATTAGTTATATCTTTTTCTGAAAAGCAGAGTAATGCAAAGGGGTTTTTGGGCACTCACTCTCAAGCTGATTTAGGTACTCTTCCCTGCTATAGCAAACACCAAGTAGTGTAGTTAAAACCTGGCCCAGATAGGCGTTAACTCCTCATGCACCTGTCAGAAGATCCCAGCAAAAAGCTGAAAACTATATTATGCTATTTTCTGAACCGAAAAACAATGCCTGAATGAGACAAGAGAAGGCACATTAAAATACAATAATTGAAGATGTTGACTTGCATCCTAGGAGCCATAGGCTGTTTGGTGTATGTTATATATTGCAGTTGTTTATCAACAGCCAGTGGGGCAAAGCTTGCACTAAATATTAGCTATTTTGATTAGAAATATTGCTAGCCACAGAACGTTATCATACTTTTTAACTTTATATTTATAGCATATTTTCATAGTCCCTGTGAGACTTGGCAGGATACATGCCTTTTCTAACTTACCCTAAACCCTTCAAACCTGATTTAAATAAGATACTTTTAACTAATAACAAAATAAAAAGGAAAGGTTTGTTGTGACTGTTTCTCAAAATCCCTATTATCATTTATAAGCAAAATAACTGCCTAATTATCAGGATGTTCAAAGAGTGCAAGTTTAAAGTTCTTCAGCAAAGTCATGTCTATTAGCCATATTAATAAGCGGCTCTCCTTTTCTGATCTGTGGCTTGCATATTGCAATAAACTGGACATGGTTTAATTGATGTCATTGCATGTAAATACTGAAATCTTGCCCTTTCTCAGTCTAACTGCAAGAGAACTCATTAAAATGCACTAAGTGTTTCCAATGTTGATTCTTGTTAATATATGACAATCTATTTTCATAATGTTTTTTCCCCGCTAAGCAATCGGAAACAAAACATATGTTTTGACATCATTACAGTGTAATCAGAAAAATATAAATTAACTTCTTTGTGTGCAATGGTGAATGCTTGTGTTGCTTAAAAGGATTATGCCATGATTTTTATGGTGTAGTTTTTATTTATGAATTACACCATTTACACTGCAAATATTTCACTCTATTATGTTCATTCCTAACCAAACAAGTGTATTTTTTGTAGCTGTAATGTTGGTGTGTAGGCAGCCATCTCATTGCCTTGTCACGTGCTTTCAGATGCTGTACAGGTATGGGACCTATTATCCAGAATGCTCGGGATCTGGGGGTTTTCTGGATGATGGATCTTTCCATAATTTGGATCTTCATACCTTAAATCTACTAGAAAATCATATAAACATTAAATAAACCCAATAGGCTGTTTTTGCTTCCATAAGGATTAATTAAATCCTAGTTTGGATCAAGTACAAGGTACTGTTTTATTATTACAGAGAAAAAAGAAATAATTTTTAAACATTTGGATTATTTGAATAAAATGGAGTCTATGGGAGATGACCTTTCCGTAATTCAGAGCTTTCTGGTTAATGGGTTTCCGGATAACGGATCCCATACCTGTACTATCAAACTGCTTTCTGACAGGCTATTGTTTCTCATACTCAGTGTAACTGAAGGAGTCACAGTGGAACATGGATTTTTACTATTCTTATATCTACCAGGGAGCTGTTATCTGGTTATCTTCCCATTGTTCTGCTGATGGGCTGCTGGCGGCCCTGCAATGATTATGTTGCAGAACCAACGTTACAGCCTCCCAGCCTTGTTTCCCAGGAGGGCCATGCCTCCAGACTCTGTGGAGCTGGCAGAAGCGGCCGATGCAGAGAAAAAAGGCTGATCTGCAGATGTACATAATCTGCGTACATAGCACATTCTTAGTAGATTGAGCCCTGCCCTGCCATACAGCGTATGTGCTTAGCAGGCAAAGGGTTCATGTTTAAACATGTTTTAGCAAACCATTGGTATGTTGCAAAATTCCATATTCATTCATTAGAAAATGTGATTATGACAAGTCTTTGGCTCATTCTATCCTTTTCATTTAGTCTATTTATTTTTCTCTTCTTTCAACCCTTATTCTTCTCCTTTTCTGATTCCCCATTCACAACATACCGATACCTCTGTATAACCCCCTTATCCCCTCTCATTTGTAATGTAGCAAAAGATCTTCAGAAAATACCTCTCTGCCTATAGGGTAAATATGCCTCTGCCTACAAGATCTGAGCATTTTTAGTTATGCCAAATATCTCCTTTAATCTACAAAGTATCTCAGATAAGCGTTGTTTAAAATTATGACTATTGATGAAACACTGATAAACCCATCCCTACTTCTTCCTGTATATTACTTGGAGGAACATATATATCCATATCATTTAATTTTTAGTAAACTTGAGAAGATAAGGAACAGTGAAAAAAGATCAGTGTCAGGAGCAGAGTGATTATAGAATAACATGGCAGACCAAGATCTGAAGATCTGAAGTGCTGGGCACTTCCACAGCATATCACTAGCCATCTGCCCAAGTGTTTAATCATTATGTTGCTTCTAATACTCTGATAAAAAGGCCAAATATAACTCTAAGACAGCTGATTAGTTTTCCCTTTACAAGCAATTGGTTGGGAGAGTTGCCTAGCTGCAATATATTGCTGGGTACCCATTGATCAGCTTCTTAATATTTTGTCCCCATTCCATTGGCCATTGGCAGTAGCAACTGCATGATAAATCAAGGCAAGCTTAGTCCCTGCAGTGTGAGTATGAGAGATGGTGGGTCTGTCTTAACATATCATTCACCCACCCTACAAACCTATATATTCATTTTAGAGTGTGGGAGAAACATTATATTAAGTGCTAGGCAGTATTTTGCCCATGGTCTGTTGTCAATATGTCATCTATGATATTATACTGAACAAAGCTGATACAGCTTTATGCAGTGTCTTCTATTCTTATACTGATATACAGTTGTTCATAACTTTATGTGTAAACTTATAATTGCAGCTTTCCACCACCATGACATCCAAATGTGAGAATTTCCCCCATCTCTGTGATGTATGTACCCATTGTTGTTTATGGGAACATGGATGCTTTGAATGCCTATCCTAATAGTTATGTGCCATAAAACTAAAGGGAAGAACCCTGCCTCTAAAACTCTTTGCCACATTAGGAAAGACTTCCCATATTTCAAGCTTCAGTGGTTCTACAAAGACTGTAACATTTCAGAAGTCTAACCATTCCAGACTACAATCCCCTTTCCCATGTCTTTATGTAAACACCTCATAGCAAGTATTTTTATTGGTGTATATGGGGCAAACAATTGAAACATGCTTCGTCTGAGCCTTCTTCATTTGTACATTGATCTTCTATAGGTTGCAATTGCAATAATTTTACCACCCAATTTTTTTTTCATTTTTCTATAATGGCAACATGGCAAAAAAAACTATTAGATTATTATTTCTGAAAGAAAGCTAACAAATTAATTTGATTCTTGTAAAATACTGTTTTCCTAGTGACTTCAGCAAATATTTTGAAGTAGTTGTGCATCAGTGAAATGTTACAACTTAAGTTCTATTCTAATAAATAAACCACTTTCTGCATTGCAACTTTGCATGTTTTTTTCACTACAACCCTTACTCTTGTTAAACTTCACTTCCTCATGCCAAGACCCCATGCTTTTCATGTTTCTCTGATTCTCTTTCTTCTTAGATCTGTTAAATAGAGAATATGCAAGTCATTGTGGGAACTGGTGTTTAGGCTGAAGGAGAACTAATTACTCATACAAAGTTTCAATACTATAAAAAGTGATTTATTACATTGCATTATTACTTTAAAATTATGAAACATTTGTAAATGAATAGGAAATGGTTTAGAATTACAATTACAAATAACTCATTGAAATATTGGAAAATTGTTGAACTTGTTGTTTTTTATGAAACAAACAGTTTGGGATGGACATCTTTAATATTTCCAAATTTTGGGGCCACATCCTGGGGGCATGGAGCAGTTGCAGTTGGGACAGGGGATGGTTCACCCTAAAAGTCAGTTCGAGTGAGTATTAAGGAGAATGGACATATTCTCTCCTAGATATCCCTGAATGCACAGCGTATAGTTCATTTAAGATGAGATTTGGGTGAATATATATTTACTGTCCTGAGAAAGATCCTTTTGCAGAGACCAAAACATTGATAACCATAAATAAGTCATTTCACCTTAATTTATCCATGAGTGTCCTATGGTCATGGAACTCCTCGGTGCCTTAAAATGTCCTTCTATTTTACAACAGGGGGGTACTTAATTCTCTATATATTAGCTGTGTGTTGGCACTCCAAGATGTAGACGGAGCTGCACTCCATATTGTGAAAAACATATATTTATTCTCAATCACTGTGCATTCCAATATTTATATACTGTATATAGCATCAAGGATTACATTATGGGGCCTATTTATTAAAACTCAATGTTCTCTGATCGAGTTTTAAAGGGGAAAAAATAGAATTTTTAGAGAAAAAAGCTGTTAACAATTCAAATATGAAAATACTCCAGCTACTCAAAATCATGTAAAAGCCAATAACAGATTGTCCCTTTAACCATTGGAACATATTTTTTGCCTAAATGATTGTTGAGAGTTTCAGGCTGGTTTTCATTCGATAATCCGAAAAAGTCAAGTTTTAGGGCGTCAAATCGAAAAAGTCGCACGATTCGAGCATCAAATTGAAAAGAGTTGCTCGATTCAATTGCAATTTTTTCTCACACCTTTTTAAATTCAGGGATTCGGGTTTGGGAATTTGGTTGAATATATATATATATATATATATATATATATTAAAGCGCGATGACATTAGACCGGCAAGGCGGGTTGCTAGGCAACGTAGTAAACTTCCTACGCACTGTACCTCCCGGAGACCCTTGCGGCCCCGCTCCACCGCTACAGGACGTAGGACGGGTAATCACATCCGTATACTGAGCGACACGGAGGATCTACTGAACCGGTCTGAGCGGTGCCACTAGTCACGCCATAAGGAAACCCCTACGAGGACGGTAGTGTGATTTTTAACTTCTTTTATTTGCTGGTTACCTCGATCGGAGTTAAGCTGTATTATACATCTGTTTACAGGTTACCTAGCAACGGCCTTTGGCGCCAAGATAAGTATTTAAACGTGACCCGTGTGTACTGCACTGTTTGTTTCCCTGACGAAGGTTCCGGTTAGGAACCGAAACGTAGGATTTATTAAACCTCACTTTTGATTCATATCACAGTTGTTTTGGTGAAATTCCTAGGAGTGCCGTCGCTTGCTGCAATTCTTATTACATATACCTTGACTGGCACCCAGGGCGAATATGGACACGTGGTTGTGCGCTCCCTATGCCTTTCTATATATATATATAGATATATAGATATATAGATATTCCACGTCCAAAGGTGCACACCGTTAACTCCGTGACAGCCTGGGTGCCAGCCAACAAAATAGGATATTCGCAAGAACAGCGACACTCACAGGATTTTCTTTAAAGATGAAAAAATAAGTTTATTCCACTCAACGTTTCGATCCCTCACAGGGATCTTCGTCAGGAGATTACATAGATATATAGATATATATGTTAGATATATAGATATATATATAGATATATAAATATATTGTATATATAGCTTCAATATATAATAAATATAATAAATCAATGGAAACAAAGATTCACTACATACATACATTTTTTGTGTGTGATTTGCATGAGTTGGGCTTTTTGTTTATGAGGTATTTTTGTTTTTACAATATGCCATATGGTTGCTGCCTCTCTTCAAAAGGTTTATTAAAAATACAAAGAGCATTTTTTTTATTTGTTTCATAACTTAGTGAAAACATATTTCAATAATTTTTAAATGACAGTGTTTACATCTATTTTTGATTTATAAGAATCTGAAGGTCAGATAAGAAATGTGAAAGGTTATATGTCATTTCAATTATAACTTGGATGCATCTAATGAGCTTGTATTGCAATATGTTTTATATGTGACCAAATTATTTTCCTAAGAGTAGTTGACCATTTGTCTACCAGCATGCTACTAAACTAGTATAATACGAGAAAGGATCTTATTCTGTCTAGGAGATCTTGACAATGTTCAATGCACACCTGCGTCTGTCCATGCATTAAACCTTGCAGGATTCTTCTCACAAATGAACTGTCAGATCATTACCACATTTGATGCAAAATAATATGTCTTGAAATAGGAATTGGTCTGTGCAGGCTGGAATTTCACTTTCTTCTGAGACTAATGCACTGCTTGAATATGCATTCATGGTGATTCGCGTCCATTTGGAATCCAGAGGGAGTACAAGTTGAGAGCAGATTTTCTGAATTAGCATGTTCAGAGAAAAGGGCCCTTCGTTTACAGCATTACAGATGCCTCTCTCTCATGTTCATTACAATTGCATTTCATCAGCTTTATGATGTCCACATGTCAATTGAGTGTGAAGAGTTTGCACACAAAAGAACCTTAGGGAAAAGCACTTCACCAGCCAATGAGCTGATTATCATACCTCAAATGGGATTGAGAAGGCTGCTCCATATACAATTCAAACACCAGCTTCAAAAAAAAAATTTAGTAGCAATTTGTCAGGGCTGGAAAACAATGTTATTAGTAAGGATATTTTTTATGTCTGAAAAAGAATCATTGTAATTTAACACTTTTCAAACCATCCTCATAACCTGAGATCATAATTTGACCATAAAAGAAAATAATAATTTTTTTTGTTCTAACCCCCTTTTTAATCCTTCCAAACACTTTATAAGCACATGTAAGGATATTTAAATACACCATTTATATTGAAATGCGTTTTTTATAGCAAAACAAGGTGCCCTTGCAATAACAACACTGACCTTGAGATTTTCCAGTGTATTATGTGCCAAACGGAATAAAACAGACAGCATTTTATGTGGAATTGGGTACAGAATAAGGATGTTGTAAGCTTTTCAGTTAAACAAATCCATGGTGTAATTGTTAGAAACATATTTGTGTTGAGATGATAGCTAATAGTTATCTTATTTCCTTTTCCTTTGTCTGAATTTAACCAACATTTTATCCTTGCTCCCTGGGGTCCTTTACAATCCAATGTAAAATGCATTTAGTGCAAAGGCTGTCTTTTTCTTCAGAGCGTGTCTACCTTATGCTTTCATCAAAGTAGCCTTAACTCACACAGATGCACTATTTAACAATGCCATCCCCTGCTTTCATCAGAAGGGGGAAGGTTGCAGAGCTCTGCCCTGAAGAATAAGGGAGGGAGGGGGGCAGGTCCCTTGTGATAGGCGAAAGCTGAACAGTGGTGCCAGTTTCCATCTGTCATGATAGCCTATCACTGAACCTTCAATCTGTCAAAAGCTAGCTGCCTAGCTGAAGGCTCCAGGAGATTTGGTGCACTAAACACATTTGACAACAGCATTATCACTGCAAGGAGCCAAGCAAAATGGCATCAATGTGTTAATTGTAGCTGGCTATGTAATGTGTCACTTCCTATACTATTTAACAGCAAATTTGGCTAATCCACTGCCACTAATTTTCTACTGTTTATAAGCATATGGCACTGTTTGTTATAGTGTATGCACAGAAAAACACAGCCGCGTTGCATATCACATTTCATTTTATTGTCTTGTTTGCAAAAAATATTTATTATGAATATCACTCTCATTCATTCTATTACCGCCCCCCCCCCCCAAACTCTGCTCCAAATAAATGGAAACTAGAAAAAAAAATAGAGGGAATAGAGAAATCTGAGAAGAGAAAAGAGAAACCTTTCCACCCAAGTAGGTAATATTTAATTTTCACTGCAGGTAGTGGCAGGTGTTAAATTTCTCCTCTTTCTGTCACTAATGCAAATGGGATTCCGTTTTCTTTCACTCATAAAAAAATCAAGCCACATTAGAAATTAGCTATAAAATGTAATGACTTAAATGCTATAGTGTTTTACAAATCTCTTTGCATTTCTACGCTAGATAATGCCATAAAACGGGCAAGGGGTAATAAACCATGGCAGGAAGTTGAGTTATTTAAAGGTCTTTGGTGGCTGCTTACTTAGAAATGCGATGTGTTGTTCTGCGTTTTCATTGTGGAGAAATAAGCATGTTTACGATTCACTTTCTTTTACAGGACCCAGAGCAATCAAAAGAAGTTTTAAAATGAATGCTACAATTTCTGTGAAGATTGTTTACATCGTCGGGAAATATGGCAAGGTTTGCATAGTATTTGCAACTTTTAGCAAATGGCAGTCTGTCTGGTTAATGGGCCTCCTGAGAAAGAAGGGGAAGCTTTCCTCTAACACATTAGTGCTTAGCTATGGAAACTCCAATGAAGCAAGGTTTCACCAGAAGCATCAATGACAAATGAAATTAAATATTAGCATTAAAAGGAATCTTTGCTCATCCCAGACAGAATTAGGAGGAGGCTGCTTCTGCTTGTAAATAAATATTAGGATATGTAGGAAATAGAATGCTTTGTAGCCATCTTAATATGCACCATTATGGACAATTATTTATTTGTATTTATGGACATCTGACTGCAATCTTTTTGAAATATCTTTTGGGGTTTGTTGGCATTGCCTGCTATGCAATGGCAGCAGTTCTCTGTATTCCAAAATGGAGCATAGAGACATGTTTCACCTACTCACACAGAGCTTCCAAAGGTAGATGTCAGGGAATTTCCTCCAAAGACAGCACAGTGGAACTCCCTGAGGCAATATCGTCCACCTGGATAGAGGCACCGTCATGATCTCAGCACTGTAACCTGGATCCTCAAACAGGGGATCAGGGAACTCACTAGACCTAATCCCTATTAGGCTGTGCCCCTATCTAGCCTCATTCACGAGGTCCCTGCTTCCCCGACTTAGACACTAGAGGAGCTGGTCCCTCTAGGCACATGGCTTTTATTGGCCTTGCTGTACCCAGGCTCCCTAGGCACACCCAGCGGGATCAGCATCCAGCAGCCAAAGAGGAAGATCCACCCCTTCACACTCACTATACAAGCGCCTCCTGGCCAATAGCACATCTATGCAAATTACCTCTAGGTACATGGGAATCTGCCCAGCAATTAGGGAGATCAGGAAGTGTAGGGAGTTAAAACCATAGAGGCACATTGAACTGTATGGGTCCCTACAGCTGCTTTTTTAAATGGTGAGTGCCTGTCAAAAAATTGCACCTACCCAGGTAATTCTGAGGATTCTGTCACCTGACCACAGACTGGAGAAGGGGAAATAAAAACACTCCAACTTGTCCAGTGTGCCCTTGCCCTTACACCAGTCACTTTTCAGGAACATCATCTTTTATATTGATAGGTCATAATTAATAGACTGCTTCTGAGTGGTGTTTATGGAGACCATTTACACCTTCCTTAAGCTTAAGACCCAAGGACCTAATGATATATTTGCAGATTTTTCCATTTAAAAGCTAAGATTATAAATACACAGTACTAATAATATTTGAAGAAATTAAGGCCTTTAAATAGCATTGAACAGTGATTCATTACAGATCCACAAAGCTATACACACACACACACATATATATATATATTTTTTTTTTTATATATATATATATATATATATATTGTGACCAAACAAACGTATAGTTAGAGCAACATGAATGGCCAAAAAAGTTTTAATTGGTAGCACTTTTTTTTTTTTATTTAAAATTTTTATTAGTTTTCATTGTAACAAACAATTAAAGCAAGAAGTAATAACATATATACAGCTGCATACTTATCCTGGTCTGGTTATTTTATAACATTCAATAAGTACAATCCTATGTGACTGGTAGTCTCCATGACCGCTCAGGAAGTTCTATTTCAGTACCACTATCTTGCAGCTGGCAGAAAGATAGAAAGGGGGGAACCTCTGAGGAAGAGGGAGAAAAAGGAGAGAGAGAGAGAAAAAAAAGCGGGGAATGAAAGTGGAAGACATAAGAGGGAAAATAAGATTATTTGAGCTTCAGTACGTTATTACCAGCCAATCTCTTGTCTGTTGCAGCACTCAGGTAGTCCCGGGATCATTAACAGTAGATCCAGTTTGGATTCCCTCCAGGTATTGTGCCCACGGATACCACTTCAGCTCCCCTTCATAGCTCCTATCTAACAATTTGTCTCTGATCGCTTCCATAGCTCAGGTCCAGTTTACCTTAGTTATCAGTGATTGCCAACCTGGTAGTTGTGGTCTTTTCCAATGTGCTGCTAGAAGAGATCTTGCTGCTGTCAGGATATGTGTGGCTAGTTTGTGTGAGGGTTTGGAGTTTATAGGCTGGATTTTCATGCCTAGAAGAAATGTGTGTGGGTTTGCCTGAATAGTGCTGTGTAGAACCTCGGAGAGCTGAGAAGCTACCATTTTCCAGAATTCTTGGGCCAATTGGTAGCACTTTTAAGGTTCATTTAGCAATGGGAGTTAAAACTTTTAAGGAGGTGTATGTAGGCAGCCCCTGAGCACTCACAAGCATACCCCTTATACTGTATGAGTGAAGGAGCTCCTGTAAAAGCAATGAGAATCTGATTCCCTGTACTTACCACCTTCTCAAGTACATGGCTCACTTGCACTGCACAGTGCACTTTGCACCAAATACAGGAGCAGGGTACACATACATAGACATACAGAGCACACTTTAGAATTTGTTTTGTATAAATGGTAAGTAAATGGTGCCTTAGGCCACAAGTGTGTGCTCCTTCACATGGAAGCACTTGTGCTTATACAATTATAAGTTACCACTCAAAAGTTTTAGGTAGAAACCCATGGTCCATTATGGTCTTGTCGCACAGTCAAGAAAGAACCAATAATAGCGTTGATTCTAAAAACAGGGACACATAACAGAGACTGTGATTTCTGTCATTCCATTTCCATGCTCAATACAAATATCAAAACTGTGAGAAATGTGTACTTTCAATTATATGACCATTTTCAGTAGGATTTATACCCAACTGCACAACGATTATTGATATAGACTGGCTAGAAGAAGTGGGGAATCGGGGATGGTGGTGGCAGTTGGCATTAGTAACTGTGCAAAAAGCTTGTCAATGCTATGTCTGAACCCTATGTAGCCTGTTCTAATAAACTGCATGTGTTCAGCCAGTCTCTTTGTATGAAGCTGAACATATAAATTACAAAAAATTTCAATAAAACTGGCTGTACCCATATTATGATGTATGCAACATCAAATAACAGCAAGCACCATAATAAAGATAAAATTTGCAAGGATTCCCAGTCAGCAGTCCCAAAAGGATTGGTGTGATAATGTGACTAGTAGCTTGAGTTGATGTATGAGGTAGTCTTCCAGATTGGGATCCTTAAGGACTGTCATGTTCCTGATGCCTGTGTGAAGCTGTGTGCGTGTTTCTTGAAGTACAGTGTAGGTTAATGTATCACCACTCCACACCTTCAGGCTCAGCCATGTACTATCAGCTATATCATCTCCAGGGGAACAAGTGTGAGCTAGCCCAGAATTATTCTAGCATGAAGGGGTAAGCATAACTGAGGGCAAGCAGAGTATGTAATTCTGCGGCCACAGCTATTTATTTTGAAGACCTTTGATTTGGCTATATAATATAGATGCCACGGCCCAAACCAGTGGAATATTGTAAATAGACTGGCACTCTGAAGAATTCCCCCAACAGTCCAAAGTAAAATTAAAAAGTAGAAATTTATACAAATTATATGCCCAGAAAAAACAGTGTGCTTTTTATGCTATAGGGCATACCAGGGTATGAAATGAGTGGCATATCTAAGCCACCGGCCTCCAGCCATGACCACAACATACAGCATACTGACTAGGAACCTGCCAAGTAAAACTTTGACTGATTGGGATGATAGGGGGCAGACATTTACCTATCAAATACACCCCCACAATCTTAACTAAGCTATGTGAGATATATTGTATGTCAGCCCTCAATGTCACATTTTTGACAACTTACAAAATTACAAACTAAAACAGCAAGCCACCTTCCAATAACATTAGCAAAGGCAGGTGTGGCCACTAACTGGCTACTGGCACCAAACTTCCTGCCAGTGCTTTCCTAACCAAATCCCTCTTCTCATTCCACTTGCTAAAGCATCAAACCCACTGGCATATACCCAACCAGTAGCTCGTAAGCAACATGTTGCTCCACAACCCCTTGGATGTTGCTCTCAGTGGCCTCAGAGCTTATTTTTGAATTCCAGGCTTGGAGGCAAGTTTTGGTTGCATAAAAAACAGGTGTACTGCCAGACAGAGGCTCCTGTAGGCTGACAGTCCTGCCAGTAGTCAATCACAACCCTTATTTGGCACCACCCAGGAACATTTTTCATGCTTCTGTTGCTCCCCAACTCTTTTTACATCTTAACCCCTGCTGTAGACTTATCTAGTGATGAAGACCCTCCTCACAACCGCACTGATATCCAGGCCTTAAATTTCCTTTCAGTTTGCTATACAAACTGTCATAATTTTTCTAAATCTACAGCATGGTGTTACAATTTAAGATAATAAATGATAACATGCCTTAATGCCTTTTTGTATGGTGGTGGTGGGGGGTGGGCAGAACATATATGCTTACTGTTACACACACTGCTCTTCTGTTTTATATCAGTTGTGCAAAGTTAGTGCTAAAACCAAAACTTCCCCAGCAGAGCTTTTCCGCTGCCCCCAGCTCTGCACACTACCTATCACCCTTGTAAAATAACTCAAGTGATTCTCCCCTGCATCTAAGGAAAAGAGAAATTGCTGTGTAACACAGAATAGCTTTGTTAGTCTAGTAATTAAGACAGGAGTGACATTCAAACGTAGGTTGGACAGGATGTGGCAAATTACTGTATTCTTTGTATGAAAAGCTGTTCCTGCTCTGCTTTGTCTGTTCTCCTGGGAACTCATCACCCTCACTAAAAGTCAGAATGGAATTTTGTACCCTCTACTCTCTATCTATCTGTTCTGTTCAAACATTGTTTGTCAAAAGAGTGCTAATTTACCATTGAATGGAAGAAAGGGTATCCATATTCTACCTTTCTCCGGCAAATTTTAAGAGGGAGATTCTTCATATGCATTTGTGCATCACAAAAAAGGTTATCACAGAATGCCCTTTCACTTTATATCCCTGGCTAATAAATAGCTGTTTATCATGCCTTACTGAGAATATTGCACTTGCATCCTTTCCCTGTTAATAGCTTGTTCCACCATCCATAATCCATCACTGTCAGGGAGCTTCACATTTTATTTCCTCTTTATTTATTCCTCTTACCTTTTGGGGGTTTAAAGAAGAAAAAAACAATTACCTGAACAGAGCGTGTAGCTTTTTACATTAATCAGATTTTCTCTATTGATGTTTGTCAGTTAGAAATTTTACATCAGATACTGAGATTTTGATTGCAAGCGATGTCAAATGCTGAAAAAAAACACCATATAAATTATCTTGCAGGAAAGTAGTGCTTAAAAGTAGCCAGTTTTTACTCAATACATCTGAGAAGACAGGTATGGCAGTTGGGTAAATGTTTTCTTTTCCAGTGCTGTGTTTCCCGGCAGATAGAAATCTTTCTCTGAGATACAGCAATACGCTGAATGTACCAGAAATGTAACACCATGGTCCACTGTAGTTCTTTTTTCTTCCTAAATATTTCACAACATTATGAAGTACTGTGCCAAAGGTATGCTTAGTAATTAGCTATTACAGTACTGTCACACAAGACTCCGCAATCAATACACAGATAATTTAGCCTGTGCTGAATGACACTGCTGTCCAGACTTTGGGGATAATCAAAGACACATCCAGCTGTACCAGACATCTGTCAGACCTATGAATCATTTCAACTGGATTTGCAATAGCCAAGCAACTCAAGCAAAGATAAACATTCTCGCACCACACAATCACACAGATAAATACTGGCTACTCCTGCAAAATCATCTCCTAGCCAACAATAGCAAAGCACCTTTCAAATGAAAAGCAACAAATTAGAACAGTAATTTTCTATTAGATTCTATTCTATTTAATTTATTCTTAATTATCAAAATGAGAGTTCATTTAATATTTGTTTTTGGACTTGGATACTCACACTGCAAGATCTATATACTATATATATATATATATATATATATATATATATATATATATATATATATATATATATATATATATATATATATATATATATATATATATATATATATATAGATACTGAAAATAGAGATTATATGAGAACATATGAAATTATAAAGTATGTATAAAATCTGTTCCAGTTTGTGATTCTATCTCTAACACATTAGAACCAATGAGCATTTTTTCCCATATATTTTCTCTCTCAGAATGCATTGGCATCTATGGGCTTTTCTTGTATTTTTCTTGCATTTTTATGGAGAAAAAAGACACGGCGAATTTAAAATCTAAGTTCACAAAATTTTTTACCACTTGTGAGTATGTTTCAGGTGTAAAAATTTGCTCATCCCAACTTGCCATATCCAAGAATATAGAGAAGCCCATGGAGTGACTGTGGGACAGGTGGAGAGGAAAGGGGCATGACTGAGGGACAAGTAGGATAGTCAGTGGGGGTTGCATGCTTGGCATTATGGGGATTGTAGTGCAGTGACAGGCAGGGTAAAAGGGGGTAGGGCTTAGTTGTTAAATAGAGGGGAGAAAGGCAGGAACCCAGTCATACCTGGGATTACACAGGTAGTCAGTGTTTCCCTCCCACCTGCCCGACCCGGAGGGTTGGGAGATAATGTCACAGCTTTGGCTTAGTGGGGCTGCACTACTTGGTAGCCAAAAGGGGGCTGTAGTGCTAAGGTGAGATTGGCCTGGGGCTAAGTTTAGGGGCAAGGAGGCACAGTAGGCTAGGAAGTAGGTGACGGAGGCTTAGCCTTAGGCTGGAGAACGGGTTTGAGTACTGTTAATTAATTGTATGATATTGTAAACTGTTATATGCAGCCTTAAGCAGCTAGTGTTTTACACATGTCAACATGTTATTCATTTGTTATAAGAATGTTGGTCTATTTTACCCTAAGCATGAGTAAGGTTATGTAATAAAGCTGCGGCTGCCTGAACCAACCCTTGCCGTTTGACCACTCTTCGGGATCCTGACTTTGTACCGTGTTACACTTCTGGTTCCTGATTCTGTGCTGATTGGTACTGTCATAGCCTGTTCCACAAATTCACTCTCTGTTCCCCATTTCCTCCTGTATACATTATGTTTCCCTTGCTTGCCCAGAACATTCTCCCTGGTCCTCTCACTTTAAGACCTGGTGGCATTTGAGTAGTGCAGGGCTCCTCCCATAGCGGCTGCTATAGGTGGAAGCGTGAGCTGATGCCTGGACCTTGGGGTTTGTTTTGGGTTTGGGATACCATAACTTACATGCACCCTGCCCCATGGATGTGTGTCCAAATGCATAAGTCCTTGCACTCCAAAATGATGATTTTTGATGAGACAAGACATGCAGAGTGCAGATATGCCCTGCTTTGTGACTCAGCACAGATGGGCATGATTTTGCACTTGTATTCAAGGATATTAATTAATGACCCCTCTTAACTATTAACTTGACAAAGTCAACAAGTTAACCTTTTAAATGCCACAGATCGTAGAATCTACGTTCTGTGGCAAAGGTACTTGAAATGCCACAGAACGTAGATTCTACGTTCTGCAGCATTTCCTGTTTCAGGAGCGGAGGAGCGGCTGTTAGAGCCGCTCGCTCCGTTCCTGCTCGATCCCCTGCCCCTAGGCAACGAGCAGAGCAGGGGATCGAGTGGCCCCTGGGGCGCGATCGCCCAGGGGCCCAAAAACAGCAGCAGGCACGTGTTACTTACGTGTCCTGCTGCTGCAGCCTGCACCGGATCGTCGATCTCCGCCCCCACAGCACACAGACAGGAACCACGAGGCAGATGTCTTCCAGGGGCTCTTCCTGATCGCCTGCAACAGTCTCCAGCGATTTTTTCAGGTTAGTGCAACAATTACACACACAAACACACCAACACACACTTATTACAGTAATACACACTTAGATTCACACTTACACACACTTACACATACATTTTTGGGGATTGGGGGGGTCACTTACACTCACTGCACTTACACACATGTGCACACGCACACACGCGCACATAACATGTAATTTACCATTTGTACACACGCACACGCACATACATGGCATTGTGGCCTTTTTTTTTTTTTTCTTATCGCATCGTTTCTTTTTTTGGCTGAAAAAAATGTTTTATTGCCATTACGCATAGCGTATTCGCTAACCGTACTGTGCAATACCTTTTGTATGTTATTTCGGTGATTATATTGCAATTTTGGGTATTTTGGTGCATTTTTAGCCATTTTATTGAATTTTTAGCCATTTTATTGCATTTTCAGCTCTGCATATATTGTGTTCACTTTTTTCTAGCCGTATAACCTGTTTGGCCCATCTAAAATATTCAAACTGTGATTCTGACAGCTGATAACACTAGTCTGGAAAAAAAACATTGATTTTTGTGGTTTTATTGGATTTTTTTGCATTTCACCCTTTACTGCCTTATTTTGTTTTGCCTTGTAAATTTTATCTACTATATATCCATTTGGGGGTCTCTGTGCGCCACATAGTTTGGTATATCTATGCATTTTGGGCATCAAAGTGTTCAGTAGACCTCTGGCGTTCATATTTAGGATGTTTTATGCTGATACGTTACAAAATGTGGGGCATATAATGGGGTAAAATTCAAGCTTTCTGACAATTTTCAGAAATTTGATAAAAACCGTTATGTTCAGCATTGCTTTGCAGTTTGGCAGTTTGCAGTAGAAACACTTATTTACCCATATTGGATTCGTCAGAATGTGTACTTTCTGAAAATATATGGTTTTCTGGGGTCTTTGTACTGTTAGGGGGGTCTAATGTCGCATAATACACACACCAGGTGCTTATATTGCAGCAGCCAGCGCGTCAGCTGTGAAAATGTATATACACTATTGTCATTTGGGGGTCTCTGTGCGCCACATAGTTTGGTATATCTATGCATATTGGGCATCAAAGTGTTCAGTAGACCCCTGGCGTTCATATTTAGGATGTTTTATGCTGATAAGTTACGAAATGTGGGGCATATAATGGGGTAAAATTCAAGCTTTGTGACGATTTTCAGAAATTTGATGAAAACGGTTACGTTCAGCATTGATTTGCAGTCTGGCAGTTTGCAGTAGAAACACTTATTTACCCATATTGGATTCGTCAGAATGTGTACTTTCTGAAAATATATGGTTTTCTGGGGTCTCTGTACTTTTAGGGGGGTCTAATGTCGCATAATACACACACCAGGTGCTCATATTGCAGCAGCCAGCGCGTCAGCCGTGAAAATGTATATACACTATTGTCATTTGGGGGTCTCTGTGCGCCACATAGTTTAGTATATCTATGCAAATTGGGCATCAAAGTGTTCAGTAGACCCCTGGCGTTCATATTTAGGATGTTTTATGCTGATACGTTACGAAATGTGTGGCATATAATGGGGTAAAATTCAAGCTTTCTGACAATTTTCAGAAATTTGATAAAAACCGTTATGTTCAGCATTGCTTTGCAGTTTGGCAGTTTGCAGTAGAAACACTTATTTACCCATATTGGATTCGTCAGAATGTGTACTTTCTGAAAATATATGGTTTTCTGGGGTCTCTGTACTGTTAGGGGGGTCTAATGTCGCATAATACACACACCAGGTGCTTATATTGCAGCTGCCAGTGCGTCAGCCGTGAAAATGTATATACACTATTGTCATTTGGGGGTCTCTGTGCGCCACATAGTTTGGTATATCTATGCATACTGGGCATCAAAGTGTTCAGTAGACCCCTGGCGTTCATATTTGGGATGTTTTATGCTGATAAGTTACGAAATGTGGGGCATATAATGGGGTAAAATTCAAGCTTTGTGACGATTTTCAGAAATTTGATAAAAACCGTTACGTTCAGCATTGCTTTGCAGTTTGGCAGTTTGCAGTAGGAACACATATTTACCCATATTGGATTCGTCAGAATGTGTACTTTCTGAAAATATATGGTTTTCTGGGGTCTCTGTACTGTTAGGGGGGTCTAATGTCGCATATTACACACACCAGGTGCTCATATTGCAGCAGCCAGCGCGCGTCAGCCGTGAAAATGTATATACACTATTGTCATTTGGTGGTCTCTGTGCGCCACATAGTTTGGTATATCTATGCATATTGGGCATCAAAGTGTTTAGTAGACCCCTGGCGTTCATATTTAGGATGTTTTATGCTGATAAGTTACGAAATGTGGGGCATATAATGGGGTAAAATTCAAGCTTTGTGACGATTTTCAGAAATTTGATAAAAACCGTTATGTTCAGCATTGCTTTTCAGTTTGGCAGTTTGCAGTAGAAACACTTATTTACCCATATTAGATTCGTCAGAATCTGTACTTTCTGAAAATATATGGTTTTCTGGGGTCTCTGTACTGTTAGGTGGTCTAATGTCGCATAATACACACACCGAGTGGTTATATTGCAGCAGCCAGCGCGTCAGCCGTGAAAATGTCTATACATATTGTCATTTGGGGGTCTCTGTGCGCCACATAGTTTGGTATATCTATGCATATTGGGCATCAAACTGTTTAGTAGACCCCTATGTTTATATTTAGGATGCTTTATGCTGGTAATGATACATGGACAATACGATGCTGGAAAGTTGAAGCTTTGAGGCAATTTCCAGATATTTCACCAAAACCGCCAAATTTGGCAAAGCCTTGCGACTCAGTAGTTTGGAGCAGAAAGGCATGGGTACCCATTTTAGATTCCGTAGAATGTGTACTTTCCAAAAATATATGGGTTTGGGGGGTAAACATATATTTCTGTGTTTTTACCCCGCAAAAATGCAGTCAATGTGTTGATTTTTCATTAGCTGAAGTTACCCACGGGACTGTTTGTATGCGCTAACTTCATTTTGGGGCCTCTAAATGCCAGATACTTTGGTAAACTTATGAACAATGGCCACCAAAATGTTCAGAGGAACCCTGGCAATCATATTTAGGGTGCTTTTTCTTAGTACGTAATGACACATGGGTGATATGGTGCTGGGAAGTTGAAGCTTTGAGGCAATTTTCAGATATTTCACCAAAACCGGCAACTTTGGGAAAGCCTTGCGACTCGGTAGTTTGGAGCAATAAGGCATGGGTACCCATTTTAGATTCTGTAGAATGTGTACTTTCCAAAAATGTATGGGTTTGGGGGGTAAACATATATTTCTGTGTTTTTACCCCACAAAAATGCAGTCAATGTGTTGATCTTTCATTAGCTGAAGTTACCCACAGGACTATTTGTATGCGCTAACTTCATTTTGGGGCCTCTAAATGCCAGATACTTTGGTAAACCTATGAACAATGGCCACCAAACTGTTCGGAGGAACCCTGGCAATCATATTTAGGGTGCTTTTTCTTGGTGCATAACGATACATGGGTGATATGGTGCTGGGAAGTTGAAGCTTTGAGGCAATTTTCATATATTTCACCAAAACCGACAAATGTGGGAAAGCCTTGCGACTCAGTAGTTTGGAGCAGAAAGGCATGGGTACCCATTTTAGATTCTGTAGAATGTGTACTTTCCAAAAATGTATGGGTTTGGGGGGTAAACATATATTTCTGTGTTTTTACCCCACAAAAATGCAGTCAATGTGTTGATTTTTCATTAGCTGAAGTTACCCACGGGACTGTTTGTATGCGCTAACTTCATTTTGGGGCCTCTAAATGCCAGATACTTTGGTAAACTTATGAACAATGGCCACCAAAATGTTCAGAGGAACCCTGGCAATCATATTTAGGGTGCTTTTTCTTAGTACGTAATGACACATGGGTGATATGGTGCTGGGAAGTTGAAGCTTTGAGGCAATTTTCAGATATTTCACCAAAACCGACAACTTTGGGAAAGCCTTGCGACTCAGTAGTTTGGAGCAGAAAGGCATGGGTACCCATTTTAGATTCAGTAGAATGTGTACTTTCCAAAAATATATGGGTTTGGGGGGTAAACATATATTTCTGTGTTTTTACCCCACAAAAATGCAGTCAATGTGTTGATTTTTCATTAGATGAAGTTACCCACGGGACTGTTTGTATGCGCTAACTTCATTTTGGGGCCTCTAAATGCCAGATACTTTGGTAAACTTATGAACAATGGCCATCAAAATGTTCAGAGGAACCCTGGCAATCATATTTAGGGTGCTTTTTCTTAGTACGTAATGACACATGGGTGATATGGTGCTGGGAAGTTGAAGCTTTGAGGCAATTTTCAGATATTTCACCAAAACCGACAACTTTGGGAAAGCCTTGCGACTCAGTAGTTTGGAGCAGAAAGGCATGGGTACCCATTTTAGATTCAGTAGAATGTGTACTTTCCAAAAATATATGGGTTTGGGGGGTAAACATATATTTCTGTGTTTTTACCCCACAAAAATGCAGTCAATGTGTTGATTTTTCATTAGATGAAGTTACCCACAGGACTATTTGTATACGCTAACTTCATTTTGAGGCCTCTAAATGCCAGATACTTTGGTAAACCTATGAACAATGGCCACCAAATTGTTTGGAGGAACCCTGGCAATCATATTTAGGGTGCTTTTTCTTGGTGCGTAACGATACATGGGTGATATGGTGCTGGGAAGTTGAAGCTTTGAGGCAATTTTCAGATATTTCACCAAAACCGACAATTTTGGGAAAGCCTTGCGACTCAGTAGTTTGGAGCAGAAAGGCATGGGTACCCATTTTAGATTCGGTAGAATGTGTACTTTCCAAAAATATATGGGTTTTGGGGGGTAAACATATATTTCTGTGTTTTTACCCCACAAAAATGCAGTCAATGTGTTGATCTTTCATTAGCTGAAGTTACCCACGGGACTGTTTGTATGCGCTAACTTCATTTTGGGGCCTCTAAATGCCAGATACTTTGGTAAACTTATGAACAATGACCACCAAAATGTTCAGAGGAACCCTGGCAATCATATTTAGGGTGCTTTTTCTTAGTACGTAATGATACATGGGCGATATGGTGCTGGGAAGTTGAAGGTTTGAGGCAATTTTCAGATATTTCACCAAAACCGACAATTTTGGGAAAGCCTTGCGACTCAGTAGTTTGGAGCAGAAAGGCATGGGTACCCATTTTAGATTCAGTAGAATGTGTACTTTCCAAAAATATATGGGTTTGGGGGTAAACATATATTTCTGTGTTTTTACCCCACAAAAAATGCAGTCAATGTGTTGATTTCTCAGTAGCTGAAGTAAAGTCCTGATCAATTTGGATGTGCTAACTTCATATTGGTGTCTCTAAATGCCAGATACTTTGGTAAACCTATGCATAATGGGTATCAAACTGTTCAGTGGACCCCTGGCAATCATATTTCAGGTGCTTTTTCTTGGTACCTAATATAGTTTGGGATATGCGGAGCAGCAAAATAAAACCTTTGAAATGATTTTTCAGAATTTTGAATTTTTTTTTGAAAAACCGCTATTTTCAGACAAGCTTTTATGTTTGGTAGTTGGGAGTAGAGAGACATAGTTACCCATTTTGTAATCGGCAGAATGTGTACTTTTCAAAAATGTATGGTTTTCTGGGGTAAACCTACGGTTTCAGGATTTTTTGCCTTGGAATCTAAAGCATGCCGTTTTCTGCCTTAGTGCTTTCAAAATTCGGTAATATACTGCCGGGAGTTTTTGCTGTACAGAAATCCTAAATCTCCCTAAAACTATACATATCTGGTATTGGCACGTTCGAGAGACATAAGGCTTTCCAAATCAGTTGGATTTTCATCCCTAAAATGAAATATTTTTCTGGTATAAATTGATATACGATGAAAAATGGTAATTTTTCATTTTTTTTTGGTATTTAGCACTATAAATTTTTTTGCACAGGTGGAAATACATGAAAACTCCGGCAGATTTAGAAAGCTCAGTTTCTACCGAAAAAAACAATGTATAGTTTTCCTAGGTAAACTATAGGTTTCCCCTCAGAAAATGCCCCTAAAGTGAGAGAGCACAAAATGTTTCAAAAACGGCTGGCATTTCGCGTAACCAAAATGTGAAATTCTGCTGGCACTTAAAGGGTTAAAGGATTGGTCATATCAATATTGGTAAACAACTAAATATAAATCTTAATACTGGCAGCAAGAGAATTAGCTAATGTTCATTGTTTTACAAACTTTATTTTTGTGGCTATATTAAGCCCTATAGACATACATCCATGATAATCCCAGCCTCATTTATCAATATTGTTTAAACCATCTGGCCTGATAGATGACATATATATTATTTCTTGTGTGGTTTACATTTCATATTGGCAGTACATATATTATGAAATAATAGGTAACTGCCAAATTAAATACATTTTTATTGGTCTGATTGAGAAAGAAGTTACATTTATTTCTCTATGAACAGAAAATGACACCTAGAATATGAAGCACTTAGAGAGAGCAAATGTCAGTGCATATATAAGCAATAAATTACTATGTCATGTCCCATATTAAAGTTAGAAAAGGATGCCTTGAATTTAATTACAAGTGTCTGAGCATTCAGAACAAGCAATTTGTTTAAAGGTAACTTATTGTTTTCCCTGATGACGGAAAATAAAAAAACAAAGATACTGCTACACTATTTTCCAAGGCTTCACAAAGCTTGGGAAGCATTAGGTGAAGAGCTTATTAGGGGAATAAGTGCTGGATGACCCCACCAGAGAATACCCTTGTGACATTAATGTCGATTTTTTAGAGATATTTAGAATCACCATGGCTCTATGTAGAAGTCCATCTGGAAAAACTTCCACCTCTGGGGGAATATTTTAAAAATGCTAGTATTGCACTGAAATGCATGCTAGCTAGCGCTAGCATTTAATGCTACTGAAAGTAATACATTCCAATGCAGCTTTGTCAGAGATTCCCCTTTTATTCTAGATTAAAAAAATTATTTATTGCATACTGTGTACTATTACAATGCATTTTAGTTCTGTCTGTGGTTGTAATCCCATATTTTGCTAGAAGACAACAAAGATTGTCAGGTACCCAGTCTTTCGCCACCAGTTTCTCAGTGTGAAAAACATATATATTAAAACAGGTATGGCTTTAAAGCTGTCCAAAATTGAAGAGGTTACAAAAACAGTTTAATCTTGTTTCACAGAAATACAGTATGCAAAGTTTTAGGGAGTTATGTAATAAAAGGTACAGTCTAATAAGCAATCAGCAGGTAACATTTAATGGTCCCTTTTTTATTACATATGAAGTAGTGTTCAAATTCAGACATCCGTTGAAACTGAGTAGGCCCAATCGCCATTGTTTCACCTTCCTGTTTCTAGAAGAAAAGAGGATAAATTAATTATCTGTTCAACCTGTTGGAAGGGTCATTAGTAACTTTGAAAACACACAAGAATCAAGCTGACCATGAGCCTCAGGTAAACACTTCTATACTATATGCACAGATTCAAGCATGAGTTAGATCAGGAGAAAATAACATGACTACTCTTCCTTTTGCAACAATAGGAATGTCCAAATGCTGGACATGGCATTAACTGGATGTATGTAACTGAAACTATAAACAGTATTGATATCTTCCCATGTATGTACTGTATCTAGAGCCATGTTTCCCCCCACATGATAGCCACAGCTACAGTAAATGGCACACTGGACCACATATAGTAGCCTTGTGAAATAGGATGTTATAGGTGCCCATGGAAATTAATTTTGTCCCTTTCCCCACCACCTATTCAACCAGCTATTATGACAAGATCAGATGGACTGTTTGTTTGTTTTTAATGAACAACTTTGTATCTACTTTTTAGGAAACATTTCTGATTGGGAGATTTTTAAGGAAGAGCAAGTCCGGATTTGTCATCTGCAAGTTTATAAATAACCATATTGGAAGATTATTTACGGCAGTTCAATCTTTAGTAAAAAAATAAAGCATTTTATGGGATAAGCAAACTTTTTTGCCTGGTACAGTTTTGCAACCAAATTCCATTTTTTGGTAACTTTTTTGTCATCAATAAATCTTTCTTTGAATATGCACTAGAATTTCATAATTAAAAATTGGGTTTTTTTTGCACCAGAACAAATGTGGGAAAAATGCCAGTGGCATTATTATAATTTCTCAATATGTTTTTTGCACTGGGAATAACACAAAAAAAGTCAATTGAATTCAAGCACCAAGTTTCACTTCCTTTCCTTCTCTTAGTATAGCAATCCAAGCATGTTCTTTGTAATGTTTCCTTTTTAAGTATCCTTAACATGAAGAAAGTGAATTATGGCAAACATGTAAATACCATTTTGGGACAAGTGAGACTGCAGCAAAATAGTCTTCAGAATCCCACATTGTCCTATCCTATCTAGACCCATTATGTTGCTCATAACATTTGCAAGAATCAAAAGTATATTTAATATATTGACTGGACTTATTTTACACATACAATTTCTGGTGTTCCATTGCAGTCATCTATTACACGCCCTACATCCTTTTTCGTATCTTAATTTCACTCCATTTCATTTTATGTTGTGATGGATCATTGGTTCTCAAAACAACATAATATTGATGTGCTGCCTTGTTTGCTGTTTTAGAGACAATAGAGGGTATTTAATGGTTTGAAAAATGCTCACCTAAGAAAAAGAAAATAAAAAAACAGTGATGTGTCCATTTAAAAAGAAGATACAGTTCAGTTCATTGTCATTATTCACTCTGATAAATGCTTCTCAAAGGCAACCAGGGACCTTGGCATGAATGAAAAAGCGTGTTAAGCAATAGTCTACTTTTTTGTATAGTTTAAATATTTTCCTTTAATATATCAAAAAAGTCAACTGTTTGACTCAAAGACATTAGCTCTGAGAAATCAACCATTGGGGTATTTTAAGTTCAATCGTAGTAATAATGATGATTACCATTATCACAGCTTATTTCTCCAAAACTATTGCAGTCGTACTAAAAGAATAATTTCAGACCAGTTTCTATTGAGGAATATCAAAATAAAGCCACATTTCAGCCTTAAAAACTATACTGTATTTCAGGCCCAAATCGTCATCTTAAGTTTGAATTGAAGATAGGTGGAATTTACAATATCTAGTTCCATAATTGCAACTGATATTCAACAGTGTATAAACAATATTTCACTTTTATACCCCTTAAACTTAAAATGTTGTGATAAGCCACTTTGTCATTGTAACCAAGGCTCCCAAACAAATTTTATAGTAAAGGGTCAATAATATGTCTCTAGAAAAAAAATAGATCTTCCACAAACTGCACTCTACAACCCCAATAGTCCCAAAATGTACAAAAGGGGTGAGAATCAGTGATGATTAATTTCATTGATTCTAGCTACACAATTTCTATTTTCTAGTTTTTTTCGACATTTTTACAACAAACTGTTATATAACTAAAACATTCAGAATACTTATTTTGCCGCTATTTTACAAATTAACAGTTTGTAGTGAACTAGACAGATTCTAGACAAAAAAAAAGATTATTACTACAAACTCCAAAAATTCTTCCTGTCTAGTAGCATAAACATTAATGTCAACCAAAACATGAGACTAAAAGATCCAGATCCCATAACGTAATCAGACTTTTGATATAACCAAATGCTATACATGCCCACAATGGGTTTTACTGAGACTTGTGGGTAACCAATCCCCAAATTCCCCAAAATTCCCATAATAAATACACCATTAACAGTGAAAAACGTATAAAATATAATTTCAAACCAAGAAAATGACTGTGTATAATGTAATCAAGCGGTCAGGTCACAGTTCATAGAAATGCCACCCTCCTCAATGTCTTACTAGGCAGTCAATAAGTGTCTATAGTGCGATAGTATCCTCCTGAAACTTCAGTACTATGTCCCATCAGGGAACTGATTGAAGATAATTAGTAGCCTTTGCTACCCTATATGATACAGAATCCAGGTGGTAATGTTACCAATTGGACACATGACAAATAGCAATAGCCAACAATATGTTAAGATAATCTTTACCAACCCATAAGGGACATTAGTGCAGGAGTCATGGATTATATTGTGATAATTTGGTGCCCCAGCAGTCACATTGTAGTTGACTACATAGCATCAGTCAACTCTTTTGACAAATAGTTGTCACCACCTTGCTTCACACCACAACTCCAGTTCTGACCATTTATAAATCACAGGATACCACAGATTCAATATTGGTCCACTGGTATAACACTAAACCCAAATGATTATTGTGTTTTGTCCTTTGCAACTAAAAAAAAACTTTCTCCAGTGAATCTCTACCATAATGGCAAATAAAAAGTATTATTATTATGTAAAACCATATGATGAATCCATGCTTCAAACTGTGTATAGAACATTTGGTTGCATATAATCAAAGTATTTTTGTAGAGCCAAACCAAAAAAGTTGCAGTTGAGAGGAATTATGTATCTGATCTTAATTTCACTGTCTCGTTTGGATTTGAATAATTGCTTGCCAATATTATGTAGTGATAAGTCCAGAACTACTGGGCTTGCAGACTAATCTTTATGGGAACATTTCACCAGTCATCCAAGTGGTTCCTTTAGTAGGCTAATGCTATTAACTGAATAACTGTGACATTTAAGGAAGAACTAGGTACTAGGTACCCAGAAGTATGTACATTAACAAAAAACATAAATGTTGCTGCATAACCTGATAACCTTCCCCTGCACCATTACATCATCTGCATATTATGAGTATGTGAATGCTGTATTTAGTACATCAGGTGCTTCTTCACTTTCCTTTATCACTTTAACATTTCCAGCACTGCACTAAAGAGATGCCAACAATTCTGACAGCAGATTAAAGTATTTTGTATAATCATTTGCTCCTGCCGACATACCTAGGGCTGAGTCCCAGATCATATTTATATTTAACTTCCATTTTTTAAAACTTAAACATCTGCCAGGTTTGCCGCCAATACTTGCAATTGAGAAACCATTTTCCATTTCAGTATATCACCTTCACATATTAAACACAATCTTCTACTTTACCCCTTCCATTGAGATAACAAGACTTCTCTCAATTGATTTTTTTGGTGTTTGTTCCTTTTCTTTTTTTTTGTCAATCACCTTTTACCCTGATTTCTGAAACCTTCTTGGAAGGTTCTATGTAGAAAGATTTACTTTTCTCATTTTTTTTAAATTGTGTTTAGAAAAATTGCAATCAGCATGAATCACAGAAAAACACAATGTCAGAAATGAATAAATCAACCGTTTAGAATTAGCATTATAATCCATAAAATTGATAGCAAGTTGTGTAAAAGTGTAGTGACCTGACTGGGCTCAGGCATAGTACCCAGACTTAAATTGGACAGATTCTAAGAATGGTTTTACATCTCATCATTATTAAACCAATGTTTTGAATGAAAGTCAGTGTTTTATACAACTACTATGTAGCTGTTTAAAGGAACAGTTCAGTGTAAAAATAAAAACTGGGTAAATAGATAGGCTTTGAAAAATAAAAAACATTGTCACGAACGGTCTCGGCTCTTGTTTCTGCCTTTAACAGACGCCTTTCACCTCGGGTGGAGCCCTCGGCTAATTGGATGCCGCCAGGTCTTACTAAGAGCGGAGCAAAGCTACAGGTTCTGGTCGAGCAAAGGGGCATAATCGTCTCATCAAGGATACTGGATGGAAGAACACAAATTGGAAGGCAGAACAGACAACTCAGTGTGGAACAGGCAGGCAAGGCCAGCACAAGCAGAGTTAGATTAGTCAGGTCGGAATCAGGATTGGAGAGTGTAGAATAGTCAGACAGGCCAGAATCAGGATTGGAGAGCGTAGAATAGTCAGACAAGGGTCAGGATACAGAGTACAGAATAGTCAGGCAAAGCAAGGGTCAAACACCAAAGGATCAATAGGAATCACTAAGGTATAGCACCAGGAACAAACTAATTGAACCTAACAACGGGCAATGTGTTTAACCACAAAGCCCCTTTAAATATTTTGAATTTCACACCGTTGTGCAATGATGTCATCACGCCGGCACATAAACCTGGAATCGCGCGGCCACGCACGCCGTAAGAGAACCGGCGCTGGAAGGGAACAGACACATGCGGCGAGCGTCCCCGTAGAAGGCATGGCATTCCCCGCATGCCAACGGCTAAGCCACTAGACCACCAGGGAAACTACTTGTCGTTACAAACATTTTTATATGGTTCGTTTGCAAAAATATAATCTATAAAAGCTAGAGTGAGAGGATACTGTATCTAACATAACAGAACAGATCACAACTTCCTGCCTTGCAGCTCTCTATCTCTCAGTTAGTCAGCGACCTTAGGCACATGGGACATAGCAGTTCAGTTAGTTTGGTTTTCATTCTTATCATGCAGGTCAGATTCAAAAGCAAAGAGTTATGAACTATGTGGCCCCGCTAAAGTCACTGATTGACAGTTTGTACCAGGTCTAGTGAATTCTAATTCAAGTTTGGATTACTCCCAACTCCCAACAAAATCCAACTCGAAAATTCAAATTTGAAATTACCATTCGAACTTTAATAAACTTTAATAAATCTGCCCCTTTATCTTTGCTGCCCTTTTCACTTCTCGTTGTTTGTTAGCTTTGGCCATGGACTAGGTTTTATTCTTGTCAATGTTATAATATGAAGGATATTTTAGAATAATAAAACAGCTTTGAGATGTCTGCTAGTATTGATTTATATTATACATGGCAACATTTCCTGAGGTGAAAAAGGACGATGTAACCCATTTTCCAATATTCCACTGACCAACTAAAATCTGCCTTAATCCTGCAGAAAAATATAATTGTCCACTAGCCATTCCTGTATATGAGTCTCCTCTGTTTATTAACCAAGTGCTTGAGGCAGGTTTATGTCTGGCTGCTGAGTATATTTTAGACTGAGCCATAAACACAAAGAGGAATATTAATTATTCTTGTGCCCTAAGTGAAGTATTTTTATTAGAAAAAAGGTACCTGAAAGAGGAAATATTCTAAAATGTATATATCTTCCATAATCGGAATATCTCATCTATATTTTGGTTCATTTGCTGCTGTTCTACATCTAAACTTATTTGTTCCTGTTGAATAAGTGTTGTCTTCCTGTCCTCTTCAACATTCTGTTTTGACTATAGATGGGGCTAAAATATTTTTTCAGTAGTGTGATGGACAGTGCTTCTGGTAACCGTTTGCTCCTATTGTTTTTGAACTTTGGTGCAACTTATTTACAAGGTTAGCAAACTCTTATGCTGGGGCAAATAAAAATATTTCCAACATCTCTCAAAAGCTGTCATTATTTCCATTTAAACAAATGGGGTTTTCTAATAAGGCCTTCTCATTTGACTCTGTTTCATCACTAACTTAACAATTATCCATTTGTTTTATAAAATGACTCAGTGCCAACAAAATGTTTCAACTTCCTTTTTTTCAAATGGTTCCACTAGCAATGAACTACCCAAAGCCATAAGACTTAAAAAACTTTAAGTTTGAAGTGCTTAACCATAGTGCTCATAGCATAATAAATTCACAAGGCTTTAAAAAGCGAAAATGAAATCACTGAAAAATAAAGACATTTGATTATGTTGTTTATAGAGACATTTATGCAACTGCAGTGAAGGAATAGAACAATATGTAATGTAACCATGTAATAAAAAGCGCAAAGGCTGCACCTGAAAGTAATTGAAAAAAAGTATTTCTGGTGAACTACCTGAAAACAAATGAACTGAAAAAGTGTTGGAAGGTGAAAAACCTCTTTAATTGACTTTACCCCATATATGTATGTTTTTTTTAAATGAACAAGAATGTAAATGTCTGAATTTGTGGTGGAACAATATTATTTTTTGTTAAAAATGTTATCATTTTGGTGTTCACTGACCTTGTTTGGTCACATACACATTTTCAATTGTATTTGGAAAAGCAGAAGGATATAAATCAGTTGAAAACAAATGATATTCCAGAGGCTGCTCTAGGACCACAGAAGGCTGTGCATGATTAGAAAGCCAAGTAATGCAAATGATATACTGACCTCAACTCAAGCGGAACTGATTTCTAGTTTGGTTGTCTAACTCTGTTTATTTGAGATACTTACATGAAAATATTCAAACATGTTTCAGAAAGGTCCTGCCAATATTCAGTTACAGGTACATCACCCTTGGAGCAATTTGAACTGTGTTTAAACAGCTGTAGACATAACGCTTGAATTTTATTCAAACGATGAAGAAAGGATGTTTAGTTACAAAATATACATGTAAATTGTATAGAACAGCAGTGCTTACTGTCGTTTATTTAGTATTTTAGAAATATTATTTTGCTACCTTGCAGATGTTTATACAGGGAGCACTTTGGATATATTTCTTGATTATGTTTGATACAAATAGTTTTGCTTCATAGATTAAAGTGTTTGACATGGTCTTGCTATGGCACTTATACTCTAGGGGGCAGATTTATCAAGGGTCGAAATTCGAATAAAAAAAGACCAACCAAAATGTATTTTTAAAAAAAGGTTTTTTTTACGGTGAATAGGCCGTTTTCATTCAAATTCGAATCGTACGAATCGAAGTAACATCATATTCAATCAAATTCGATTCAAAGTTGACTCCAAATAGGTTCTAGGAGATCCCCCATAGGGTAAAACAGCAATAAGGCAGATTTTTTTCAAATTTGAATCAAATTTTGACTATTCCCTAGTTGAAGTACACAAAAAATAGCTTGAAATTCAAATTTTTTTAATTCAAATTTTCACTTCGACCCTTGATAAATCTGCCCCTATGTGTTTGGTCTACTCATACTATAGGTTTATATGACTATAGCCTGCATTAGAGCACTTTATAAAGGTGTACAGGGATTCACTCTATGGGGTATATTTACCAAAGAGTGAAGTTAGAGATCTCCACAGTCCGCCACAGTCCACAATACCACCTCTCTCCATTCATTTCCATGGGATTTTTAAAGGCGTATTTATCAAATGGTGAACTTCTACTATCACCCTTCGATAAATACACCTTTAAAAATCCTTTAAAAATCCCATAGAAATGAGCAGGCTGACCCTTATGGCTTCCTTCTCTTTTTGCAACTATAATGGGGTATATTTTGTTTTATTAAAATTGTGAATTTAGTCGTCAGAGCCAGCAGCTGCCTCTCTCACAACTCTTTTCCAAAGTTGAGGTAAATTTTAAAAAAAGTCCCTCATGCCTCTATTGGGCTAGCAGAAGCTTTGAGTGCCATCCTGATTTAAAGAGTCTATTTATTCTTAGAACGGATTGATCAGTTTGGCTATACTGTGAGAAGTGAAAATGCAATGCTTGTCTGTATATTTTGTGAGCAGTGCAAGTGCAATGCCAGTCAATGCAGACACCAGCTGTAGATAATGAGCAGGTAGGTTCCCCTCCCACCACTCTCTTAGCAGCTCAGAGTGAAGCTCAGAGCATGAGGTAACAATTCTCTCCTATTAGTTACTTTACAGTATTGTTGGTTTATAACTAACATTTACTTATTTTACTCATTCAGAGTCCAGCTAGCTTAGAGGCTAGGGAAATGCAGTCTTAATATGTGTTCAGCCAGTGTGTATATTAGGATACTGTCTAGTTGACTGTATGTCTTCATCCAGGTTGATGTATGCAGTCGGTTTTCTTCTTATATTAAGAGGTTGTTTTAGTGGTTGTAGTCCTTAGGTTTGAAAATGGTTTTGCTCATAAAGCATGAATTTAGGACATGAGTTGGAGTTTGTATCATACCAGCAGGGTGCTTTACAGAAAGTTGTTCTATGAATAATAATCTGTTTGGACCAAGGGTTCCGTGGGCCTTTATGTAGAGTCCTGGTTATAGCATGGCTGCCTGTAGGCTGGGACATTGTGGTATAGGTAGTAAGGGGTAGTTCCCTTCCATAGTAATAGGTGGATTACAATTTCCCCATACTAGATTGATTTCTTTACAGATCTTGGATGTTTGTTAAAGAATAATTTAGTGAAGTATCTGTAATGTTCTGGGCTGGAGCCCAAAGATTCTGTAATGTTCTGGGCTGGAGCCCAAAGATTCATTATAGCATTTGTATTGTTACATGGATTATACTTCTCATGTCACTTTCACGTTCTATTTGGGGGACTCCGTTTGGAGCAGGCCAAGTAAGATATCTGGTTCTATATCCAATCTACAGGCTATGAAGACTTGGTTATGAACAACTCACATCCAAGTTTGGCAAAGGATATGCATGTCTGCATGTATTTCTGTTACAATGTCCATTGCAGATGGCATACAGATCCTTCAGTACTATCCAAACTAGTTTGGTTGGGTTGTGGGAAATTGGACCTAGACTGCTAGAGGCTCCTGGGTACTTCATAGGGCAGGCATATTATACCCACAGTCACAGCAGTCTCTGTGAGCCAGTCTGATTGAGCCTTTCATTGATAGAGTGTGGTATGTAAGCAAATGGGGATGCTGCAGGATTTGACTTCAGGGTACCATTTCAGATTCAGCATGTGTGTAGAATAACCTGGATGAATAACCTGTGGAGATATTGTACTTCCTTTGTCTGGTTTATCCAGTAGTATATATGAGGTTTTTACTGTGCAACAGGGGTTTCTCCTTGTAGTTGCTTTAGTATAACCATGTGGTACTCTTATCTAGAACCCTACATAGGGGAATTCTAGAGTAGTGTCCCCAATCTAAGCTAGTAGGTTGCTACCCATGATTTCTTTCATAATGCTTGGGTTTAAGGTACAAGGATAAGTACAAAATTCTCAGGTGATCTGTAAATTTTAGTGTCTAAGAGCAAATGAATTACATTAGGCATTGCATTGGTATCTACAATTTTAATATAGATATTGTGCAGGCAGAACAAGGTTATCTTTCTTCTACTAAGCCATATTTTACAAGTACCCCAATTCTTGAGACATTTCCAATAGTTTTCTTGTGGTGGGCACAAAGTTGGTACAGCTGTGCTGGTATGTAGTGGAAATGAGAAGTGGATACTTATTGTAACTATCCTCTTCTCTTTCAATGAAGTATAATTCACTCCAGGGGGAGTGTCATGCTGGTTTCACAGGCTATTTGCACTTTTCTTCTAGTGAAGCCTGTGTTTCTTCTGCAAAGATAGTACACAGGTTTGGGACCAGGGGTTCTCTCAATGTTTACTGCTGGAGGTTTCATTCTCCTTATCTGGAATAGATTCGTTTTCTAGAATCCGGATTTCCTTTTTTGTAACTATTACCCTCCCATCTGAGGATATTTGCTTGCTATGTCCAGTTTGTATGACATGGCGTGTCCAGGGAAAAAAAGGAAAATTCTATAATATTTACTGTCATTTTCCTTTCCTGGACACTCCATGTCATAGTTTCCCATCCCTTTTTCAGAAGTTTCTAGAAGCTTATCACGAGACACCAGATTGGGGGTGGGGTTGAGCTTTTAAAACTTTGAGGTGGGTCCTTCTGAGCGGGAACACTTGGGCAGGGCCATCACGTTTGTACGACATGGAGTGTCCAGGAAAGGAGTGTACTGGTAAGTATAATACAATTTTCCCTTATCTTGTTTATGGCATTAGAATTTTGGAAGATTAAACATGATTTGTTCAACCAATGCATGTTTTATATACTGTATGCTTTCAGAAAGAAAAGCGTATCTTACCATGCATAATGAAGAAAAGAAGTTCTGTTTTCCAATAAGAATATTTGGTGCTTATGGAAAAAATATACTGGGATGGAAAGTCATATTCCTTTACACCAGGAACATTCAAACGTCTGTTCAAACAGCTGTTACAATTGATGACAATTAATTATGATATATTCAGGCAATGGCAACAAATAGCAGTTCCGTTGTTCAGCACAGCTAGTCTTTGAATCCAAAAAATGATCCCTACTTTGCAGGTGCTACATTTAATAGGAAAGCAATACATGGTAAAATGGGTTGATTAAAGACACACATCCATAAACTTTAATCTTTCTCCTCTCTTAATCCTAGTTGTAGTAGCTCCTATATGATCCAAAGCAGTGCTGTCCAACTTCTGTGGTACCGAAGGCCAGAATTTTATTGGCCTACGTTGTGGAGCACTGATAAGGGAAACCAGTTTTGACCACTCCCTGTTTTTAAACCAAACCTACTTTAAACCACACCCATGTTACAATTTCCACATTATTGGTGGCATCATACCAAAAAACCAAATGGTGGGTGCTCACTGCATTGTTATCACACATATGTGAAAAATGTATGTCATATTTAAAAATACCCTTAAATCCATAGAGTATGGCACACACATGGAAGCATGGGGCAGACAAAATACAGCAAGAGACAGGGAAACCACTCTAAGTTTATACTGTGCTACATACAGTGACACAATCAATACTGGTGACCATGACTCTCCAGCAGTTTGTCTGAAGTGTGAACAGGTAAACAATATGGGTATTTACAGTCTGGGGCTGAGGTGTGAATAGTACAGGGCTTTAGTGGTGTGAACAATAGAGGTGTTACAGGTGTGAACAATGCAGGATCTTACTGCCTAAATTTGAGGTTTACACAATGCAGGAGGCAGTTAATCTCAGTACTGATAACTTTTATAATTTACAGTAACAGTAGGCAGACTTTCATGTAGTGGGCAACACCAGGGGGGTCCCAGGCCACCAGTTGGACAGCACTGATCCAAAGGAAAAGCAGCTGCCTTTTAGAAGCAGTCAATTTTGCTTTAACCAGTTACCAGCGGCGCTTTAGGGGCTGCTGTAGCCTGAAGCCCCCCCCTCCCATTCCACGCTTTAAACTTTTAGCGTTGGAGCGGGTCAAGGGGGGGCGCATCGCTAGTGCAGTGAGTGCTATTGTGCTTGCTGCACTAGCAAAGCTGAATTTCCATTTTAAAAAAACGGGATTTGGCTGTTAAAGTTAACAGAGGCGGCATTTTGCTGCCCCTGGTAACTGGCCGCTCCATGCTGCCTAAGGGAAGGTTCTCACCACCCTGATGGTTACCTGCCACATGTAGTAAATCCTACAAGCTGTCTGCAGAACTTAACTTCAGAATTTGTTTCCGGGTTCTCTAAAAACCTTCACAATGTTTCTTTACCCTCTCTCTACCTATTTCATTGTTCCTCTTTTTTCCACCCCTTTAGAAATGACTTTACTCAACAATATTCATCTCCTTTCCTCAGCACTCATCAGTCTCTTTTGTGATCCTTCCTCCCTCTGACTGGAGAGGAAGTCTCAAAACATCTGCTTTCCTTATATCGTGCTACCTGCCCTTTCATTTCTATTCTTTATAAACTTCTGTGCAATCTAAACGCCTGTGTAATAGAAGCTCTGTCCCAACTATTTGATATTTTCTTGTTACTTGAAATATTTCCCTTTCAAATAAACCATGCAATCATCATGCCCATTCTAAAATTTTGAAAAATAAGTTTCTTAAAAGCTTCTAATCTAGGTAGCCTTTATCTTGTTTGCTTTCCGTTATCACTAAACTAAAACAACCATAAACTCAAATGTACAGTAAAAAATGTTGCATGGTTTGAAATATGTCAAGTGAAAACACCTAGTGACTTCATTCGCTGCATTTGGCAAATTATTTTCAGATTTGTCCATCACTATATACAACTACTAAACCTTTGTCTCTCTTATTATGCCCTGTTTGAGCTCCTACAACCTTGCTTTCAGCCACAACATGCAAAAGGAGAAAAACATTTTTCACTACTAATGCAGACGCATGCGCAGTAGAGAGAAATAGCCAGCTTTTTCTCTAAAGCTCGGCTCTTTGCTCTACTGCTCATGCGCAGTCACGAGAAGACCCATAGAAGCAGGAAGAGGATATATCCGTGGTGCTCGGTAGTCACTTGGGGGTGCCTAACATTTGCCACCCCAAGGGTAAAATGGTATTCAATCTCCTTTAAGGGCAACATAAATGCTAGATCCAAAATCACAGAAATGTATTTTTTAACATTCTTAGTTAAACTTACCTTGCAGATCTATAATTGGGAATAAGAACAAGCAGTCAAAACACCCCCCAGCAGATATTAATGTATGATTATTATGTACAGTCTTTTATCTGTGAAAAGAGTCTGCTTCTAGTCTCCTTAATTAAGGATACAAAGGGCTTCTTTATCTTTGCATATTCCCTTGCTAGGACATTGATACTCATTATTTGCAAAGTCCAAACACTGAAGTTGTGTCAAGACTGCATTCATCACTAGACAGCCACAAATAGTCAGCAGAATTTTTTTACCTGTATCAGCAGATTTCACAATCTGCAATTTCTATATGGTTGACGTGTGTTTTAATTGGGGAAGATCACTTCCAAATAATGTGATCATGGGAATGATTCTTAGGATATATGGCAATATGGCAATAATTAACAGTCTGTGATCAACAGCCTCTCTAGAAAATTACCCACACGTTAAAAGGCTTTAGCTACAAGCAGCACTGTCTAATGAGGTATATGCTGCTGGTTACATTGTAAAATTCAATTGTATTTTTAGCATTGCTTAAAGGGATTCTGTAAGGATTTTAATGATATTTTTATTTCTAAATTACACTGTTTACACTGCAAATAATTCACTCTACAATATAAAATTTAATTCCTGAACCAATTTATTTTAAGTTTTAATATTGGTGTGTAGGCAGCCATCTCAGGCCATTTTGCCTGGTCATGTGTTTTCAGAAAGAGCCAGTACTGCTTTCTGGCAGGCTGTTGTTTCTCCTACTCAATGTAACCGAATGTGTTGCAGTGGGACCTGGATTTTATTTATGAGTTCTGTTCTTAGATCTACCAGGGAGCTGTTATCTTGTGTTAGTGAGCTGCTATCTGGTTACCTTCCCATTGTTCTGTTGTTGGGAGGGAAAGGGAGGAGATAATATCACTTCAACTTCCAAGACAGCAGTAAAGATTGACTGAAGTTTATCAGAGCACAAGTCACATGACTGGGAGCAGCTAGGAAACTGACAATATGTCTAGCCCCAGGTCAGATGAAATGAATTATAAATCTATAAACATCTGTGCTCTTTTAAGAAACGGATTTCTGCTGGAGCAACACTAATAACTTATGCGTTTTGAATAACATTTTTTCCCATGACAGTATCCCTTTACGTCTGTATAAGTTTGTAGGGAAGGAGTTGGAGAAAAGGTGGTAACTGACAACTAAAGAAAAATGGGGCTCCAACAGTTTAACAACCATTGGCCTAAAGCATTATTCTACTGATCACTTACAGTATCTTTACTTACACTGAAAACTACAGAAGATGTTGCCATTAGTGAAAGAATAATTTATAAAATGTGTTTTCATTTTAAAGCCTTTTCATAACATAGGATATTTGAAAACTGACTTAATGAACACTGCCATAGTTTTAAAGCAAACCAGAGAAACATATCTTCAAAATTACTTTCCCTTTTTAAAGCAGAAAATGTAATTTCAAAGAAATGAAACTTTGTTAATTTAAAAAAACATGCAGAGACGCACAATATATAGCCTTATAAACATTCTGTTTAAGCTACAATAGTCATTTTATTATGCTTCTTATTCAAAACCCAAGGGAGCGTAATTTTTTCAGTATTGCAAATCCTTTAGTTAGATAGTTTATCTCTTTATTATTGGTTGTTTTGTTTATATTGATTTCTGCATAATTTAGAAGAACGCAGTCTGAATGTCAGTTGAAAAGGAAATTGCTTGTTTGAGTTAATAAAGATGCTTTACTTTTTTTACTTACAAAAAGCAAAAATATTTAATTATTCCAATAAAAGAAATCATTAAAACTGGGCCATGTAAGTACAGTGTTTCTCATTTGTGTCATTCGTTATAGAACACACTGCACACATGCAAATGAGTAAATATAAAGAATTCCTGATAGACAGGAATAATACATGTTCCTTATTGTGGTTAATCAAAGTCCATGTTATTCATACAGCTAATTGATTCTGGGGCTGACTTATTAGTATAGTGCTAAACTGCGCAAGTGCAATTGGATATTAGTATCCTAATAAAGCAACTGAGCTTGGTACATGAACCCTAAAGAAAAAGTATCCTAGGAATCTGGAAAGATAAACTTTTGGTTTTGGAATCAGTATTGTCAGTGTTAACCCCCGAGGACATCAAATAAACAAACTTTGGGCTAATAATTTTTCTTTTGGTGGAAAAATCCATAGGAATATCTAAATAGAAGGACTTCTGTTTAGCAATGGTTTGGAGACATGCTTGAAGAATCTGTAGTCTTATGCAATACATTGTTTCTGTCCTTCAAACTCTCAGTCTAACCTAAAGTAAAGGAGTTTGTGTTCTTTAATGCTATGAATGGTGTAATATCTAACAATTCTTGTGTCATTTCATTCACTTGCTAAAGTCACAAGCAACCAGTTGCTAGCAATCTGTGTTGGGAGGTATGATGCAGAGAAGAACATTTTGTGCAATGGAATATTAAATAAAAAAAAAAATGGAGTGCAAACTGAAAGGCTCTTCTCCTGGTGTCCTCATGGCAGGAGCGGCCCTGCTTATTAGTGATGTGCAGGTTGGGTTTTTCCCGACCAGCACCCGCACGCCACCCACCCTCCCACCACCAGCGCCTGCCCAAGCCGACTTCTGGGTTCCTTTTATAGACTTGTGCTGACCCGCCAATGACGTCACAAAAGAGGCAGGGAGTGCATGCATCTATAATAGTTGAACACGGATGTCGGAAGCCAGCATTTGTAAGGTCACAGACGGGGAGAGCATAAGAGCTTAATACAGAAAGGGGGTGCAAGGTCGGACCGAACCCGTCCAACCCCCGGGTCCCGTGGGTATTGGGCCGGACCGCACATCACTACTGCTTATAGGAGAACTAAACTATAAAAACAAATATTGATAGAAATGCTGCACTTTAAATATTGAACTCAGGGCTGGAACTAGGGGTAGGCAGAAGAGGCACATGCCTAGGGTGCAGAGGCAGGGGGTGCCAGGCACATACTTTTTCTATTACCTACCCCTGCTCTGAGCCCTTGTCCCCTCACCGTTTGCCAGTTTTCCTCTGCCCCGCTGGGTCATCAGTGTGAGCAGTCACCCATGCGTGCATGCGCAGCAGGTAGGTTGGTAGCACATGTTCGCACAAGGCAGGGGCAGAGAGCTACCGGCTAGGTTGGCCCATCTCTGACTGAACTTATTGCAGCCACATAAAGGTTTAGCATCTCTATAATGGAAATGATTCAGGTCTTCAAGTTGTGCACAGAAGCATATTTTTAAGGAGAGTCCGTAACACTGCACATGTTCGGTATGCTCCGAACAGTTATTAAAAAGCTAAGGTTAGGAGTTGTTCAAATAACACAAAATTAGGTTCACCTGTCATAAAAGCTGATCATGTAATTCTAATGCAAATGCCACTAGTTTCTGAGTTGCCATATAATGGGAAGCTGAATTATTTACAAATGAGCCTTGTATCATGACAAGTTAGTCCCTAAACTCAGGTAACTGTCAGCAGCCCAGAGCATATGAATCAGCAGAAAAGAAGATGGGGAGCTACTGGGGGCACAGTCTTCATAAGTTGCCTTTAAGTATTGGGTGAGGTTTAGATGGATTCTTGGGATCAATATAACCCCATGTTACAAAGTGTAGAGTTTTTAGGTATCAACAAAGTAATCCATGAATATTTGAAGGAAGGAGGCTGCAAAATGATATTCCAGTTGAAATAAATAGTTTGTTATATTGCATAAATGATAAATGAACAAATAATGGCAGTTCAGTGTGTAGTTTATCTGCTATATTGCTATAAAGTTTTCACACTGATTTATTTCTCAAATAAATCAGCTGTTTAAAATATTTACTGTACAAAGTACCCATGGCAAATATTTAAAACAGCATTTCTGCCTAGACTTCCCAAAACTCTTAACATTCCCATAGCAATTCTGTGTATTGTAATAGCAGCACACAGATGGGGAATACAGTTTATGAAAGAAATTTGTGTTTAGAACATCCACAGCAGAACTTCCTTCTAACTCAGTGAATTGCACATTATTTGCTGTTTCAATTACACAGCCCAGTATTATTGCAATTTACATTTTAATTGGTTTCTCTGCATGCATATAATTTATTGATAGCACAACATAAATGTTGCTGATTTAAACCAATAATTGGTCTTTCTACATTTAATTTTCATCTTAAGCGTTAAAAGGATAACATCATTTTAATTTAAACTAGGGATTTATTGAGTGTGTTCCATATTTATCATCAAAGGCAAAAGTCTGTGCAGGTACATGATTTATTTGCCTAAAGTCTATAAAATTGTCAGGATGTTTAATGGTAAAGCAACTTTACTGTTTCCCTGTACAAAATAACTGCAATTCAGACTGCTTGTTACCATGCTATCCTTTTACATTTTAGTACTTTATATATGTGGCAGAAAGTGCTCTTAGAAGGGTGTTTGTTGAGATGCAATGTAGATAAATAGATAGATAGAAGATAGATAGATACAGTGGTGTGAAAAACTATTTGCCCCCTTCCTGATTTCTTATTCTTTTGCATGTTTGTCACACAAAATGTTTCTGATCATCAAACACATTTAACTATTAGTCAAAGATAACACAAGTAAACACACAATTCAGTTTTTAAATGAGGGTTTTTATTATTTAGGGAGAAAAGAAATTCAAACCTGTGTGAAAAAGTAATTGCCCCCTGAACCTAATAACTGGTTGGGCCACCCTTAGCAGCAATAACTGCAATCAAGCGTTTGCGATAACTTGCAACGAGTCTTTTACAGCGCTCTGGAGGAATTTTGGCCCACTCATCTTTGCAGAATTGTTGTAATTCAGCTTTATTTGAGGGTTTTCTAGCATGAATCGCCTTTGTAAGGTCATGCCACAACATCTCAATAGGATTCAGGTCAGGACTTTGACTAGGCCACTCCAAAGTCTTCATTTTGTTTTTCTTCAGCTATTCAGAGGTGGATTTGCTGGTGTGTTTTGGGTCATTGTCCTGCTGCAGCACCCAAGATCGCTTCAGCTTGAGTTGACGAACAGATGGCCGGACATTCTCCTTCAGGATTTTTTGGTAGACAGTAGAATTCATGGTTCCATCTATCACAGCAAGTCTTCCAGGTCCTGAAGCAGCAAAACAACCCCAGACCATCACACTACCACCACCATATTTTACTGTTGGTATGATGTTCTTTTTCTGAAATGCTGTGTTACTTTTACGCCAGATGTAACGGAACGCGCACTTTCCAAAAAGTTCAACTTTTGTCTCGTCGGTCCACAAGGTATTTTCCCAAAAGTCTTGGCAATCATTGAGATGTTTTTTAGCAAAATTGAGACGAGCCTTAATGTTCTTTTTGCTTAAAAGTGGTTTGCGCCTTGGAAATCTGCCATGCGGGCCGTTTTTGCCCAGTCTCTTTCTTATGGTGGAGTCGTGAACACTGACCTTAATTGAGGCAAGTGAGGCCTGCAGTTCTTTAGATGTTGTCCTAGGGTCTTTTGTGGCCTCTCGGATGAGTTGTCTCTGCGCTCTTGGGGTAATTTTGGTCGGCCGGCCACTCCTGGGAAGGTTCACCACTGTTCCATGTTTTTGCCATTTGTGGATAATGGCTCTCACTGTGGTTCGCTGGAGTCCCAAAGCTTTTTTTTCTCCCTTAATAACGTAAACCTTCATTTAAAAACTGCATTTTGTGTTCAAATATGTTATCTTTGACTAATAGTTAACGGTTTTTGATGAGCAGAAACATTTAAGTGTGACAAACATGCAAAAGAAAAAGAAATCAGGAAGGGGGCTAATAGTTTTTCACACCACTGTAGATAGACAGATATACCCCAGACTAAAGCTGGCCATACATGCAGAGATCCCCGATATGCAATATCAGGCTGAACGATCAGATCAGATACTAGTGATGAGTTTTGCCTCAAAAATGAAGCCCATAGGGGAACATTTATCAAAGAGTGAAGTTAGAGATCTCCACAGTCCTCTAGAGTGAAATTCTGCCACTATCCATTCATTTCTATGGGATTTTTAAGAATATTTATCAATGGTGAAAAAGTTAACATTAATATTTTGATAAATATGGCTTTCAGATCCCATAGAAATTAATGGAGAGTGGTGGAATTTCACTCTAGAGGACTGAGGTGATCTCTAACTTCACTCTTTGATAAATATACCCCATAGACTGTAATGCATTTTGGGGAATTTTTCAAATGAAATCAGATCACAATGAAGAGATTATAGGCAGTCAGATTGAGAAGCGCATCAACTAACCGATGAGTTCCTCAATCCAACAGGATTTTAAAATCTGCCCAATTTTTAAAATTTGCCCAATCGACAAATTAAAGGGATACTGTCATGGAAAAAAAAAATTTTTCAAAACACAACAGTTATTAATGCTGCTCCAGCAGAATTCTGCACTGAAATCCATTTCTCAAAAGAGAAAACAGATTTTTTTATATTCAATTTTGAAATCTGACATGGGGCTAGACATTTTGTCAATTTCCCAGATGCCCCTGGTCATGTGACTTTTGCCTGCACTTTAGGAGAGAAATGCTTTCTGGCAGGCTGCTGTTTTTCCTTCTCAATGTGGGACATGGGTTTTTACTATTGAGTGTTGTTCTTAGATCTACCAGGCAGCTGTTATCTTGTGTTAGGGAGCTGTTATCTGGTTACCTTCCCTCTCCGTATTCTTTTGTTTGGCTGCTGGGGGGAAAAGGGAGGGGGGTGATATCACTCCAACTTGCAGTACAGCAGTAAAGAGTGATTGAAGTTTATCAGAGCACAAGTCACATGACTTGGGGCAGCTGGGAAATTGACAATATGTCTAGCCCCATGTCAGATTTCAAAATTGAATATAAAAAAATCTGTTTGCTCTTTTGAGAAATGGATTTCAGTGCAGAATTCTGCTGGAGCAGCACTATTAATGGATTCATTTTGAAAAAGGTATCCCTTTAAGAAGATGAAGAGAAAACTCTCAGTGTAAAACTGGGGACTGTGCTTCTCATTCTCATTTAAACAACAGTTATAAAATTAGTGACTCCTTCAGATGGAAGCAGTGGACTGTGGGTAAACACCCCACATAAGTTGACATAGATACAGTAGCTTTTCTTCCCTCTAGTGTCATATTGTGGTGCCAACAACTATCCCCTCATTTCTGTTCTCAAATACTGTTGGAAAAGTAGGTAGGTGATAGTACCCAGTGATGTACAAATACATGACATGGGGAGACACATTTATCAAGTGTCGAATTTCAAATTCATATGAGTTTTTTTAACTCCCTTAAATTCGAATGAATTTGAATTTACCTGCCGAAATGTATTAATAAAATGTAATTATTAAAACGTGGACGAATTTAAATTCGATCAAACTCAATTCGAGTTTTTTTCTTGGAAAAAAAAAACTCGAATGTGAGGAAAGCTCCAAATTGATCTCTGGACCTCTCCCATTGACTTAAACAGTCATTTGGCAGGTTTTAGGTGGCAAATAGTCAAATTCAAATTCTTAAAGGGCCAGAGTATGATAAATCTGGAAAATCTAATTCGAATTTTTTAAAAAAACTCGAATTGAGTTTGGATAATTCCCTAGTCGAATTTGACATTTTGACCATAAAAAAATCAAAAATGTACATTTATATTTTTAATTCGACCCTTAATAAATATGCCCCTTAACAAATCATATCTGCTGCTTTTTTGCAGGTGATAAAAATTTCATGTCAACATTGTATATCTACATTTTATTGGTGACACTGATCATTAGCATGTTATGGGAGATTTTAGACAGTCTCCCAAATGTCTACCAAGAGTAGCTCTGGATATACTGTAGGTGATAGTGTGAAAGGCCAATACATTCTAAATAGACTTTGATAGTATGGTCCATCATATACATATGTATACACCATAGGCTATAAAACATCTACAACTCATTGTCAGTAGGTTTATTTTGCCGGCACAGTAACCTTCTGGAGTAGTTGTGTGGGGCCACCATATATAAGGTGTAAAACAGCTAACACTCTCACTTAAACATCAGGGGTGCTCCGCCAATGAGGCGAGTTGAGAAGCTCGCCTCAGGCGGCAGTGGCCCCCTGGTTGCCAGGGGCGGCAAAAATGCCACTACTGGTAACTTTAAGAGCTGAATTTCCATTTTTCAACCTGGAAATTTGGCTCTTCTAGTGCAGAGAGCACAATTGTGTTCTCTGCACTAGAGACGTGGAACCCCGACCCCCGATCCCCGACCCCCTCCGGAGCTGAAAAGGTGAGTGCCATGGGGGGGGCAGAACAATATATCACCTCGGGCGGCAAAATGGGCAGGCCCTGCTAAACACATTAGGGTTGATTTACAATGACCTAAAACTGGGCAAAAAGCTGCAATAGGGCATTGTGCAAATAGCCATAGGCATCTGAACTTTTCTCTGAATCAAGTGTGGCCTGCATTAGGCCGCTCTTGTTCCCCTTAGCACTATTGCACTTGACCACAAGGTTTGGAAAATACCCCTATTGTATTCAATCAATTTTACTAACAGCGTTTACCATGAAAACGATTCTCAAGATTGGTACTATTTCATAATTATTGTTATGCTTTCTATACAGAAATACAGGTAACACATTTCCTACTGGTGATCTAAATAGCATAATGTTAAATATTTAAATATCACTATTACTGTCTACAGCAGTGGTCAGTGGTAGAACTTCCGGGGGAGCAGTGGGTGCAATTGTACCAGGGACCACACCCCCTACTGGCCCGCCAACAGTTTTTTGGTTAGGAGCCCTTAACAGATAATAGGTGTACCAGTCTGTCATCCAGCCAGTTCCAATGTTATGTAGGGCAGCAAATGTGTTTTAACCATTGATCTCATCCCAAAAGCATTCTAGGAGAGCATTTTTCGCAAATCTTATCACAACTGACTTTCAAAATGAACCCCTCACTGCTGGGTGGTCAGGTCTAAAGCATATGAAAAGTTACTTTTACAACTGCGCCTTTTTGGTATAAGGCAATAGGAACAATTTACGATATGGAACAATTTGGAAGTATTCTAAAGTTTTGTCTATCTAATATAACATTTTTGTGAATATACAAGTAAATCCAAAAATGTAATATTTTTTTTCTCTTCTAGTTGATTTTCTGTAAGAGCAAGAAATTAAAAAAAAAGCAAAAAAGGTTTATGACTATAGGTATGGGACCTGTTATTCAGAATGCTTGGGGTTTTTCTGGATATGGGATCTTTCTGTAATTTGGATCTTCATATTTCAAGTGTGCTAAAACAATAATTAATCCCAATCAAGACATAGAACTTTTTTTAAAACATTTTTTTTAACCAAGCTATAAATGATTCATATACATCATAAATTAATTACTACTGAAAATCCAGTCACATAAAGTCACTTCTTGTACTAAACATCAGTTTCTGTTGGAGAAAAAACTGACTGATGGAACTTTGAGCCTTAACTTATTAATGCTACAACATCAGCCCTCAATTTTCACTTGAAAATATCCCACTGAGCCCTTCATCGGTTCATGAACTGACCAAGGTTTTATGAAATGTTACAAATACTATTAACACATAAACACCTTATTAACCTAGTGACCTTACAATGCAGAAGGGGGTGAAACACCTCAGCTGTGTGGCTATTTTACGTCCACGTTTTTTAAGGGAGTCTATTTCCAATAAAGGGTGTAGTTTGAGGCTACATTCTGATCTCAGTATCCCATCAGTGAGGATGTATGCAAAATAAAAATACTTGTATATATGTTATATGTTATGTTATTTAATTATGCTTATTTTGTACTCGGTGTGTGTCTATTCAGTAGTAATAAGATAAAGGGATCACAATAAAAAAAATAAAAGTAATACAGAATAATGAATAAAACATAGCATCACATTTCTGAATTTTAATTTAAAAAGTTTAAAAATGTGTTGAAAAATATTTTGCCGTTTGTATAATAGATGTTTTTATAGCGTTGGATAAAAATCTAAGCTCTTGATTTCCTCCCATAGGACTAACAGAAAATTTCTAATGTTATCCTTTTGCTCTTTTGTACAAGTTCAGTTGACCTTATGTCAACATGCTCCACATTTGTTGCTTATGTATTTGCTTGTTCTGACCAAATCAATTTTATTAAAAATGTGATTAACACCCATTTGCCCTGTATAGACGTTTTAGTTAGTTAGTTTTTTTTTGTTTGTTTTTTACTTTTTTCATTGAAGGCTACTCAAGGGTAATTCAGATTTCTTAATAAGGGAATAATGAGGACATGATAATGATTACTGGACTGTATTAATGCAAACAATGCTTCACAACAATCAGTTCACCATGAATTAATTGAAAAATTACAACTACCCTAGGAAGCATGATTTGCTTTCAAATGGTGGCTTTTGTTAATCGGTATTGAATTAATCTATTTGGGAAAAAAATTGAATTTACCATCGCCTTTTATGGAATTCCACATCAGACCAGTCATTGTTTTTGTGGTCTGGACTAACAAATTATGAAGGATTGGGCAATGATAAATCCCTTGTCTCAGTCAGCAGAGCACTGCAAGTTACCATGGGCCTCCCCCAGTAACTTTAAGAGGTAAATCAATGTTTTTTATATCCAGAAATTTCCCATCACTGTCAGAGCAACAGAAAAGATATGTATAGGGGTGAGAGAAGGTGGTATCGAGACAGCTGCATCAGGCTGCATGGACCCCAAAAAAAATTTCAGGTTCCTCCAATTGCTTTTAATTTGAGAGAAAATAAAATCCAGTGTATGCAGATTCATCCAGGAGCCTCCCCTGATTTGGATGGATTCTGTTCTCAAGCTACTGTAGCTTGGTCATATCAACTTGATCTTGAGGAAGAACCATCCCAGTGGTTATTTGAGCAGTTGTTTGTTTTTCTGTGCTGTAAAGAGATATTTCTGTGCTCTCGCAATGGTAGCAACATTTTATGCCTGTAAGTTCTTATGTCATAGGTTCCCAAGTTTATCAAACTCTGTGATTTCTTTGTTCAGGGTTCTGACTCTCTGTGAATTAAAGATCCATGGAGCTCGTGTCAAACAAACTCTATCTTTACACCCCAAGTGGTCTCCAGTTCTTGAAGTTCCACAACAAATTATATCTGCCCTTATGTTTTATGAAGCAAACAAAATCCCTGCCTTTTAAACCCTTTCATTGTTATTTCCTCCTGTTGTTAATTATTCTAGTGTGGCTGGTCTAGTTTAATATGACTTCCTTGCATTAAACACTTTCATGTTGTCTCAAGACGACAAATGCTATGCAGTCTTGCAAATACAATAATATGGATATTATGTTAAGCTGTCCAACAATCCAGTAACCATATAACCAAATAAGAGCAAGAATACTTTGTTGATAGAAGAAACCACTAGAATTTGATACTCTAGAAGTGTTTAATGATTCACAGATTCTGGAAAATGATTATGCTACTTAAAAATATTTTTTCTCCTTTCAAAACCTACTTTTTCTTTTTTCTAGTTGCAGTGCATTTTAGATACCTGTCCTTAAGCAGAGTTCCTGTTGTTTCAATAATATTTTATATTTGCCTCCTCCTTGTTGCTGAACATTTTACAACAGATAATAGGGATAGGAAAGCAACATCAATGATTAAAGAGAGCAAATGCACTAAATGTATCAAAACGTAAACATTTTGACAAGTTTGCAAAAATCTTGCTTTATAATATTTGTTTGCAATGGGATTCCTCAAAAAATATAAAATGTTTCTGAATTCACTTGGTTTAAAGGCAACTTCTTAACAAGTATACATTACTTCAAAAGCAAATTGGCAGTACAACAGTCAACTGCCAGATCCCTCTTGAATATGTGGAGCTCCAGGGCAAAAGTCACAGGAGAACCAATGTTGGGATTCTTTCCAGTGTTGTGATGGCACAACACCAAAATTAAATATTTTTGGTCTGAAGTGGAGACATTTCTGGGAAAGCTAATTCCTGTATTATACGCACCACACGGCATTGGCTCTCCATGTGCTGGACTAATAAACCAGTCCAGATACAATACACATATTGTCTCTTTACAGAAACATAAGGCTATTGGCCTGTGTGTGGCTCAAATGATTGTCTCTCAACCCAGTATCTAATTTGCAATTAGCTAAGTATTGATCTGGCCAAGCATCAAAATAACACTGAGTTTTGGATGCAATGTAAGGTTAATCGTTCTGCACAAGCCCCTAATATGATACATTTTTGGGAAGCCAAATCTAACAGAGACCTGCTTATTTGGCAAAAAAAACTGTGGATCTTTATGGGAGTGGTCAGTTGTTCTTATTAGGTTCTCTTTACAAGATGTGGACCTAAGATATGTTTTAAAACAGCAATAAATGAACCCATGAAATATGAGGAACTCAGGAAAAGACTACATTTTATATATCAAAATACAATATACACATCTAGAATCATCACTAGGAATTGTCCAACGTATTCACTAAGTCCAGTTGTTTTATGCTGCTTACTAGGGGGAAACTATTATTTGTGCTGTGGTTCACTTATTGTGTCCCCCCACATGACCCTATTATCAATCAATGTCATGCACCTATACACAATAAACCAACTTGGATGTAACGTAAGAGGTATGGTCAGATGTTATTTTGGTCATATTTACCTAGAAACTGCACAATCTGAATGGGGATAATCATACCTCCTAAAAATATGACTAGATGTCACAGCATTAACAGAAATCCAGCTGCATAATGTCATTGAATAAAACTATTTATTTTCTATAAACATATATAGAATATTGTCTGAAATTTTAAGTATCACCTTGTGATGTTACAATATTAGTTACAGAGTTGTAATACAGAATGTCACCCCCGAGTGGTAACTTAGCTACTAATGGATGTAGATCAAATGTTAAATTAACAGTTCGTAAGAGTAATTCTTTCAGGTGTAGAAAAACATTTTAATGTCATAATAATGATGTCATAATAATGTCAAAAACACAGCTAACTAAAAAAAAGGATTACTTCACAATAACCATGAAAGTCCATACTATGAAGGTCAATACCGGTAATTGGTTATTACATATTTATTCCACTTCCTGATGAACAGTATTTATGGTACTGAATTCTTCCAAATGACTTTATAAGGAACAGTGGGTAATAAAAAGCAAGGCAATTGTGCCAAGGTCGTATTATTTTGTCATTTATGATTATCTGGTAAAAGTGTGTAGCAAAGAGTTACATAGTGGAGTGACATCTTGACTGGATTTGCTTCCTTTGGTAATGGTTCCTTTTTCTATTAAGTGACCTGTTTACAAGACTCAGATCAGACATCCAACCATATACTGTTACTGAAGCTTTTTAAGTAGCCTTTAAAATGCATTTAGTTTGCCTTAAATAGTGAGAGTTTACTTATAGAGTGCAGCACACGAAGAAACAATTTTGATGGGTTAATAAATGATTGCTTTACCTCATAGGTAAGGGGCAGAAAGATGGCTGGGCATGTATCAGTTACAAGCACACTAGCTTAGCATAAAGGAGTGCAAGTAGGCACAGGCATTTAGGGCTATTAGTGTGAGAGCGCACGCTTGCGTCCTGTCCGGCGCAGGCGCAGACGTGCTAATGCGCGTCGGCGTCTGACGCGGGACGCTGGCGACGGACGCGGAGGCGCCGGTCGCGGGCGCAAGGACGTAGGCGGAAACGCCTGTGACGGACGTGCTGGCGTCAGTTCCGCGACATCAGCGCAATGACGCCAGTTTGGCGCCAAAACCTCTGTATTTAAACCCAAACCAGATTAACATGCATTGCCTGGTTATTAGGTTATTTGACTGAAACCCTAGCGACTCTGAACTTTGGATTCCCGATTATTGACCCTTGCCTGAACCCGGACTTTGATTACTGCCGCCTGTCTCGACCTTCTTGCCTGTTTATCGATTACGAATATTGCTGCCTGCCTTTTGACCTCGGATCTCCTGACTACGACTTTTGCCTAATCCCTTGTACTTCGCTAACCGTCTCACTGGCTACTCTCCACAACCCTGCTCCCTGTTCCACTCCAGGTGGGTAGCGGTTGTGTGAGGCGCTTGTGGGTTCATTAACTTCTGCTCCAGCCTCTTCTACGTCTGGATTATACTGGTAAGTCCTGACAGTATAACCAGGCCAAAGATGGATCCAGCTGAAGGGGCGTCCCCGTTTGCAGTCCTGACGCAACAATTATCTTCTCTTACGCAAGCCGTCCGGGAGCTGCACAGTGGCTATGCTCAGTTACAGGAGCACATTAGGACCCAACCACCGGTTGTTCTCCCTTCCACGGCCGCTGCAACTCCTCCGGTTCCAGCGGAAGTCCAGGTGATAACTTCTGAGATTTCGGAACCTAAGGTGGCCTTTCCGGAGAAGTTTGCGGGTGACCGAAAGTTGTTCCGGAATTTTAGGAGCAATTGTAAGCTACTGTTTACACTCAAGCCTCATACCTATCCCTCTGAGCAGACCCGGGTCGGGGTGATTATCTCTTTTCTGACGGGAGAACCACAGACGTGGGCCTTTCGTCTTATGGATCGCCACAGTCCTGCATTGGCCACAGTAGACTCCTTCTTTGATGCCATGGCAGTTCTTTTTGACGATCCGCACAGAGCCACTACTGCTGAAGCCGCCCTGCGTGCCTTGAAGCAAGGTAGCCGCCCAGCGGAAGACTACACCCTGGAATTCCGGCAATGGGCAGATGACACGGAGTGGAATCCGGCTGCGCTTAAGAACCAGTATCGCTTCGGCCTTTCTTCTGAACTAAAAAATGAATTGGCCCGTACTGGCATTCCCGACAGTCTGGAAGACCTCATCTGTCTGGCCATCCAACTCGATCGGAGGCTCAGGGAGCGCAGAGAGGAAGAAGAGGCAGAGAGAGCAGGTCTTCCACCTCAGTCTTGGATGTTACCAACCGCTCCACCTCCTATCCGAATGCCTTCCACTTTTCCTCCAGCTGTTCCGCCACCCGTCTTCAGTGCAGCCCCAGAGCCGATGCAGATTGGAGCCATTAGATCTACGTTAACTCCAGAGGAACGGATCAGACGTCGCAGACTCAACCTCTGCCTTTATTGTGGACAAGCAGGTCACTTGCTTCGGGGTTGTCCGATTCGTCCAACGGGTAAGAGGATTTTCGAAAGAGACTTTTCCAGTTGCCATGTTCCCGTGCCTCTCCTGACTGTCTCTTTATATTTGCAGTGGGGAGACAAGCGGGTAGAGCTTCAAGCAATCCTTGATTCTGGGGCCAGCGGGTGTTTCCTGGACAATAAAGTGGCGCTACAGTTCCAGATCCCACTCCAGTCCAAAAAGAATCCCATAGCCCTCCGTGTGGCAGATGGTTCTCTGATTACCTCGGGCCCTGTGGTGCAAGAGACTGTCTCACTTTTTGTTGTGTTAAATAAAGGGCATGCTGAAGTCATGAACTTTGATGTGGTTTCTTGGCCTCTATTTCCCGTCATTCTGGGTCTACCCTGGTTGCAGAAACACAACCCGTCCATCAACTGGACTACCGGTGAAGTGAACTTTCTTTCAAATTTTTGTTCTTCTCAATGCATTTTCTCTTTCAATAGAGTCTGTTCTTTATCTCCTGCTTCCGAAATTCATAATCTTCTTCCTCAAGCTTACTGGGAATTTACGGACGTTTTCAATAAGAAAGGGGCAGACAAGTTGCCTCCTCATCGTATTTATGATTGCCCTATTAACCTTCTTCCAGGGGCTCAGATTCCTTTTGGACGAGTTTATCCGTTGTCCGAGTCTGAACTATCGGAACTTCGTTCTTATTTAGATGAGAATCTAGCCAAAGGCTTCATTCGACAATCTTCTTCTCCAGCAGGGGCTGGGATTTTCTTTGTTGAAAAAAAAGATCATTCTTTAAGGCCGTGTATTGATTACCGGGATCTGAACAAGATTACTGTTAAGAATCGTTATCCACTTCCTCTTATTCCTGAACTTTTTCAACGTTTGGCGGAGGCTAAGATCTTTTCTAAACTGGATCTCCGTGGCGCATACAATCTCGTCAGAATAAGAGAAGGTGATGAGTGGAAGACGGCTTTTCGTACTCGTTATGGGCATTTTGAATACCTGGTCATGCCCTTTGGTCTTTGCAACGCTCCTGCAACGTTTCAACATTTTGTCAATGATGTTTTCATAGACTTCCTCGACATATTCGTTATCATATATTTGGATGATATCCTTGTTTTTTCTAATTCTTTGGAGGAACACAGATCACATTTAAAGAAGGTGCTGGCTCGTCTACGTATTCATCAGCTTTATGCTAAGATTGAGAAATGTGTCTTTGAACAAACATCTGTGGACTTTTTGGGTTTTCTCCTTTCTCCGCAGGGAATTCAGATGGACTCCAGGAAGATCTCCGCAATTCTTGATTGGCCAATTCCTTCTTCCAAGAAAGCTGTTCAACGTTTTATTGGTTTTGCAAATTTTTATAGGAAATTTATAAAGAATTTTTCCCAGGTTATTCTTCCAATTACTGAGTTGACTCGTAACAATCAAAAGTTTTGTTGGTCACCACAAGCTCAGGCGGCCTTTGAGAAATTGAAGGCACTCTTCACTTCAGGCCCAATTCTTCATCATCCTGACGTTTCCCTTCCTTTCATCCTGGAAGTTGACGCTTCAGAGCTTGCGGTGGGTGCTGTGTTATCGCAAAGAGCTGGGTTTCAGGAGGAACTGCATCCTGTTGCTTTTTTTTCTCGTAAACTAGCCAAGAGCGAATGTAACTATGATGTTGCCGATCGTGAACTACTTGCCATTAAGTTAGCACTTGAAGAGTGGAGGTATCTCCTTGAAGGATCTAAACATCCAATCCTCATCTTTACGGATCATAGGAATCTGGAGTATTTACGTTCGGCCAAGAGGTTGAGACCCAGACAAGCAAGGTGGGCTTTATTCTTCATGAGATTCAATTTTCATCTCACATATCGACCTGGTTCTAAGAATGTTAAAGCAGATGCTTTGTCCCGTATGTTTTCATCTGAAGACGAGTCTTCCTTGGTTCCTGAAACAATTTTAAACTCTAATAATTTTCTCCTGCTACAGTCTGGTTGATGGAATTAAAGACGCTTCCTTAAATCTCTCTGAACCATCGTTAGTTTCCAAGGAGGGTCTTCTTCTTCATCAAGGTAAAATTTTTGTTCCTGAATCTATGCGCTTAGAGGTCCTCAAGAATGTTCATGATTCTAAATTGGCAGGTCATCCAGGTATCAAGAAAACTATTATCCTGGCTAAGAGACTATTTTGGTGGCCTGGGTTGGCTAAGGACTGTTTTCAATTTGTTACTTCTTGTGAAGTTTGCTCTAGGTCCAAGGACTCTCATTCTTGGCCTATTGGTCTTCTACAACCTCTGCCTGTGCCTTCTCGTCCATGGGGTTCGGTTTCTTTGGATTTCATTTCTGATTTGCCATTGTCTTGTGATTGTTCCACTATTGTCATTTTTGTGGACCGTTTAACAAAAATGGCTCATTTCAAGTCGTTACCTAGACTTCCTTCTGCCTCTGAGACTGCGGATACCTTCATTAAGGAAGTAGTAAGGCTTCATGGTCTTCCGGATGAGGTGGTGTCGGATCGGGGACCACAATTCACTTCTCAGTTTTGGAGATCGTTGTGTGGAGCACTCAAGATTTCGGTGTCCCTTTCCTCTGCCTTTCACCCTCAGTCCAATGGTCAGACCGAACGAACTAATCAGACTCGAGCAATATCTGAGATGTTATTCTTCATACCTCCAAGATGACTGGGTGAATCTTCTTCCTTTAGCCGAGTTCGCTTATAATAATTCCCATCATTCTTCAATCAATCAGTCCCCTTTCTTCGCAAACTATGGTCTTCATCCAGTAACTTTTCCCTCTGCCATTGTGTCTGACATTCTAGTTCCTGCTGTCAAAGACCGATTAACTTTCTTATCCAATAATTTTCAAAAGATCCAGGAAAACATGAAGCAGGCCCAACAAAATTTCAAGATTTATGCCGATCGGAGACGGAGAGGTGACCCAGAGTTCAAGGTGGGTGACCGTGTTTGGTTATCAACTGTTAACCTTAAGCTTTCTTGTCCCAGTAGGAAGTTGGGTCAACGTTTCCTGGGTCCCTTCCCTATTATTCGCCAAATCAATCCTGTGGCTTTTCAACTTAAACTTCCAGCTTCCTGGCACATCCATCCAGTGTTTCATGCTGCTCTTCTAAAACCAGCCTCAACATTCCGATTTCCTGGGCGTTCGGCTCCTCCTCCGCTACCTGTGGTGGTCAACGGTCAGGAAGAATTTGAGGTTGAGGAGATCCTGGATTCCAGACTAAGAGGCAAGCGGCTCCAGTACCTGGTGAGATGGAAGGGTTACGGTCCGGAAGAAAATTCCTGGGAACCAACGTCGAATATCCACGCTCCTGAGTTGCTGGAGAAATTCCATAGAACTCACCCTGGTAAGCCTTCTGGTGGTCGCGCCCTGAGGCCGCTCCTTGATGGGGGGCAATGTGAGAACGCACGCTTGCGTCCTGTCCGGTGCAGGCGCGGACGCGCTAATGCACGTCGGCGACGGACGCGGACGCGGAGGCGCCGGCGACGGTCGCGGGCGCAAGGACGTAGGCGGAAACGCCTGCGACGGACGTGCTGGCGTCAGTTCCGCGACGTCATCGCAATGACGCCAGTTTGGCGCCAAAACCTCTGTATTTAAACCCAAACCAGATTAACATGCATTGCCTGGTTATTAGGTTATTTGACTGAAACCCTAGCGACTCTGAACTTTGGATTCCCGATTATTGACCCTTGCCTGAACCCGGACTTTGATTACTGCCACCTGTCTCGACCTTCTTGCCTGTTTATCGATTACGAATATTGCTGCCTGCCTTTTGACCTCGGATCTCCTGACTACGACTTTTGCCTAATCCCTTGTACTTCGCTAACCGTCTCACTGGCTACTCTCCACAACCCTGCTCCCTGTTCCACTCCAGGTGGGTAGCGGTTGTGTGAGGCGCTTGTGGGTTCATTAACTTCTGCTCCAGCCTCTTCTACGTCTGGATTATACTGGTAAATCCTGACAATTACAATTTGCATAAATAGACAGCACCCAGCAGGAATTTCTTAAAAAGCCTTTATTGTAAGGGCTTTATTCAGACAAAGTACAGCAACGTTTCAGGCATCCATTAGCCTTTCCTCAAGCTACCTAATCCTAATGGATGCCTGAAACGTTGCTGTACTTTGTCTGAATAAAGCCCTTACAATAAAGGCTTTTTAAGAAATTCCTGCTGGGTGCTGTCTATTTATGCAAATTGTTCCTGTAAATTCGGCTGTAGGTGGCAGCCTGGGACGTGCACCAAAAAGACCGTTTATGAAGGGTGAGTGCTGACCTTTTATCCTCTATAGTCCTGACAATTAGCCCATTCTGCAAATGTACTTAGCTGGGTAACAATTCAACGTCTCCAATGTTTTCACAGTCAAAAATAATCCTGATGCATTAAGTATAGTTGTACACACTGAAACATTTGTACATTGATACCCCACATGTTAGATAGCAGCTAAATCCCCAACATGTCTATTTATTAAAATGTCAGCAGAATTGTATAACGCTTTCATAAATAAAGCTCTTTTTATTGCATCTGAAGTCATCTGCAGCAAATGCAGCATTTTAAAAAGCCCTATTCATTTAAAATATAGAAACATCAACCTAAATTGCTTGTGCCCTGGATATTTGAGAGTTGCCATAGGGCTTTCTTTCACAGTCACATTCTGTATAGATTTCAAAAGCACAGCACAGTCAAAGTGGTGCTTATCTGCTGATGTCTGTATAACATGCAGTGGTGTAACTAGATGTTACTGTGCCCCACAACAAATTACTTTTCAGGCCCTCAAAATGTTGACTTATTTTACCAATATTTATTGAAATTATAAATGAATTAGGGTCTTGTGGGGCCCCTATACCTCCTGGGCCCCTCTGCAACTGCAGGGTCTGCTTCATGTGTAGTTATACCCCTGATAATATGCTGCAGCTCAGGCAAGGTCCAGTTCATATCGATATATGAAGTATACAGAAATTAAAGGTGCACACAATCACCTTTGCTCTCATACCTGTTGTCTATTTAAGCAAAATAAATGGGGGTGTATATATTTTGCAGAAAAATTTGTGGTGTGATTCAGTAGACATAAGAGTATAATGAAAGTTATCAAATTCCATTGTTTTCCTCGGGTGTCTGTTTCTGTTTTGTTTGATAAACTGGCTCTTTTTGAATTATATAGATTTTTACACACCCATACATTTTCTCACATCTCAGGGCATATTTCCCCCAGTATAGTGAAATAGATTCTGACAACATGCTTTAAACCTTGCTCCTGGCAAGTATTCTTTTTAAAAAGTCTTTTCAGGTCGTTTGAAGGGAGGGGAGAAATACCGTATCACACAGTACTGTAATGTAAGGTAAAGCAATAGTCAAGTATCCTTTAATTAGTGACATTAACATAAATATATAAGAAACAACTGCATTTGCCTAGACTTTTACAGTGCTATAAGATCTACACAGTTTACTTACTAACAGAACATTAGTGACAGGGTGCAATAAGGCAGCGTTCTGTGACATGGATTAAGAGTTATTTAGTAGAATGTATTTGTGATGGGGAGATTAAATGGCAATGGGAACAGGATTTAGACAGGCCACTAGTTAGTGTGTGTGCCAGACACGACTACAAAACAGTGGGAGGTCTTGCATGTTGCACACTGACTCTCTAAAGACCACCACATTTAAAACTACAGAACAAGGAAAAATTGTTAAAAAAAATCGTCACAAGCAGCCTTCAAAGACGCAGACAGGTTTTGACTGGATTAACATTTATTGACTGTTTAAGCCTGCCTTTTTCTGCTTCAGGACATAGATACACGAGTTTAATTGCTAGGGCTGTTCAGCCAGCTGATCAGGAGAGGGACAACCAAAGCTTTACTAATCGCTGCTTCATTAAAGATTAGAAAGTCTCTATTACAAAACAAATTAAGCATGCTCTGATCCCAACCCACAGGGCCAATGGCATTTCAGCAAAGTTTAAGCTGTTAAAGCAATGAAAAACCTATTAAGGTTTAGCGCTGAGATAGCACTTTTGTATTGATTTTGCAATACACAGGTATTATGATTTATGGAGTTGCACTGTCACTCTAACAAGCTGAAGGACACACAATATCATCTCCAACATCATTAAAATTCAGAAGCCTCTAGAACTAACTCATCAACTACTGCACGTTGTCACACGGTATTATTAAGCTATACTTTAGTTTTAAAATGCTATCATCTTCAGGGGCACATCTAGCCTGGCATCTGTACAATTTGGTGATCAATTACCACTGAGTCGCTACTCTATGCTTCAGAGAAAATGAGAAAACGAGAAGGTAGTTATTATTATTAGGGAAAAAACAGACAAGAAACCTTCATTTTTATGAGAAGTTACTTCCTATGTTTAAGTGTGTACAATCAACACACCTTCTATTTTAAATACTTCAAATAAAACATTACTTACATGTATTTTTTTAATACTCTACATTTACAGTAAAAAGTGCTGATATATATATATATATATATATATATATATATATATATATATATATATATATATATATATAAAGCAATAAAGAGACTGTTAGATCATATACCTAGAGACAGACAGACAGACACACCAAGTTATGTACCTACGATCCAGACCAGATTACCGTGAAACCTCGACTTTACGGTCTCTCATTATATGTTTTCATGGTTTTTAATTTTTTTTTGCAGTCCCTTCTACTGCATTTCAGTGGGGGGATTTCCTAATTTTAAGTAAGTTTTGCTGCCGTTTAAATCATAATTTTGGGCCATTTTACTGAAAAACCATGTTACATTTCCTGTATTTTACTGTATGTCTTTTTTAGAAGTTTATACTAATGTTTACGGAAAACCCTGATTTTACGTCCGCCCCCATTTTACATTTTTTGGGGGATTATTTGGGGGTTCAGTGCACTGGAAAATGTAAAATTGTGGCATGACTGTGTATACTTTTCAGTATGAAGCATTGATTATAGCATTAACCCTTCTCTCGTAAACCATGAGGATTTCCTAAAAAATGTATGAAGAATGTATGAAGTAGAATGTATGTCAATGTAACTCTGTAAGATCCTGCCAGAGAGATACCAATTCTGCATCCAAAGCAAAGAAAGGGTTAAACACTTTCAGCCCAAGTGTCTGTTTATACTGTAGTTATCAATGTATCTATGGCTGTGCAATGATATAATCACATAGTATATAAATTGTGTGTATGTATATATATATATATATATATATATATATATATATACTGTATGTATATATAAGAAAAAAAACTTTGCAAATGTTAACGCAAAATAGACTTTAATTAGTTAATTAGTAAACAGAACCACACTATATGTTTATGTCATTATTTACTCTGCTGTATGCTCAGTTTGCTATAAACAGTATAGTAATCAGCTTTCACTTTGCAATTGTTTTGTGGTAGACTGGAGACCCCTATTGGCTCGACAGTAATATTGGTATGCCTGATAATAAGCAAGAACCAAGCATGAACACAAAGCTATCTCACGTGATGCAGAATACTTGAAGTTAATCTTAAAAGCACATGTTTGGTAAGAAAATATTAAATCATTCAGTGCAATGATGTTATGAAGCCTAGGTGGAATTACTTTCATTCATTTTTACTCCATAAATAGAGCTTCTATAAGAATGAGGTATAAAATATCATTAGAATTAATAGGGTCATAGTGGCATTACAATTAAATTAACAGAACTACTTATAATGTAATAAGATAAACTACCAGGAATAATTAATTGGCACCATTACTCAGCAATACTATCATTACAGCTTAGAAATAAGCACCATTACATTCCATTGTCAGATCGTTTGTCTTGAAAATATTGTGATATATAATTTTTTATTTATTTTTTAAAAAGTTTTTAAAGCAGGGCATAATCAATTCTGCTGATAAGAATGTTACTTATGCCCTTTTCCGGAAAACCCCAGGCCCTGAAAATTTAGGTTCTGCACTAATGTATGCATTGCCACCACATGTGCTCACCAAACGCAATTCATGAACGGAAAACTAAATGAGCTACTATACAAAAATATTTAGTATGTAATAATGGTGGCAACCCCTAACCTTGTCTGTTAATATACTGTACAAGAACCAATAAGATATTTGATTTTGGTGATCTGATCATAGTAGACATCTTCAAAATAATAAGTGATTGGATTCTATGTATTACTGGACCAGGCCAAAGTTTTGCACATGGTTATGTATCATGGCAGCCTGGCTTGTTGAAGGAGAACCAAACCCCTCCTACCCTACATAGACCCCCTCGCTGCCCGCCCCCCAGCCTAGGTGTTACCCTCGGTAAATGCCCCTAACTTTTTACTTACCCCTCGTTGTAGATTCAGCGCATCAGAGTTCATGGGTGCCATGTTCGTCTCTTCTGTAATCTTTGTGAAGTAAGCGCCATATCAGTGCATGCATAGTTGGAGCAGACAGACAACTGTGCATGCGCCGAAAGTCACGGAAATTACAGTAGCACCAGAAGAATACCCGAAGATTACCGAAGAGAAGAAGATGGTGTCCATGAACTCCGATGCACTGAATCTGCAACGAGAGTTAGGGGCATTTACCAAGGGTAACAGCTAGGCTGGGGGGATGTAGGGAGGGGGGTCTCTGTAGGGTAGGGATGTAGGGGATTTTAATAAACAGGGTTTGGGTCTCCTTTAATATTAAAAATTCAAGAGTTGAATGAAATACATTTGGAAAATGTCTCAGCGAAGAAGTTGTTTCGTGAATATGTGTGTCCATATGCATTTGGGTTGCATTTGAATATTATTTGAAATAATGTGATTGTGTCTATGATTTATAGTATAGGTTTGAGCAGGAAGAGTAGTTCACTCCTGTACTGTTCACTGTATAGCCTCTTGAATAATACTCTTTTGTTTTGATTAGCCAATGCATTTATTGTTAAACAGGGCAGAAATCCCCTCACTATTGTTTACAAAGTAAGTGGTGATTCTGCCATGGAGCAAGGTGACAGGGTGATATTAGGTAGCTTGTCTCAGATGTCACAGCAAAAAGAAAGAAACCCTGGTAAATTTAGGAGCTGAATTTTCATTTTCAACCAAATATTCTGCTCTTATCGTGTATGGTGGTTCAATTGCTCCCTCTCCTGCCCTGACCCAGGGAAAGGAACGAAGAAAACAGGTACCGGCACACAGGTGCAATTCAAGTAGGGGACTTGACCCTTACGTGTTTATTAAGTCTACACAACGTTTCAGGGGCAACTCCCCCTTCGTCAGGAGTTGCCCCCGAAACGTCGTGTCGACTTAATAAACACGTAAGGGTCAAGTCCCCTACTTGAATTGCACCTGTGTGCCGGTACCTGTTTTCTTCGTTCCTGTCGTATTGCGGAAGTGCCGACTTCCTAGGGTCCGAGCACCGGGTCTATTACTTCATAGGGCTCGGGTGTGCACGTGAGTGTGTTTGCTGACCCAGGGAAAGCACACACAAAACCTGGGAGCTGAGGCAGCAGAGAGTCTGCCACCTAACTAAGTTCAGGAGGTAAATGATGGTGTTCCCACAGGTTGTAAATGTCTAGTGCAACTCAAACCATCAAACACAATCTCGAATATCAGCAGAGTGCAGCCTGATTTGAATCATGTATGTTATTCAATTACCCAAAACATCAAATCACAACATTGTGCAAAAAAACTGTTGCACAAATACTTTTTATCAAACCAACCAGTCAGAATGGCTACTCAGAAGAGACAAACTTGGAGTTGTTGCATAATGATTACATTTCTACTTTCTACATTCTAATTTCCTAATTAAATTTACCACTGGCACATCAATGTAAGTGGCTGTCAAAAAGGAAAATAGATATAGCATAATGTATGTATCTATTTATGAATATATTTATTTTTGTAGCACAGTACTGTTAATTTGTATATAATACAAAAAAGGCACAAACATTGGCCTAACCTTGTAATACATTCAAATGAGTATTCACAGTAACAGAAGTATACACAGTATCTAAAACTGTATGGCACTTTGAGGAATGAGGTCCCTGTCCCATAGAGAGTATAAACAAATCTTTCATTTTAAGCATGTTTTACTCAAGGACAATGAGATATAATTGTAATATAAGTACAATGACATCGATTAAACATGCATATCAAGTAGGCAAAGCAAGTAATTTCATAGACAGTAAAGCATTCTGAATCTCTCCACGTGCCAGTGCCATTAACCTTTCCTTTAGTAGTATATACCCCTTAGTAATTGTGAGTCAGCATTCTGACCTCATTCTTAATGCCCACATGAATATCTATTAGGGCCTCGAGCAGACCTATTAAATTAATATCATGTAGTTGTTGCGATTTTATGTACATTTTTCAATATTTAACAATACAAAATTTCATTGGAATGAGGTTAACAACAAAATGCAAATTAGTTATTGACTTTGCCAGTTAAACTGTCTCCTTCTCCCCCTTCAGAATATTTTAAAATTATGAGGGCATTTAGTTGTTCTCCTCAAAGTCATTCTGTAAATTCAATGTGTGTAGGAAAGCATTAGCCACACATTTCACATGAATGTAAATGGTTTTGCCCTGTCTAAATATATCTCTAAATCAGATAAACTTGAATGTTTTATCCATGTTTCTTGTGTTCATATGACATTATATAAGAATATTAATTTCATGTAATGTTTTTGCAAATATGAATTTTTAAAAGACCAACCTTAAATCCATATATAGTAGTTGAGTTCTATGTACAGAAGTTGACATATATTTCTTTGTGCAGATGGTGACATTAACAACAAAAAGTAAAACAAATTGTATTCATTTAAATGCTACTTAAATAGGCCCGTGTGCCACAATTCACAGAAATGATGTCACAATATGAAGCTTTTGTCAATAATATCTGTTACTGATTAAATATTCTCCTCTAATCTAATCTAATATATCACTGACACATAGGGATGTAGCGAACTGCCGATTTGGTGCTCGCGAACGCCGTTCGCGAACACCGGCAAAAAATGCGAACGTTCGCGAACAGTTCGCGAACTTCGAACACCCGCTAAAATCGTTCGAATCGAACGATCGAAGGAGTTTAATTGTTCGATTGAACGATTTTCATTCGAATCGAACGATCGAAGCATTCGATCGAATGCTTTTCATTCATTCGAATGCTTACAATCGTTCGAACGAATGGAAATCGTTCGATTTTTAGCGGTCGAAGGAATTCGAATGGTCGAATGGTCGAACGATTTGTATTCGAATCGAACGCGAACTCAAAATGCGAACGTCGCGTGACGTTCGCGAACATTCGGCGGACGCGAACGGTCGAAATTCGCGCGAACAAGTTCGCCGGCGAACAGTTCGCTACATCCCTACTGACACAGTTTAGCTTCCCCTTTATATTATAAAGTATAATTTAAAGCCAGGTAGTATAGTAACAATTTCTGCTTAATTTTACAAAGTATAGTTTAAAAGTAGTATAGGAACAGCTAAATGGTGTGCAGCGATCATCATTACACATTGTGCCATTGAGAATGAACCCTACCAATGCTCATTATTAGAAAAAATAACAAATACACACAATTAATCTTTTTTGACACCCACTGGTGGCTGAAACAGTTACATACAATGTAATTTATTTTAGCTTGTTAAACAGTTTTATTCAATTAACATTTTTTATTAAACAATTATGTTATTTACCACTACTAAAAATAAAATACTATGCATAAACAAGCGTGGAAGTGTACAGGGAAAGCAAATATTTCCACAATAGTGATGGCTTACACATCCTCTTCCATAACAAGGTTATTGTAACTCATTAATAGATATTACTGAATATTTATTTTTCTGTCATTTAATTCTCCATTTAGAAAAGAGACACAAATTAACAGCCTGTAACAACTTTGAGCACAGATCTTGTTATTTCTTTAAAAAAAAATTAAACTTCCATTTCCTGACAATATAAGATTGTGCATATTAAATGCAGCCTCAGCTTAATAGAAAATAATATGGTAGAGAATATACAATAAAAACATTACAATATATTATTTAATAGGTGTTTTCCTACAGTGCCTTTTAAGTTAGGATTCTTAAAGGGATACTGTCATGGGAAAAAAAAAATTTCAAAATGAATCAGTTAACAGTGCTGCTCCAGCAGAATTCTGCACTGAAATCCATTTTTCAAAAGAGCAAACAGATTTTTTATATTCAATTTTGAAATCTGACATGGGGCTAGACATATTGTCAATTTCCCAGCTGCCCCAAGTCATGTGACTTGTGCTCTGATAAACTTCAATCACTCTTTACTGCTGTACTGCAAGTTGGAGTGATATCACCCCCTCCCTTTTCCCCCCCCCAGCAGCCAAACAAAAGAACAATGGGAAGGTAACCAGATAACAGCTCCCTAACACAAGATAACAGCTGCCTGGTAGATCTAAGAACAGCACTCAATAGTAAAAACCCATGTCCCACTGAGACACATTCAGTTACATTGAGATGGAAAAATAGCAGCCTGCCAGAAAGCATTTCTCTCCTAAAGTGAAGGCACAAGTCGCATGACCAGGGGCAGCTGGGAAATTGACAAAATGTCTAGCCCCATGTCAGATTTCAAAATTGAATATATAAAAATCTGTTTGCTCTTTTGAGAAATGGATCTCAGTGCAGAATTCTGCTGAAGCAGCACTATTAACTGGTTCTTTTTGAAAAAAAAATTCCCATGACAGTATCCCTTTAAAGGCAACATTCGCAGTGTTTCATTTGAATTGAATTATTGGATAATGTGGCCCCAGATTCAAAATTCTTTATTATTTGTTTGGCATCACAACAAATGTGTCCAACAGATTCATGTCCCACTTTAATTGCACTGTGTTCAAGACATACTGATTGGTACAGGTTTAGTTTTTCCATTATTTCACGTGAGAATAGCCAGGGCTTGAACCATCTAAGATATCAGATGTAATAAAAAATGGTGTATGTGCTCAATGCCTTTTATCTTGATTATTTTGTACATGGTGGTGGTGGGTCGCTACATTGACTAAAGTGCAGACCTTTTAAGATGGCACATACCTAAAATCATGATGTTTTTTAAACAAAATGAATTTTCTATACCACCACTATAAATGTCCCAAAATTATTATTTGAAATCATAATTTTTATGAAAATGAATCTGCACGTTGTGCCTGCTAAACTACTTCCCCCAGCGTCCTACATAACCCCCTTTTGCTTCTTTATTCTTATACACAGCAACCATCTGGTGTAAGGACTGCGTAATGGTTGAAGGTGCAATCCAGGAATATCTGGAATATCTTTCCAAGTTATAGTACAGGTATAGGATCCCTTATCCGGAAACCCGATATCCAGAAAGCTCCAAATTACAGAATGGCTCCCATAGACCCCATTTTATCCAAATAATCCAAATTTTTAAAAATGATTTACTTTTTCTCTGTAATAATAAAACAGTAGCTTGTACTTGATACCAACTAAGATATAATTCATCCTTATTGGAAGCAAAACCAGCCTATTGGGTTTATTTAATGTTCAAATTAATTTCTAGTAGACTTAAGGCATGAAGACCCAAATTATGGAAAGATCTGTTATCCGGAAAACCCCAGGTCCCGAGCATTCTGGATAAGAGGTCCCATACCTGTATTCTACAATTTATGCCTTATGCCTTTATATGGTCATAAGAATCCTCCTTGCCTGCAATAAAGATGTATACAAACATATATGTACAATGACTACTTATTACTACAACTACTGGAATCACAAATGCATCAAGGAGGAATAGAGTGAATTGAGTAAAATATCTGCAGCCACTCCCCATCAGGGTCCTACCATGGCAGCATAGGGAATTCAGTACAAATGAAAAGTCCAGTGTACAAGTATTACATACGTTTTCTATTATATTAAATCAAGCTTATGTGCAAAATCTGGAACACTTAAATATGAATTCAGAAATGCAAGTACAGGTCACCAACTTGTATTCTTTTTGTAGTACCTATATACACCTCATATACACACCTCAGTAACAATCCCACTAAAAAATTCCAAAGTGAATTTTTTCAATTGATTAATCAGGCAAAAGAAAAATCACTCATTACATCAACCATTGAAAATTATCTGAAGGTACAGTCGCCTATATGCCCCATCTTTTATCATTTACCTAAAATTCATAAGAATGAATGTCCCCCACCAGGGCGACCTATAATAGCAGGGATGAGGTCTCTAGGAGAACCACTGTCAGAACTTGTAGACTTTTTCTTACAACCACTAGTCATCAGACTCCCGGGATATCTAAAAGATAGCTCACATCTGATTACACAGTTGCAAAACTGTCATTGGGAGCCTACATACATGTGGGTTACTATTGATGTTTCATCACTTTACTCTTGTATCCCACATACCTTGGGTGTGAAGGCTATAGCTTATCATTTACACAAATACAGCACCTACTCTGAACTTTTGAAAGAGTTTCTATTAACTGCCATACAATATCTATTGACTCACAATTTTTTCCTTTTCGATAAAGATTTCTACTTACAGAGGTGTGGCACAGCGATGGGGGCAAAATTTGCTCCTTCGTTTGCCAACCTCTATATGGGGTGGTGGGAGGAGCAATTTGTTTTCAACTATGGCAATCCATTCAAACATTACATCTACTACTATGCACGATTTATCGATGATATTATATTAATCTGGAACACCAGGGAGAATAATTTTAATGATTTTTTCACATATTTAAACAACAATGATCTAAGACTCAAATTTACGTGTTGCAAGAATGACATTTCTATATCCTATCTTGATCTAGTCCTCAAAGCCCATGAACATACTATAACTACTTCTTTATACAGAAAAGAATGCACTGGTAACACAATTTTAAAAGCAATATCGGCTCATCCTCCACATCTTATTCGGAATATACCTACAGGGCAATTTTTAAGATTAAGGCGGTTATGTTCAGACCATGAAGACTTTGTTAAGAAATCATGTGAGCTGAGAGACCGACTTTTAGTTTGTGGCTATAATATGCCCACTCTCCTGAAAGCATTCAAAAGAGCATTGTTCAACCAACGTGACACGTTATTTAAAAAATATAAAATGAGTACAGAACTAATAGCAAAAAATGAATCAAAACCATTGGACACCACCACGTGTATCCTCACCTATAGTTCCCAATATTATGAAGTCGTTAATGTCATCAGAAAGAACTTGCCGATATTGAAAACTGACCCTATACTTGATGACATAATGCAAAGAGGCTGTAGATTTGTTTCTAGAAGACCTAGAACCCTAAGAAATGCACTAGCCCCTAGTAGAATTGGCAATACGCAGAAACATAAATGGTTAGAAAATAAGGGTTCTTTCCAATGTGGTGCAAATTGGTGCATAACATGTAATTACATTACTACCAGTAATACTTTCACTTCACATACCGCGGGTAGAAAATATAGTATGAACCAATATATTAATTGTAATACTCATCATGTCATTTATCTAGTTACATGTAAAAAATGTGGCATCCAATATGTTGGTCAGACAAGTAGAACTTTAAAAGAACGGGCTAGAGAACATATCAATAACATTAGAAACAAAATTGATACAAGGGTAGCTACCCACTTTCTGTATTGCTGCAATGGCGATCTGGACCACTTCTCGATTCAGGGTATTCAAAGACTAATACCTGACCAGAGAGGAGGGGACCACCTCAAAAAATTGCTTTATTTGGAGACTAAGTGGATTTTTGTCTTGGCCACCAGGTCTCCGATGGGTTTAAATAGTGAATATGATGTATCCTGTTATTTTTAAAGAAACACCTCAATGTACCCATGGGTTTGAGCTTTTGAGTTAGTGCTGTTGATTTTGTGTAATTTTATATAACATTCTCCCTGTGAGATCCAGTATTTATTCTACCTTTTATTTTACATATTCTATGCTTATGTGGTATGTTTATCCATTAATTTTTGAGTTTACTTAAAACCAAATAGGTGGGTTTTCCACCCTTTTCAGTTATGAACCTACTAAGAATTGTAATTAACTGCTCCTTCTTGACATATGTACATATTTATACTCTTTGTTTATTTTTGTACATACGTATTGTTCACTATTTTGTACTTGTTTTTTAGTATTTATGTATTTGTGTATTTATAAGGCACTAGCACTTTAAATTGTTTCGGGTGTATCAATACGTCATTCCATTCAGCTAGGGGTGTATAGAAATGGCCACTGATGACCTTTCACCTTTGACCCCCTTTTTTGATCCTTACCTAATTTTACTGGATTGGAGTTTGATACACCTGTTTTATGTCATTTGGGATTGGGTGAATTGATAATTGGATTGTTTATCTGATTGGGTCACTGGTGTATAAATATTTGAGGTTTGGCTCTAGAAGTTTAGCCTATGATTAAGTGTTTGGAACACGAAACGCGTCAGGCTGCTTGACACAATAAATTCTTCACATGAACATTTGCCTGGTGGAAGTCTTGCCTTCTTGAGTGCCTGCTTCATTGTTCGTCGGTTGGTCCGCCCCCGTGTGCTGAGGGCTCAGGGCGGTGCACCTGGGCCACTTCCTTGATGTGGTGAGTGGTTATTATATATATACAAGAGACCCGAATATCGCAAGAAGCTTCTTTTTGAAGTATTTAAAGTATTCCTTAGATCGAGCAGTTTATATTATCTAGGCTTCACTAACTATCTCCTGTGAGGCCAGAACAAGGATTTGGGAATAACAGATCCTCTTGTAATGTATGAACTCAAAAAGAATCCTATTAATGCAAACCATTATCTCAGAATGTATTCCATAAATACGTATTGTATTTTGCACATACAAAAGGGGGTCATTTACAAACACCTCCACAAGTGGGGTTGCACTAAAATGGAAACAAATGTTGCTTGTATTGGGCCATTCATTAAAGGTACTTTAAAAAATATTCATTGCACTTCTGTATAGTGTGCCAAGCACCATTGTGTCCACCCTGCCTCTTCACACTGAATCACAAGTGTTCCTATTGGTGCAGGGGAACCCTGGAGATACTGCCACCCTGAATACAGTGGTTGCGCTTAGTTTATCACAGCAGGTTGCATCAATAGGCACAGCACACTTCCACTAAAATAATTGCATGCAAACTTCATTTTAACCTACAGTGCCAGATGTGACTCAGTTTTTACTCTTGATGATTTTTTGTGTTGCAATGTTCTACAATTCAGAATCATACCTTTCACGCATATAAACAATAGATCTAGAAGAATACAGGCTCATGCAGCAGATCTAGTTGAATTGTATAAATGCAGATAATCAGACATGATATGACCTATGCCATAATTAGTTATGCTTTCATATATCCCTGCCCTTAAGCCTATTCATGACCTTGTCCCGAACATATTTGTACCAGATATGACATACTGTAGATTGTCTTGCATGCAATATTCCCAAGGGATTAAATAAACACTACTCATAAATATGACATTTTTTCTGCTTGTATCTGCCAGCAGCCTGATGAGGCTTTATGGCAGTCTTGTATGGAAGACCTATATATTTTACCTATATATTTTGCCTTTAGGTTGTAACAAGGTACCCAAAATTACAGAATAATATAGCAGTGTAGGGAAGTAAATTCAAGGAAACAGGAGGCAGCAAGAATAGATAATATATGTACAGTATATATATATATATATATATATATATATATATATATATATATATTTTTTTTTTATTATTATTATTAATTAATTTATTTATTTATTTATAAGTAATGAAGGTAAACTTTAATTAAGCATAACCTATTTGTGTTGATCTTTTCTCTTTAACATCTACAGTGTAGACTTCCTGCTGGGCCCCGGGAAGCATGCAAGTGCTGAATATACAAGGAAAATCACAATAAAGCTCCATGCTACAGTTAAATACAAACACTCTTCAAGTCCTGCTGTGATTTGGCATCCCCCTTTGGACAGCTGGAAACTGAGCGCAGTATCTGCTGCCAAAAACACATTATAAGGGAATTTGAATGCCCAGTTTCATGGAAACAGGCAGTTACTGACTTTATGATTCTGCTAGAAAATAATTAATAAAACACTTGAATCTATATCTGAAACCAGTGTGACTCCCCTCCCCACTCGGTGCCTATGGCAAGAACTCTTTAATGAAAAGCCCCTTCAATGCTTAAACCATCAGTTTTACTTTAGACTTTAAGAGTGAGAAATAGCTAATAACATTTATACCAGCCTTCTGTTTTCTTTTTATGAGTCTGCTTTTCAGATATTGTCCAATGCATTGCTTTATTGCTTGTAGCAAAATGATTTTGCATGCTCAGTATTGTGCTGGGGAATGTAACAATGTTTAAATCACTATAATTCTACTTTAAGAGACACACTTAGGAATCGAGTTTTGGACGTAGCAGAGGAAAAGATTCGGAAAACATTGCTTGCTTCTGTTCAGCCTGTTTATATAGATGATAAATGGTAGTTAGAATGCCATATATTAAATAAAATAATTTAAGAATCTGGAATGTCTTTTGCATGCATTTTTTATAGAAATTACAACTATAATGGTAAAATAGTCAGAAAATTAAATATAATAAATGTTAGCAATTAAAAGATTTTTATAAGTATCATTTCCCAATACAACTACTAATAAAAAGGTGGGCTCTATTTAATAAGAGTTATCTGAGGTTTTTTCCATCAATAAAACATTCTATTTCTTAACACTTTTATTACATTATTAGGAACATTTAACAAAACATCTCAGCTTGACGCGTGTTATAATACAGATGTTAGCTGCCATTAAGCTTACATGTCTCAAATAAAGTAGACCACTGGGAGATGGGTAGGGCTTAAGTGAAAGAGGTGGTATAGAAGAGGATGGTATCAAGTTGGGGGGAAAGTGGTGTTAACTATAAACATGAAAAGTCTCATCTAATTATGATGAGGATTTATGAGGATGTAAGCAGAAACCTAGACTCTGGATGGCAATGGATGGGATTTACTTAGATTTTGTTTGAGCAATTGATGCATTACAGCATCTAATGGGACCAGTGTTATTAATGGAGTACCCTAGGGGTCTGTCCTTGGCCCTATGTTTTTAACTTATCATAGACGTGAACCTTAAATGTTCAAAAGTTGGGAAAATAAGCAGCAAAATTATGTCGGCGTGGTTTCCGGGTAGTCACTGTGTGGGTGCACAATGCACAGTGGTATCACTGAAAGCTCACTGCCAATGCATTTAAACAAACATTTTATCAAAACCTGTGGGAATTCCGATTAGTGCCGGAGGCCTCAGGAAATTATTAGAAATCGAGTTGACAGTTCGAAATTCGATTGTTAATATACCTGTTACTAAGGACCTATTTAAGATTACTTGTGCTTTTCAGCATGAGCAATCTTTAAGGAAGCCCCACATGAGTGTCCTCAGCAATTTCCATAATTTTATCCAAACTGGCTTTTGGGATGAAGAAAAACTCTGGAACTTAAAAGCTGACAAAGTTTTCCTTTCCAAAATCCTGTTTAGGCACAGTTATAGAAATTTCAGAGGATTTTCAGCCTAAAACCTAGCAATAGTTAGGAAACTCACATGGGGTTTTTGTAAAGATAACAATTATGGGGCAGATTTACTAAAGGGGCGAAGTCACCATTGCTAGCGAAAATTCGCCAATTTACTAACAGACATACAGGACAATTCGCTAGCGAAAGAGACCACCAGGCACATTTTTGCTCAGGCGAATGATCGTTACTAGTGATGGGCGAATTTGCGCCGTTTCGCTTCGCCGAAAAATTTGCGAATTTCGTGCAAAATTCGCGAAACGGCAAAAAATTCGCGAACCGGCGCCAGCGTCTCGTTTTCTACGCCGGCGCCCGTTTTTGTTGCCGTGAATTTTCGCGGGCGTTTTGCAAATTTATTCGCTGGCGGCGAAACGCACAAATTCGCCGCGAATTCGTGCCTGGCGAATAAATTCGCCCATCACTAATCGTTACTACGCAAATTCACTAAGGTGCAAATTTTACAGAACGTTACCACTTTCACCAGAGTTTCCTTCGCCATCTTATACCTGACAAACTGAAGCTACATTCTCCTCAATCTTATGTCAGTGACATCATATCCTGTATGCTGAAAAGTCTTAAACATTTTAAAAAACAGTGGCATTTTTTCATATTTTAAAGTGGAATTGTCTTTAAAAGTTGCAACTATTACAAATTTTTATTTTAAATTTTTTTTTATTATTTGAGGGGGCATGCCACATTTTTTTTGGGCTCATGTCTAGGGCATTAGAGGATCTCTTTTGCCTTTATTTTGCTTTTTTGACCTACATGTATCCACCCTATTCAAATTGACCTAAGTGCAAGTGCAAGTGTAGTAACAAAATTTCACTAGGCAGAAACGAATGTTAGTGTACGTTCACTATGAAATGGTTGCGCTGACAAAGTAACTCTAGCAAAACTTCGCCAGTGTTCAGCTGCAGAGAAGCAACTTTGCATTTTAGTGAATTAGCGTAGTGGTAGTGAATTTTCAATCTGGTGAAGTGGCGTGAAGTGTGGAGAAGCCTTTAAAAACCAAAATTCGCCCTTTAGTAAATTTTGTCCATTATCTTTAAGAAAAAGATTATACTGAGTTTCCAAATCCCAGGCAAAATTACAGAAATTGCAGAGGGTTTTCAGCCCAAAATCCAGCATAGGTTTGGAAACTCATGCGGGGCTTCCTTAAAGATTGCACATGCCGGAAAGCACAAGTAATCTTAAATAGGCCCCTACATATCTTTCTGTCTATCTTCTATTCTTCCTGTCTGTCTGTCTTTCCTTCCCATCTTCCCTGCTTTTATTCTAGCTAACATTTGTCTTTCTATGTATTTCCTGTCTATCTACTGATCAATCATAAGAAAACAAACACTTTTCATTTTACAAGAGATCAGTCAATGTTATGTGCTTTTTGTCATTCAATATGATCCATAGTTTATTCCTCAACTCAATCATACACTTAGGGATTACATCAATTTACCAAATAATGCCAAATTAGTACTGTAGATATTGAAATTAGACCTTTAAAGCAAACCAGTGTCCTAATTTTTTTATTCAATCTGTTCGTAATCTTAATTCATCAATAACACTGCCTTATTATAAAACTTTGACAGCTAACTAGAGCTCTTGATAAATTATACATCTCAAGCCAGATTAAAATTTTGAAGCTCAAGTGCTAATTATCTGTACAGGCCCAGCTAATAATGAGATTTCTTGTTAAGTATCTGATCACAGCATGGACATCATTTGTCAAGAACTTCAAGTCTGCCTTAGAGACCCACTTCTTGAATTCTCCCTTGCCTACCATATGTAAAATTGGAATCTTTGTTCCCGTAATAACCTTTTATTAGGAAGCTGACATAATGATTAAGTTTACTGTAGATGCATACAACGAATTAGACAATTACCCTTGCTGCCTCAAACTGCTCAGGCTCCTAGCAAGATAAAATAATTAATATTGCATTTTAATTTGATGTGTTCCATATTTAATCCCCAATTTGCAAAGTACACCTGGAAAGACGCTGGTGTTTTCTTGCAGTTTGTGCTGATGAAATGGAAGCTCCTGCAGTTAAAATGCAGAAGCACAGAAGGCAGAATGTGCCACAATCACTTCTCAGTGAAGCAAAGAATTCTCCTGCATTAATGGCATATGTAATTACCCAGGTCTAACTTTATGTCCTTCACTCTAATGAAACAATAATCTTTCATAAGGCCTATATGGTATACATATTTGTAAATTAACACATTCAGTGCCATAAATAATTTCCAAAGAAGACAATTCACAGGGCTCAAATAGGTATTCACATTGAAATAAAATGACAATTTCTCTAAAGGGGGGTAAATGACATTAAGATTTATTGGCCATTATACAAAAGTAAAAGGCTACCTGAAAGGAAAACTGGATTTGTACTGTGTACATAACAAATGTTTCAGTATTACAGTACTACCTTTCCCTATTACCTATGACCTGGTCTGCATTTGTAAAATCCATGGTTCTCAATTGCTCTCCTTGGTCATAATTTCATAAATTATGTTTATCTTTCTTTTTCATAGTGTGTACACAAATAAAAGAAGACCCTGAGGCCACAATATATGCCATATACTGTACACCAGTATTGTATGTATCAAGCTTCTTTTGTTATCCAGAAACACAATAAAGGTGGCCACAGACGCAAAGATCCAATCGTACGAATCCTGTCCAATCGACCAAACAACCGATCTCCGCCGGACGAAAAATGTCGGGACTCTCCACACGCGGTCCGAAAATTGTATGAATCCTCGATTCGTACGATCAGATCTTTGCGTCTATGGCCAGCTATAGAAGAAAATGAATTGTACTATTTATATAACCAATGCACTATAAATTCTCCTCTTACCAGCTAATGGATGGAACAAACTGAAAGAAAGATAGTTATTTCATATTAGAGAACCTGTAACAACATGAAACTCACTAGGGTGTGTTTTTGGCCAAATCCCAGCACTTTCAGGATCTGGATCCAGGGATTTGGCATTTGAAATTCATAATGAATTCAATTCAATATAAAATTTTAACAGTAGATTTTCCTTTGCCATTATATCAATGGGTTCAAATACAGTTTGCTGTAGTCTTTGAGATTACCTCTCCAAAGTTCTCTTCACTTGATCAGAATGTCTTCTGAAAAACAGGGGCAAGCTTTTTGTTTAGAATTAAAAAAGTAACCAGAGACACAGTCAAGAACAGAATATTCACCCACCTAAAAACAACTACATAACCCTTAAGCAGAGATGAAAAAGAGCTCTTGTGTTGTTTTATTTATCCAGAATGGAACATAATTTTGTTGGTGATCAAAGGGTTCCTCGGAATTATGTTCTTAGTGAAACATACCAGGGCACAAAAATGTACATTGCCCATGATCTGGACACCAAATGTTGAAAGCCCTTAGTAACCTTCACTATATTATGAATGGTGTATATACAGTCATTGTGTTTTAATCACTAGGCAAATATGGCTGGAGAAATTCTTCTATACAGAAACCTGTAACTGCCAATTTTTAGAGAATTTTATTAAAAGCTATATTGTAAAAATAATTGTGTCTTATTCTGATTTTCTTGGCTACACACAATGATATTATCAATTTTAAAGGGCCATAAAGTATTCTTTCAACATCAGTAGTGTTAGTACATTTCTGTAAATTTTTTATATTAGAAAAACAAATTATTCAGCTTGCCATACTTTGAAGGGGAGACAACATATCAGGAAAATGTTTACAAAACGATGACAAAAATACATTAACATTCTTCATAAATACACTAGCATACTCTGGAACAGTGGAAATAAAACTACATTAATACTGGAAATGCAGAAAGCTTGGGACCTGGGGTGTTCTGAATGAGGGTTTTTTTTCCTGTAATTTGAATCACCATGCCTACTAAAGCATTTAAACATTAAAACAAACCCAAAAGAATTTTTAGCCACCAATATGGATTCATTCAGCTTAGTTACCATCAATTAAAAGCTACTGTTTTATTATTACAGATAAAAAAGAAATGTGTTTTTTTTAAAAAATTTAATTATTTGCTGAAAATAAAATCTATGGGAGATAACCTTCAGATAATTTAAAATTTTCAAAATGTTAGGTTTCCAGAACATTTTGAAAAACATCCTGAAATATTTATGGTTTTTCTATATTTTTTGAATGTCGTATTTGTGGATGTGCACTTCACAGACTTCTTGGATGCAGTTTATAATTCAGTGAAGCTTCAATTTCACATACAGAATCAAACACCTGACATGTAACCGCACGTAATCATAGGTATATACCTAATGATTCATTGAAAATTCGCCAGCGTTATGTAATTTTGGTACTTTGCGGATTTACTAATGGTTGCTGGCGTAACTTCGCTAGCGAAGGAGATAGACTCTAGCGGTACTTCGCTCCCTAACGCCTGTCGAATTTTCGCTCTGGTGAAGGGACGTAACTACGCAAATTCAAACGTTTCGGGACCACATGGTCCTTCCTCAGTGATGATCTTATTGGACCATTTTTAATCAATACCGACTTTTAGATGTTTTCAGATTTTTTTTCACCAGTAATTGTCTGAAAAACTCAGATTTTTAGAGGCTTTAGAGCAGGGGTGTCCAAACTTTTTGCAACTAGGGCCAGATTTAATGAGGTGAAAATGTGTGAGGGCTGACCATTCAACCTGACATCAATTTCGGGGTAGCTAGCTTGTCATCAGGATCATTCACTCCTGGAGATGGACGCGTACACATCGTTTAGGAAGTGGAGAAGTGGAGTCTGTTTGGACTTATTCCCCGCGCCTCATTTTGGGCACATGTTTAGTGAAATGATCTGCCACATGGCCTATACTGCCGCCTGTATGCTGAATGTGTTAGCAATAGACACGTTCATACTTCTTTAGTTTACTGTACTTGCATGTCAGTACCTCTATTGCACCTTCAGCCCTAAATAAGAATGCAAGACAGGTGCGTTACTACATGTCATTATGTGTCTATTGCTAACACCTTCAGCACACAGGTAGCAGTATAGACCAAGTGGCAGATCATTTCACTAATGTGCCCATATATTACTGCTACGGCTACGTGATTCCTGATCGCACTGTGCTGGGGGGCCACATTATTATTAATTTCATGATGGAGGCTGTTTGGGTTGGGAGTTTGTTTGAATTTTTTAATATAAATTAGGAAAAAATTAGTTTAAATAAATGCTGCCCCCTCAGTCAAAAATAACTTGAATGATTCAAATCATTCAACCAATTATTTTTGAATGATTTACAGGTGTATGTTAATTGGCTGGGGTTTAAAAGCTCCCTGCTATCTCACTAGAGCTCCTGAGTGAAGGGTAAGTGCACAATGGTCTTATTACTCAGTCACATTGGTTGCTAGGGGACTTGATTTTAAATGCACTACAAACATAGAATGCTCACAGATAGTGTAGGACTCACATACATTGAGGGGCATTGTCATGGCACAGACCTTAACGTGACGTGCGGCATGGTCCTCACTTTGCCTGATGGCAGAACGGCTCTGGTTTATTCAGGTTGTCTAGGTTTTTGACTCTTTTATTTACTGACAGCTTCAAGAAGTCTCAGTTGTATAGCTTTGCCAGGTTTTACATAGCAAATGGTTTAATAAAAATAGTGAAGAAAATTGGGTTTACATGGTGCTTTTTTACACAGTTTTAGAAATATGTCTAATAAACACATCAGGTGTCTAGCTATCATGCAGCAAAGGTGCCCACTCAGACAATGACTCTAACTTTAGCACATATTTTTTTTCCGTTACAGCAATATTATTTTGCATTTTATTTATGAAAGGAGAACATAGTGTGTGCCTTTTTATAGCCTCTGTTTTGGTCCACCTGGGGACTTCTCTAGAATAGGACTGAAACAACACCTCATGGGAGTCCAAATCCCAAATTAAATAAATTCACTATGCAAGTGTGAGCAAATTTTAAAATAGATTTTGTTTGTTATGCTACACCACATGTATGTAATAGAAAGGAGTGTGTTCACCATAGACACTTCTAGTAAATGTCAATATATATATTATGTGCTAGTTAATCAACATAATTCTGAGAAATGGAAAGTCTGTTTATATTATGGTTTTGTAGGGATTATTTCTTCTGTTACACCAGACTGAACAATTTAGACCACTGCATTTATCTACTATTTTGCAGATCTTGAAATCACAAAGTGAGCTAATTTGTCCTTGTTGCCATGGTTACCGGCAATAATAATGAGATAATAACCTACTCATTCAACATATGTGAATGAATGTTCCCCAACATGTCAGGAGATCTCGGATCCTACAGGGCTTTAATTCTCATTACAGTTTTTTATGAGCTTAAGTTTCCCAATCCATGTTGTTAAATGTGAGCTGTCCAGCCAATTTCATAGCCAATTAGTATCATCCAATCATTTTAAATAATGCCCCATCATTCCAAACATGAAGAGGCATATGTGCTTGCTGATGACTGCAATTTGAAAGAGAATTCAAATTATTTGCTGGAGTTATGTTAGCTGAAGTTTATACTTTAACAACTCTTCATGCTACTTTTATCAGAGAATTGCTATTATCAGACAATGACATTTTCTCTGTGTAAAACTGGAAAAAGCTGTAAAAATCTTGTTCCCCTTAGGAACCATAAGGTCCTTTCACCTAAACATATTTTCTCGTTCTTCCATGTAGAGTACTATACTTCTTTAAAAGAACTCCAGATGTTAAAACTAGCAAAGTAACTATGATTTTCCCCTGCTTTTATGGTCATGGCTTTTGGAATCATTTTTTTTTTTCATTTTCAGTAGTGAATATTTATTTGGTTTAAATATACAGCATACAACTTTTCTCTGTGTGATAGTGTCTTATTGGGGTCTCAGTACAATCTTGCCTTGCCTTTTAGATAAGTCTTCTCCCATGGGCTTTAATGGTTAGATTCAATGGAGTGTCTTTGTTGTATGCAAAAAAAATGTTGGCGTGAGCTCCCAAGTTGCTGGGGAAGGATCTTTTCACTAGACTTAAATCTTGTAGGAAGCTTAGGCGATTATGATTCTAAACCTACTGTACATTCCATAAGACCCACAGCCTTTTAAAATGCTTATTAAAGGTGCAAATAAAAGGCTCAGGGAACAAAGATGCCCTCCTATTATTGAAACCAATTTACAGTCATGACACTGATACTACAAGTGGAAAATATTTTTAAAGAATCATTTTTCATTTTGATTTGTAGAAGTACTTTTTTTTCTTGGTTTTTTTAAATCTATTTAACTCCCATTTTATATTAGGCAAAGTCAATGAAGACTTTGAAAACCTTGAAATAATTAGACAGACAAGCAGAAAGTCACTTTGGAACAAGAAGTCAACAATGTATTATTTATGATGAACAGTTAATTTGGCACTGAGTCTTTATTGGTTTGTAACGACATTGGCAACTCCCACATGTATCCTGACCAGAATGAAGTAAATTGTTGAATCGTCTGTCTCCTATATTTTTTTGTTGTGCAATTTATAACTGTTGTCACTTTTTCTGAATTAGTCTCCCTTCTGATAAGTTTAATATGGGTAGCCTTGTTGTTCAATCAAAGGAACAGTAATGATTTCCATTTTTTAATGATTAGCACACAGAATGCCCATATAATCATAGCCATTAATTGGTCTATTGTTTGAGTAGATAGATGGGGCCTCCCATTTATCAACAGGCTCATTTTAGTGATTTTAGAGTTTTTTGAAACCACTAATAAACGTACTTAAAATATCTGAATTTAAAAAGCATGAATAAAAAAACTCTGAACAAACCAAAATAGAATACAAATACCTCTAAAACCTCTAAAACTGCAAGTTTTCTGAAAATTTCTAGAGGAGAAAAAATCAGAGAACCTCTAAAATCCTGATTTTTTTTTAGAATGGTCCAAAAGGATTAGCAAATCTCCCAGTGACTTCTATAGACCCTCGACAACTTTTACCTGGTGAACACTTAGGGGCATATTTATCAAGGGTCGAATTTCAAGTTCATTGTAGTGTAATTCAACTAGGGAATGGTCCAAATTCGATTAGACTTTAAAAAAATTTAAAATTTGAATTTTGAAATTCATCATGTACTGTCCCTTTAAGAATTTGAATTCGCCATCTAAAACCTGCCGAATTGGTGTTTCAGCCTACGGGGTAATATGCCCCTTAATAAAGCTCAAAATGTTTTGAATTTTAGAGAACTATAAAAAACGCATTTTTAAAGATTCATGAAAAAAACATTCAAATGTCAGTAAATAGGCCCCTAAGACTAGGGTTTGTAGACTAGCATTCTTTATGGTGAGCAGCTTGTTAGGCATTTTTTGATTAATGAAGTGTGGGCTGGTGGTATACATATATGGTATACATGCCAGGCCATGATTATATAATATTTTTAGGGAAACCATTCTTTTTTTTTTTACCTGATTTGCTTACTCAATTTAACAAATACCCTTAAATAATTAATCAATTTAAGCAGTGTGTTCTTAAAGAAAGAATAGGTCAACAATAAAGATAGAAAGATATGTCATTCTAAAGCTTCAAAATACATTTCCTTGCAGGTGATAGCATCTTATTTACCTAATAATGTGTCTTGGTAGAACTTTGCAGATGCCATTGCTAAAGGATTAAATATATATCACTCGGCTGAAATTGCTGTTTTTAATGAAAGATAGTTCATTTGCTTCAAGTACAGCTGAATTATTAGCCCAGTTCTCATAGCATCACATTGGGGGGAATTCACAAAAGTGTCGGGAACGAAAAAATGTCTTTAAAATGTCGTAAAAAGTGTCGTTGCAACAGCCGACAAATTCACAGAGCATTTCTCCGCCAATTTTCCGACATGTGCGACACTTTTGAATTAGTGTCGTTAAAAGTGGGCGTGGTTTTTTCGGCGCCACTTTTCCCGCCATTTTTATGAATTAATCGTAAACTCATTTTTTTTACCGACAATTTTTCAGACACTTTAGGCTCTCCAAAATGAAAATGTCAGACAAATTGTCGTTTAAAAAGTCTTGGTAAATGTCGTTTGTACGATGAAAAGATATACGACATTTTAGAAAATTGTCAGACTTACGAGACATTCAGAGATGGTAACATCTGCCTTTGTGAATTTGCCGTTCATACGACATTTTACAAATTTGTCGACCGCCACTTCTGGGTTACTTTTTTTACCGACACTTTTGTGAATTCCCCCCATTGTGTTAATATTTTCCTGCTTTATTCATCACCTCCACAACAGACATGTGCTTACAGAATGTCACCTCCTAAGAATACACTGCTGCCCAGATCTCCAAAATCGACCTACTCTGCATGCCATATCATAATAACCTTAAGGCACTTCAGGGGTTGTGGGTAACATTTATAAAGCTACTTTGCACAGATGCCACTCAAGTTTATTTCAAGATGTTCTAAGCCTTAAGTCTTACATTACCCACACCCCCTGTAATGCCATAACGCTTCATTAAGTGAAATAGATAGTGCCATTAATGAGTGATTCCACTGGGTTGTTGCTGCATAAATATGTGATTATATTTTTATGAATGTGTCCTTGCATTGCAAACAATATTCTTACTGGCATGTGAACGTGTGCATAAATAAATACTTAACAAATCCTTTCTCCTTTGTTTGCTACTTGCTGTTTGCTTTGTTGCAAATGGATAAGAACTTTGAAATGGTCAAAGCTTAACTCAATAACAAAAAATACATTGTACCTCTGGTTGTATAAGCAGCAACACATACTAATGCAGTTCTATTGGAGCCCGTGAACTGGTTCCTAATATGGCTTCTCGCTGAGACCATATTATGCTCCAACCTCAATTCCTCCCAAACTAACAGACATCAAACAACCTGAGTGATGGTAATTGCTGCTGTTTCTGAAAGTGAGATAGTTCTACATAAAGAAATTTAGTTGAGCTATCCACAAATGGTTGGTTCTTAAAATTATACATACAGTTGTTTTGAGAATACTAGCAGTCTGACATCACTAACCTAATCAATCACTGTTTTTGTAGAAATTATATTTCTAGTGTTCAAAATAATAGCAGTGTGGAGTTAAATTAGTGAGGTCATTCATTCTGTAAAAAAATAGGTGTCAGCTACCTTATCCTTATTTAAGGAAAAAGGGCAGCAAATGTTGTGCATGCTGGTTATAGTGCATTAAAAGGTTGGAGAGGGGGAAAACACAAGTGCAGGAAATGATAGGCTGCTCAGCGAAAATGATCGCAAATGCTTTAAAATGCCCTGAAAAGACTTGGAAGAAATCTGAAAACCACCATTCAAATGGATATAAGACTAGCCAAAATGGTAAAGACTCAGTCAGTGGTCAGGTCCAGGAAGATCAAAGAAGGTCTAAAGTTACCTGTGAGTACTGTTACAATTACATAGTAACATAGTAACATAGTAAGTAAGGTTGAAAAAAGACACATGTCCATCGAGTTCAACCTTTTTTTTTTTATTAACTACCTATCTGCCAGTTGATCCAGAGGAAGGCAAAAAAAACCCATCTGAAGCCTCTCCAATTTGCCTTAGAGGGGGAAAAATTCCTTCCTAAATGGCAATCGGACTAGTCCCTGGATCAACTTGGACCATGAGCTATTTCCCATAACCCTGTATTCCCTTACTTGCTAAAAAGCTATCCAACCCCTTCTTAAAGCTATCTAATGTATCAGCCTGTACAACTGATTCAGGGAGAGAATTCCACATCTTCACAGCTCTCACTGTAAAAAAACCCCTTCCGAATATTTAGGCGGAACCTCTTTTCTTCTAATCGGAATGGGTGACCTCATGTCAGATGGAAAGACCTACTGGTAAATAAAGCATTAGAGAGATTATTATATGATCCCCTTATATATTTATACATAGTCATCATATCCCCCCTTAAGCGCCTCTTCTCCAGCGTGAACATCCCCAATTTGGCCAGTCTTTCCTCATAGCTAAGATTTTCAATACCTTTTACCAGCTTAGTTGCCCTTCTCTGTACCTCTAGAAGACCCTTAAGTGAATCCGATCTATTGGAAAGAAGCCCCCACAAAGTCCCATTGTTGGAAAAAAAAGATGCTGAAGAGGTTACAATTTGCCAAAGAACATATTGATCGGTCTAAAGAGAAATAGAACATATTGTGACGAAGATTGTTCGTTTTGGGTCTAGCGGCCACAGACAGTTTGTCAGATGACCCTCAAACACTGAATTCAAGACACAGTACAGTGTGAAGACAGTGAAACAATGCCCTTTAAATGGGTGTTTCAAAAAGACAATGACCCCAAAGACACCAGTGAAGGAGCAACATCTTGGTTCAGACCAACAAGATTGACGTCACGGAGTGGCCAGCCCAATCCCTGGACCTTAATCCAATAGAAAACTTGTGGGGTGACATCAAAAATGCTGTTCTGAGTCAAAACCAAGAAATGCAAAAGAATTGTGGAATGTAACAGGTGCCAGAAGTTGGTGCACTCCATGCAACACAGATGTACAGCAGTTCTCGAAAACAGTGGTTATACAACTAAATATTAGTTCAATAATTCAATGGAAAGCAAAATATTGAAACATTTTTCAGTTTATACAGTGAATCTTTGAGTTTGTAAAGAAGAATGCAAACACTGCTATTTTTTTGGAACAGCATAATATTCCCTTTTATTCACCATCTTCATACTGTATATCTTTAATTTTCTTTTACAATGGCTTGCAGTATTATCTAGAGCAGGAAAAACAACCCCTTCTCATCCTCATTTGTTTTGACCCGAAGCACCTTTTGCTTTGGGCCCTACTAGAGACAATAATAAAGTTGTGAAGTTCAGTGGTACTGTTGAGTTCACTTTCAACCTGGGAATAAGGACTTATATGTTGCATTGGGTTTATTCTGGTTTTCTCCCACACACCTAAACATACAGGTATGTCAACTGGTGTTTTATGAAACTGACTTTAGTTGTGTGAATATGATAGGGACCTTATATTGTAAGATCTACTAGGGTAGGGACTAGTGATCTTATCTCTATAGAGCGGTCTGTAGATTAGTGATGGTAGCACTTTGATCATATGCCTTGCAGGGGGTTAGAAAATGTTGGTAAGGATGATAGCTCCATGTAAGGTGGAGGCTCTATAACAATTATAGAGCGGGGGTGTATCCTCTGAGCCAGGAGTTTGGCTAGGAGATTGCCTCTGGTTATGGAAGGGCAGACTGACATAGGCTCAGGGTATCAATGTTATACTTTTACAATGTTCCTGTTTAAACTGTGTAAGTAGATTTAGATGTATTCAACAGATATTGATATGATGTTTATTTGATGGTTATATTGTAATTTGAATAAAGCTGTGACCAGTATCATTCCAACATGATAGCGTCAAACGTTTTATTTGGTAGTTAGGTTAGTGTGAGGATGCCGTGGAGAATGCCTGGGTCATGTATAAATCTATAGTAATGGCACACCGGTACTTTCACAGCAGGCATGGGGAGCAGCAGGAAGAACTCATTAGGTTGAGGAGCTCACAACTTAAATGTTAAATGTTTAAAAATCCAAGAAAAAATCAAACGTATACAAAACATTTCGCTTATAAAATAGTCCAACAGTGCAATTTATATATCTTATATTTTAGTTTTCCCTTGCATTTACCAATATTAGCCTCATCTGCCATTCAATTGTCCACTGCCCCATTTCTATGGCACCCCACAACTGTTTTAGGCAACCTAAACGTTCCTGCTGAAATCACTCATTCACAGTTATCAATAGCCCAAAGAAAAAAATTAGTAGCCCTCTGGGAGGTTAAATTTCTTAATTGCAGTGTTAAAAAATCTTGTCAGAGATCTGAGCCATGCAAAACCAATAAGGCTTTTTAAAATTTGGAAACTTGGATGGCGCTGTGACTTCAACTGCAGTGTAAAAAAGTACAAGGTTTAGAAAAAAACTTGTGTGCCTAATAATGATTACAGAATTAGCATCAGTCATTGCTTTTTTGTGCCCTGTAAATAATTACTGTCATAGAAATTATTATAACTTGTCTAGTAATTGTTCATACTTAGATGGGGAACCTTTTCAGTGTTGGTAGTGAAATATTTGCTGACTTCAATCAGGCTAGAGACATTTGCAGTGATGAAGCCACTAATATGTGCCCTATCAGTCCCAGAGGAATTTCCCTGCCCTAGTTTTCACCCTCTTCTTGCCAATTAAGCAGCTATATTATGTATAATAGTGGTAGTCACTTATATTTCCGCTTCGCTGTATGCTTCGGAAAAAATGACAGAAAGATACTGGTGAATAATTAGAGTGCATTTTCAAGACTTGCAAAAAATCTCAATTTCATTCTATTTTTAACTTTCTTCACCTTCTCTTGTCTTTTTTTTTTATTTCAAAGAAACTGCAGAAAATCCTATGCTCTGAATTATCTTAAATTACAAGGCAATGAACAAAATAAATGAGACGACAATTTTGAAAAGGGAACACGTTTAGGGATAATGAGCATCTTGAAAAAGGTCAGTATATTTTGTGAGTGTGAAATGCGCTGCTTGAAACTGTATTATGAAATCACACAACATTAATTAAACCTCTCACACAGCACAATTTTACAGATCTAACCTTTTCAGTTGCGCTTATTACACTGGGAACTCAAACATCTCTTCTGTATGTTCCATCACACAAAACATGTTCATTGACTCTTTTGGCTATTCAATTTCCTGTTTGTTTGGATGGGATGGAATTTAGAACTCAGTCTATTTTACGTATAAAATAAACAGACTTAAGGATCATAATCAAATTTAAATGTCATTATAGTTATTGTAATAATTATCTTGCAGCACAGGCAGAACAATATTCTGAAGAGGAAACTATTCTAAACTGGATGAACCTAAAAATGTATCTGTTTTGTGTTTTAGATATACTTTGTACTTCTTAGACTTGATCAGCATAAAATTGTTTATGGATGCACTGCATCTGTAATTTTTGAATTCCATATCCACCAAAAAAGATTTGGTCTAATACAAAATCTAAACCCTAAATTGCAGATGCAAATTTCAAAGAAAAAAAAATGCATAATCTGGTGTCCAAAGAACATATTAAAGAACAGTGAGTTGTTTATTTCCACTTTGTGCTTTCCACATACATTGTAGCATTAGATATAGGCATACAGTATTGAATTGCAGGTATTGAAGGTGCAGTAATCCACAGTAAACAATACAAAATGTCTTTTAAACAGGTGGTCAGTAAATGCTACATTATGATTGGTTGCTATATGTAACATAAGTAAATATGGCATGATATATCTCTCTATCTCTCATTTGTATATATATTGTATATATTTCCTCCAACACAAGGAGATCTTGAGGGATCCACACCCTCCTCTGGCTCAAGGAGGTATCCAAGGACCCACGCCCTTCTACAGCACAAGGAGGTATCCGGGGACATTGACACGTAGTCCTACTTCACTTTCATTTCCCTATCAGGTCATCCTAGCTTCTGAGTGGTTTCTATCTACAGTGTAGTGTGTTGTGGGCTGTTGGCTCTGTCAAAATAGCATTTTAAATTAACGTAGGAACATTTTCAAAGGAAGACACTACATTGTCACTAAAGGTCACAACATTATTGCCTTATTCAGAGGAGAGCAATAATATACTGTAGCAATGTGGAGTTATTATTAGAGGTTTCTGCTGTAACTGCAGCCAGGTAACAGTGTACCAATTTACCACTTAACACCAGGGGTACTAGAACTGCTTATAGGTGCACACAACACAAGTGACCAGGTCCACAGCAAGGGCTGTGCCTAACAGGCATAATCATTTTATGCATCATAAAAGCAACACTTACAGTTATAGCTTTCTGAGCGTTAGGGCTGGCATAAACATGTACTGGCAGCAGCCTTAAAACAAGCCCCTGTGCCCCATATTTTAAAAGCAAGCTGGTCATAGCTCTGGATACTATGGATTGGTCAACCACAGTAATGCCAGTAAAGTTGGGGGTAACTGGGTATGCCACCTGGATAGCTAGTTAGGTAGTTAGGTGCAGTGGTATATGAAACAACCTGTCCGTGTCGAGCTACCAGCAACTAGATATACTAAGCCGCAAAATGACCAACAGGAAGACTCAAAAACGAATCTCTGATATGAAGGCATAGTCGCAAATCCAGTGAGTGTACCCTTATTAAAACGTTCAGTTAATAAAGAAAATTTTAAAAAGTATTTTTATGCTGGCAATATGCTAATATGTTGGCACTCAGGATAGAGAATCAAGCAAGCACGGTATTTGTATGTTTAGAGGATAAACAATAAACAGTTATCAATGAATAAAGACAAAAATAGAGCAGCATCAGGTAGATGTCACCAAAAAAATATTTTAAAAAATGGAGTGTAGGAGACTAGTTTATTCAAGCCAAAATGGCTCCTGGTCTTAAGTATGTGAATCCATTTGAGTTCTTGTTGAAGCAAGAGCCTTTCACAATCATCACCCCTGCGTGAAACTGTGTGTTTTTGTAACATTCTTGGACATATGGATATTTAATCTAAATTTTCACAATACTGGGAGATTCAAGAAATATAACTAAACAATAAAAACTTAAGAAAAGACTTCAAAATCTTCTGTAAAATGTAATTCTACAAAAATGCAATTTCTGCTGAGGAATAAATCAGGACACCCCCGCATTTATTCCCACTTAAAATGTCTCAAATCAAACACAGGTGTATCACATCAGGTGCACATGATTAGAGCATCTCTACTCAGCATTTTGACGGAGGTTTGCCCTATTTAAACCTGTTGAGGTGAGTTGAGGTGAGTGAACAGCATGGTTAGATCAAAAGAGCTGTCTAAGGCCTTCAGCAAGAAGGTTGTCAGTCTGGTAAGGGATTTAAATAGATCTCAAAAGAATTTTAAATCAACAATTCCACTGTCAAGAAAATAGTATACAAGTGGAGGACTTTCAAAATAACTGCCAACATGCTCATGTCAGGCCATCCAAGCAAGTTCACCCCAAGAGCAGACCACTAGATGCTAAAAAAAAGTCTCCAAAAACCCTAAAATGTCATCACGGGACCTGCAGCAGGCTTTCGCTACTGTTGATGGGAAAGTGCATGCCTTTGCAATAGAAATACACTGTACAACTTTAACTAGCACTATGGGAAGTGTGCAAGGAGGAAAGCTCTATTCTCTAAGAGAAGCATCAAGACCAGACTGAAGTTTGCCAGATAGAACATAGACAAAGACCAGAACATTTGGAATAATGTTTTTTGGACAGGTGAGTCTAAAATTTAATTATTTGGACACCAGAAAAGAGGACATGTTTACTGTAAACCAAATACAGCATCCCAGGAAAAGAAACTCCAACTGTGAAACATTAAGGTGGAAGTGTAATGGTTCGGGGATGCTTTGCTGCAGCAGGACCTGGCCAGCTCACCATTATAGAATCCACCATGAATTATACTGTGTATCCGAGGGTTTTGAGGAACATGTCAGACCAAGAAAATGAAATCTGAAGTGGAACTGGACCCTGCAACACAACAACTCAAAACATACCAGTAAATCCACCAAGGACTGGCTGAAAACTAAGAAATGGGGAGTCCTGGAGTGGTTGAGTCAAAGCCCAGATCTAAATCCCATCGAGATGCTGTGAGGTGACTTAAAACGGGCTGTACATGCAAGAAACCCCTCCAACATCTCACAACTGAAATAATTCTGCATTGAGGAGTGGGGCAAATTTTCCTCAGACCGATGTCAGAGACTGGTAGGTGGCTACAAGAAGCGTCTCACTGCAGTTATTTCAGCCAAAGGGGGTAACACTAGCTATTAGGGGGTAGGGTGTCCTACTTTTTCCTCAGTTAGAATACACATTTTTATTGATATATTTTGTTTAATGAGTAAATCATAGATAATTTTTGCAATTAAATCACTTTCTTTTCCAGAGATAAATAAAACAAGATTAGACATCAATATATTATCGATATAATATGAGTATAATGAGATATTCTTGTGTTTTTAACACAATATATCCCCTCTAAATCTGTGTTTGGGTAGGCTACTAATAGAAAGCAGAAGGTATAATGCTATATAAACATAAAGCAGTAGGTCTATTTATGGGGAGGCTTCATTATTCTCAGTCCATGCAACTTTCATTTAATCACACTAGACAGTCATATGTCTATATCTATATTACTTAATGATAATAAACCAAGTCAAGTATAGTAAGTAAATCACAGTGAAAAACAGGGTAGACTTATGCAATTCTTCCACAATTAAAGGAGAGAGCTTCACCAACACCTTAAAACACAGATTTCCATTTTTTAACCTGGACTTTGACTATTCCAATGCAGAGAGTGCAACTAGTGATCTGCTTCCCTTAGGTGACAGCAGACCCAAAAGTCTAGGCCCACTTCAAAAGCCACATTATGTGCATAGCAGAAATTTCATGTGACTGATACATAAAGTGTAACACTACAGGCAAAATCTGCTGGGTCATTATTAGAAAAAAATTTCAGTCAGTGCAAATTATGCTTGTTTTGAAGTGATAGCTACAGTATATCAAAAATTAGTAAGATATTATTTTATTCTCATGGATAAAAATCAATGACAATAACATTAATGAAATACAAGGTACTTTGGAAAGCCAAGCTACACAAAAAACACTCTGGATATTTTAAGTAACAAGATTGTCTGGCAAGTATCCATTAACCAGACTCAAGTGAATTTGCTGGAACTTTTGTAACAGTTATCAGTCTAACAGTGGTTCGCCAGAGAATTTTAAACAACAGGAAGGTTTGCAGACAAATTAAGCATATTTTATTCCTTAGAACGCAGTTATGCTGCATCTGCATTTCAGATGATTGGTATGCAGTTATGATGGTGAACAGAATGATACATTCTTGCCAGAACTAGTTAGAATATTTTTATCCTCAACAACACCTACCAGGGGAGATCTATTTTATAATGAGATAAAAAGAACAAAATGAATTTTCTTTTGTTTCAACTTGATTCTATTAGTGAAGCAAAATATCAATTGCCAATGGTTGAATGGTCACTGAGATGCCCAAATGGAAAACTACAGAAGATATACAATAGTTGTTGCAGTAGCATCTGATTTATTGGCATGCTTGCTAAGCTGGAGGGCTACTAGACCTTGCTGCCGCTTTATGCTAGAGGGTATTGAGAACCACATGACTTTTCTTACTGCTTACCACAATTTCTCTGTTAGTGCATTACAGCTTTGATCTTTAGCAAACTACTTACAAAGTGTTGACTGTAAATCCAAGTGCTTATGTAGAGATTGTCAGTTTGGACCACCCAAGTCTAATCACTCTGATTATATGTGCACATAAATAAAAGACTGAGAAAACTTTCATCTTCTTCCCTGGTAATGTAACACATCAGCATGTGAACTTATTGCTGTGGAATTAACTCAAAGTGCTGTTTCAAAGCAAACTGTTCAACAGATTGAAGTACTAAAGAAAAATAATCATTCTTGCTGAACCAACTTCAAGGCAACATGTGCAGAAAAAGCAATTGGGCTGAAGACTGTAGCAACTGCTATTATTTATCAGTTTTGTGGGTTTATGCTGCATAGGTATGGAAATGTTAAAATTCTAAACACAGTAGAATTTTCACATCAGACAATAAAAACAGCCCATTCCCATGAAACAAAGTGAGGACAGAGAACCCCTTTCAATACAGCATATGGGCTTTACCACAAGAGGAACTTACAGAGAACACCTTTTTAAACTCTAGGGCCAAAGTGTAAATTGGAAGTCAACCAGTCTTTGGGAACCTCAACATCTGTTTATCTGCTGTATGCAGATGCAGCTTTCATCTCAGCCTGCCAGGGATATGGAGAATTATACAAATTTAATTGGTTTCATTTTAGAATGGTTGGCAAACCTTTATGCCTGAATATGGCTTCGTATGCGCCCTCTTTTTTATCTTGATTAAATTATTAAATTTGGGATGCTTTCATAATCGGCAAAGTCACTACTCAAACCAACGTTTTGTCCATTCTTGTGGTTTAATTGCGTTACAGCTATGGCTGTGATATTTCTCTGTCTGCAGTTGTATTTTCTAACACATGGGGTAACACATGGGGTATTTTGTTCTCTCTCTCTCTCTCTCTGCACCAGTCCCCTCCAAAGATTTCTTTGTCAGACAGGGGAGGGGGAGCAGTGTAGCCCTGTTTCGCTGCTGAATAGCTGAATTATTAACTTTGCAGAAATGGTAAATCATATTTACAAAGTTTCATATTTCATATAGCTTATACAAAAGGAGATCTATAGATTATGAAAGATATAGACTTGAAATTCTATGGGTCATTTAGATTTAAAGTACAGTCTGAGCAAAGTGAGGTTTTGGGGGGACTGTTTTGCATTGTGCAATAGCTGCTGATTAAAATTAATGCAATTGCCCTTGCACCTTGATGAAAATTGGGAGCAATTGAACTAAAAGTCCATATGACATTAGTAGCCATCATACTGACACCTGCATGTGATTCTTTAGAAACAATTGATTCAAGGTGGTATGGACCCTGAAACTATTGTATGGTTCGGAGGGGGTGGTAGCTTCAGGGTACCCCAGTTTCAATAGGTTCAGCATTGCTTGATTCAAAGCAGAAGGCACTGAGTACAAGTAACTATATGGAAGTGCATGGAGCACAAATTGATGCAAGTACTGAATGGGGGTAATGAATTAGTGTTTACGCATATCTGAATTTGGGGGATTTTGCAGCGCTTGTGGTCGTAATGTTTAGCTCTTACTTTTTGTACTTTATATATTTTTTATTACTGATTTTATGAGCACTTACTAAGATGACATCAGCACCGTACCACGGTTGATTGACATAAAGTTGGGGCCGATTCACTAACTTCGAGTGAAGGATTCGAAGTAAAAAAACTTCGAATTTTTGTGCTCCTCGACTATCGAATTGGCGTAAATTCGCCTGAGTAGAATGATTCGAATAGATCGAGCGCAAAAACGCTGCGACTATTCGCCCATTCGATAGTCGAAGTACTGTCTCTTTTAAAAATACTTCGACTGCCTACTTCGCCACCTAAAACCTACCGAATTGCTTTAAAAGCCTATGGGAAAGTCCCATAGGCTTGTTTTCCAAGTTTTTGATCGAATAAAAAGACATTCGATCGAATGAAAATCCTTCGAGCGAATATTCGATCGAGCGCCTATTCGCCTGGCGAATATTCGCCAATTCGACTATTCGCCAGCGCGTAAATTCGCCCGAATTGTCTATTCGATTCTATTTCCCAGTCGAATTTCGAGGGATTTAACCCCTCGAAATTCGACCCTTGATGAATTTGCCCCTACATGTTTATGACATCACTTCCTGTCTTACACTTTATAATGTTTGTTCACCTAATGATTTGTACACTTGATAAAGGGCTTCTGGCCCGGAACAAGTTGTGTGCAATAAAGAGCACCTAGCAGCAAGTTCTGCCTTTTCGCTTGCTTTCTCTCAGTTCTCTAACTAATGTTTAGCTCTTGTTTACTAACCCAAGGTAAACACAGCTTTTTAGCAATAAAAGATCTGTGCCTTAGAAGGTGCCTCCAATAGCTCTCCATCTTCTATTCTGCTGATTAAAGGATATCCTCTTGGCTCTGTCAGTTATCTGATCTGGGAGCTACTTACAATAACCATACATGCATATTCATGTATTTTAATGACAGCTCAGAAACCATTACATTCTGCATCACATTGTAACCTATTTTTAGTTTGATTTTCTCTGCTGATAATGTGGTTCTCAAGAGTTGCCCACAGCATACTAAGCATGTGAAATGTCACTGACATGCAATAGACGTCCTAACAATATTTCTCTTGTAGGAAGACATTTAAACCGAGATAGACAGACAGATAGATTACATGCAATAACCATTTTAACCTTAAGATGGACATACTGACAACATATAGGTGCACACTAAACATTATAAGTATGCATGGGTTAATTCAAAGAAGCAGCAACCTTACAGTTAATAGCCATTTTAATGAAAGGATAAGCAAGTTATTGAACACATAAACTAATCACAAAAGGATTACCACTGAAAATGAACATAGTCTGAGCAATTAGTCCAATAATTAAGATTTAAGTACTGGCAAGAGATCAAAGTACTTGCAATTTTCAATAAAGTTTGTGAAGTTGCAAGGATTTTCAAAATGTTAGCTTTTGTTTTATTGCACCTTCATTTGCTGTGTGCCCAAGATAGCAGCAAACACATCGTCTTTGCGGATGTCAGCATCTATGGCTACATAAGCCTGGTGTGCCTCACAATATGATTACTCTGTCAATGACTTCCATAAACGGTGGCATCTGCATTCATGAAACAGTGTTATTAATAAAAGTTAACTCACATAATTAGTGATCTCAAAACTTAAGCAGCAAAGAAAAATAGGAGATTCATGACTATATAAAAGCACAAACCAGTGAGGGCTGTCACTTAGGAGCTCTAGGGTAATAGCTGAAGGGGCAATTTGGAAGTTAGGGTGGGATTTGAAGAGAATGCCTATTTGCTCTAGTTGATACTTCTGAAAGCCCAGTTTTCAATTATGCTGAGTTTCAGGTGCCCATTTACTAATAATAGAATTGCATTATTTCTACGAATCATGTAAAATTCATGGTTATCCTATATTTCTTAAAAGATATAAAAACCAAGAAAACCTAACCAAATGCAAAACTAGGTTGTATAAAAGTCAATGGAAGCTGTGCTCATCTTATTGGACCTCTTTTAAGCACTTTGGACTTTTAGAGGTTTTCAGATTTTTTTCTTTGTTAGGAATTGTCCGAAAAACACACATTTTTAGGTGTTTTAGAGGTATTTGTATTTTTTTAGCGCATTATTCAACCCTTTCTTTCGTTCGTACTTTTTATATTTGAATCTTTTAATAAACTCTATGGCATTCATGGTTTTAGAGAATGTGAGTTTAGACATCTAAGCGGTGAAAATTCACCAGCGACAGTTTCCCAGCCATCGCAACACTTCGACAGGCGTAAATTGGACAATGCTAATTCACAAAAATGCGAAGTTGCGTCCAGGGCGCCGAATGCTGGCGAATTTTCGCTAGCGTTACTTCAGCAATCAAATATGCGCTAGCATTGCCTAATTTGCATACAGCAGGAAATGATAAAGTTACATGGACGTATGTGTTGCAGCAAATACATTACATTACACAAGTCCAGGGAACCTTAATAAAGAAAATAGAGTTGTTATAATGCCCTACACATGAGTCCACTGTATAGTTTATGTTCCATATGTTAGAAAATGTAGGGGGGATCTTGGTTACCCAAAAACAAAATTTACGGACCTTTGCAGGCTATCACTCTGAAAAAAGGAAAAGATGCCAGCGTTTTTTGGGCCATAGAAAATTTTTACACTAAAAATTGAGGAAGTCCTATGCACTCCAATGCACTTCGCCTGGTCTGAGCTGGTGAAGGCAAGTCTGGCAAAAGAGGTAACATTCAGTAAAATCCGAATCTTAATGAATTTGCGGAGTTACGTCCATTTGCCTGGCGATAGAGTGCGAATGATCACTAGCAGTTGTCTCTTTCACTAGCTAAGTTATGCCTGCACTATTAGTAAATCGGTGAAGTGCCTGAATGTCATCACGCTGGAAACCTTTGTTAACTGGTCCCTCATTTGTGTAGACAGACACAAAATAACAGTTCAGGATCTCCGATTTTTATCTGTTTTCATCAACCAGTTGAACCCCTCTAATATCCCACCTGTTGTGTTTTGTATAGAAAGTACTGTGCAGGAACAGCACAACTCATGTGCACAGTGACACCTACAGGCTATTTGTATAAACACCACATATTCCCTATAGTAGGAAAGCATTTGGGCAAATGTAATAAACAACAACAATGCATCTTAAAGCAATAATATACATTCTTCACATCACATAGTCCTTGGTCCCTGCAGGTAGTTTTCTGATTCTCTCAGTATGCCTTATAGGTTCACTTTCTTCAGGCCTATTGCAGTTGGCATTCAGAGTAGGAAAATGTCCTTCATCAAATGGAGCTTCTCTAAAGTCATATCTAACCCGAGCAAGACAACGTGCATTCCATATACGTCCATCAGACAGTTCATATGTGTATGGTCCTCGCTGGCGTCTCACTTCAAGTGGTGTAGTAAATTTAGATTGTCCTTGTTTCAGTATTCCTGGTTTCTTAATTCTGACTAAAGATCCAGGCTAAAAGTGCACTTCTCTTGCACCACATTTTCTGTCAGTATAAGCCTTGCATTTGGCTTGATAACAGCAATAGATGTATTTGTAGGCACAGTATTTTGTGGAAGTTTAATGTCTACAACATGCAGGGCCGCCATCAGGGGGGGACAGGGGGGAGAGTTGTAGGGGGCCCGAGGGTAAGGGGGGCCCGGCCACGCCACACTTATTTGATTAGCCGGGCCCCTTGTCTTTCTGAGAGCTGCTGACTTCGGGAAGGCATGGCCGTTTAAGGGGCCCTAGCCACCAATTTTCTTATAATGTGGGGGGGGCTGGCCACCAATTTTGGCTACCAATTTTTTTTCTCATGTGGGGTCCTAGCCACCAATATTTTTAAATGGGGGGGCCCTGGCCACAAATGTTTTTTTATGGGGGGCCCTGACCACCAATATCTTTCTATTTTTTAATAACATGTGGGAACCCTAGCCACCAATATTTTTTTTGTTTTTTTACTGTGGGGTGGGGGCGGACCTGTGGGGTGGGGAGGGCGGACCTGTAGGTGGTGCTCGCAGTGGGCGCAGCCCAGGGGGCCCAGGAAATTTTGTCGTATGGGGCCCTGCGATTTCTGATGTAACAGTGTGCATCTGTTTGCCATGTAATAATTCAGCTGGAGATGATTGGGTTGTTGCATGGCGTGTTGCCGTGTAGTTATGTAGGAACTCTGTTGTAAATACCAATATTTCCCAGTAAGATTTGCTGTCTGTAGTGCATATTTCAGACTTCTGTTGAATCACTCTATTTTTCCATTTGCTTGTGGGTAATACACTGAAGATTTCCTATGCACAATATTCTTCTCTCTCAGAATTCAAACTCAGATGAGAAAAAACTGTGGTCCATTGTCTGATATTAACTCCTTTGGATTACCTTCTCTGCTGAAGACTGCAGACAGAAATGTTATTACTGTAGCTGATGTTATATGAGAAACAAATGCGATTTCTGGCCATTTTCTATAATAATCTATCAAGTTTATAGCAAATCTGCAGTCTATAGGAGCGTCTGTAAAAGGACCCACAATATCAATCACAAGTTTTTCCCATGCTGAATCAGGAAATGGTACTGGCAGAAGTTGTGGTGTATGTGTGATAGATGTTTTGTCATGGTTCTGACAAGTAACACAAGAATGAATGGCAGTTACCACATCGGCATCCATAGTTGGCCACCAGTATAGTTTTTGTAGTCTTTGTTTTGTGCAATTCCTTGATGAGCAAATTGTATGAGCTTTTTTCGCAAGATCTCTGCTACCAGTAAGCGGTGAGCTTCACGGACAACATAACCATCTACTAAGGACAGTTTATGTCTAATCCTGGATAAAGGTTGAAGATCAGGACAGAGTTTCTTCCCAGTAGTTTTACTTGAATTGGACATGTGAGGCAAGCTTGCTTAAAATCAGCAGCTGTAACTGTAGATGATAGTATATCAGTCAGTGCTCCAACTTCTATGTCCTCATCCAGTGTATCAGAAGCTGCAGGTAAAGGTAAATGTGACAAACAATCAGCAGTAACATTTTTCAAACCTGGTTTGTATTGCATTTTGTAATTAAAAAAATCAGTAGCCTTGCTGACCATATAGCTATACACATTCCATCTCTTCCTAGTGGCTTTTGTTGTAAGCAGTGCAGTTAATGGGGCTATGATCAGTGCATAAGGTAAATTCTCTACCCCGCAGGTAGGATCTCAATTTTTCTGTTGTCCAAACACATGCTAGAGCTTCTTTTTTTAACAGTTGAATACTTACATGCTGTCTCTGTACACACTTGAACCAAAACAAGCCATCGAGGGTGATAAATGCAGTGAGGTCTCTGCTTTCCTCGTGCAGTAATACTTGATGATAAGCACTCTGAAGATCCAGGGTAGAAACTAATTTTGATCCTAGGAGTTCTGAAAATGTTTCCTCTATGTGTGGCAAAGGATGATTATCCATAACAACTGTTTTATTAGGTTCACAGAGATAAACACACAATCGAATGCCTCCAGTTTTCTTCATTGTTACAACAATTGGTGAAACCCATTCAGAGGATTCTGATTTTTCAATCAAATTTTGCTCTACCAGTTTCTTTAGTTCCTGTGAGACAGTTTTCCTTATATGGTAGGGAAATCGCCTCAATTTCTGATGTACTGGTTTTACATCTGGTCTCAACTTAACTTTGTGTACAAAGTTCTTTGCACAACCCAGTGAAGTGTTGCTTTGTGGTGACATTTTAGACACTGGCTGTGGCAGGCACTGGTGCTGTAGTAATGAGACCATCAACTAATTGTAGGTTTAATGCTGCAAAGAGATCCCTTCCAAGTATAGCAGTACCATTATTCACAATGTAAAAGTCACATTTTGCAGTATTTGAATCAAATTGTACAGTCAATGTCAAGCAACCAAGCACAGGGATTGGATCCTTTAAGTAACTGGCCAGTTTCAGCGCAGGTGCAACAAGCGGATCTTTTACAAAGTATTTCACGGAAATATCCTTTGGTAGTATAGAAACAGCTGAACCTGTATCAAGCATCAGTTTAATGGAGTGTCCCTTGTCAGCAGAAGCAGTATTGACATTGACAGTGCCAGCTTTATACATACTTAATACTGTTAATACTATTTGTAGTAGTGACTTCATGAATATCTTTAGCAGAAATACGGCAGATCTTAGCAAAATTTCCTACCTTTTTGCATTTGCGGCACTGTACAACTTTTGCAGGACACGTAGCATAATTTGCAGTGTGTTGTGTTGAACCACAGTGAAAGCAGTATTGTTTATTTATATTTGCTGCACAGTTTTGCAGTGTAGGTGAATACTTTTCCTTAGCACTGTATTTTGCCTGTGACTGTGCATTATTAGGCCCCAGTTCTGGATTCACAGTCTGTACATTCCCAGCAGTTCCCTGACTGAGAGTTTTACCTCTGCCACTGCTGTTTCAATTTGGCTAGCAACTGTAATAGCCTTTACAAGGGTCAAATCCTGCTCTAGGAGCAGTCTCTCTCTAATGCGAGGTGAGTTCTTTTTTTCCACTATTTGGTCTCTTAGCATTTCATCTGTTAGATTCCCAAACTCACAGGTAACAACCTGCTCTCTCAAAGCTGCTACAAATTGTTCTGTGGATTCGCCATTACATTGTCCACGTTGGCGGAACTTATATCCTTCAGCAACCACATTTACTCTTGGCAAGAAAAAGTTCTTTATAGCAGTAAGAGCAGTTTCATAAGTATCATCAGATAATGGTAATGTATAGAATATACTCTGTCTCTCTGCTCCCAGGCAGTAAATAAGTAAAGCACGCTTTCTAGCAGCAGAAATCTCCCCTTGGTCAGCAGCAATAATGTAACTTTCAAACATATGGATCCAAGCAGTAAAAGGTATGATAGGCTCACCAGGGTTTGGGAAAAAAGCTGCAGGCTGCTGCAAACGTAGAAGAGACATCTCGTCACCAATTTGTTGTGTTTTGGTAGCCGAGGATGAGTAGAGTATAACTCTATTATTAGCAGATTCCTGCAGCCATTATACAACAACAGTAGCTTCACTCTAACACCCCAAGCTGTATAGAAAGTACTGTGTGTGCACAGCACAACTCATGTGTACAGGCCATTTATATAAACACCACCCCTTCCTACTTCATATTTTTACTACTTACATACATTATTTAAAAAATAGTTTTGGGTTCTTTTTACTGTTTGCTGCAATACCATTTTTCATACTGCTTTTAGCTTGCCTGATTTTTGTTTGTTTTTTTTGCATGATTTATTGGCCTCCTTGTACCTGATTGGCTGTCCCAGCTAACTTGAAAGTCTTAAAAGCAAGTCTTTTCTTACCCACCTCAACCCACCACAAAGGTTTTGTTTTGCAATGACCTTCCTTTTTTACAAGGGGAATATACTGACGTATATTTATTAAGCAGTTTTTTAAAGATGTCCCATTTTGGTCTTTGTTTAACCACGTGAAAAGCATTTCCCACTTAATATGTTGCAGAGATGCACTTATACGGTTAAAGTATGCACATCTAAAATTTAGTGTTTAAGTTTTTCTTATGTTGCCTCTGCAACATAATCTCAAAGGAGACCATGTTATAATCATTATTCCCTAAATGCTTACCCACAAAAATGCTAGAGATGAGTTTGGTATTATTAGTTATTACAAAATCCAAAAAGAATCATTCCTAGTAGGTCCAAAAAAGGATGTAACCATTTAACTTCACAGCCCCGTCACATGGTTCATCCTACCAGGTCTCAGTTATAACAATTATATCATAATTGCCAGTTGCTCTGAGTTTGTGCCTTGGATGATAGGTGTTTGCTGAAGCTCCTGTGGAATACCAGATCACCATAAAAAAAGTGCAGCTGCACATATTTGTAGAGCAAAGGAAGTCCCAATGCATGGCATAACTGCCATACAGAAGACCTCGCAGGCTCATTCTGTGTCTCCCACATAGCAAGGGCACATGATCGAGCCCTGGGTTGGGGTCAGGGCTTGGGCTTAGCAGATGTGGTTTGTGGGACCCAATTTTTTCTTTTGTGTGGGAAGGCTTGGCACAGGGTAGTTATGCTACTGAGTGTGGGTGACTGTAGGGTAAACATGCTGGGTACACATGTTGATTTGGGCCCCAGCAATCATTGTTCCTTTGTAAGGGAGGATATGCTCAAATGGATCCAAATGAGCAAAAAAGGCAGCACTCTGGATGAATATGAGGAGGTTTATTGAAGCATGTCAAGGTAACAACATCGCCTTACGCGTTTTGGGAAAACATTCCCTTAATCATAGGCATGTCTTGAGTGGTCATATCTCCATTGACTGTCCTATATGCTCAAATGCCCAGAAATGTTGTGTATCCAATAAGTTTAAGGGGTATATTACCATTTGAAAATGCATCTTTGTCCTCCTGTATAGACATACTGAGGGGGGTGCCAAGCCCTCCCACTACTGAAGAAAGTATAGCATGTTGTATCTGCAGTTAATTTGAGTCACAATTTAACTCTTTTGTTTTTGTCTTATTAGTAATTCAAGATGATCACAGCCATAGAATATAATATTTACAATACAAAGGCAATTAGTTACTAAATTAGATTACCATCCATAGGAGGATAGTGTGTGAAAACAAATGCATTTTGAATATGAATGTAATAATCAGCCATGTAGTTTCAGATTGATGATCCTCAATATTTGCTTGATTATTTCCAACTATGCCTAAACGTATGCCTCAGCTTTTCATTATCTACCCACAGCACACTGAGCATGTGCAGTATCACTGACATTAACATAATGCTGAACAAGATTCAACATGGCGATCTTCTGTGCACAACTTCGATGGCTTGAATCATTACTGTTATGGGCTGCTGAACCTCTCTGATGATGCAGTAAGTTTAGTATACAAAATAAAGTAGTTCTAGCCATTTTATATATAGACTTTAGTTTTCCTTTAATTTTAATTCTGCCCAGTCTTGAGCAGTATTAGAGGGCTAACTATTTCTACAATTACTGGTGTAGTATCTAACAGCATGATTTTTAGGACATATAGTATGGCATAGCACTTCCACTTCCTGCACCATTCATATTCACAAGACTTTTTCTTTATTCTTTCTTTATTCTTTTTCTTTTTTCCCATAATTTGTCATTTTACATGATTTAAAGGGATACTGTCATGGAAAAACATGGTTTTTTTCAAAACACATTTCAGTGCAGAATTCTGCTGGAGCAGCACTATTAACTGATTCATTTTGAATTTTTTTTTCCCAATGACAGTATCCCTTTAACCACAATAATTACTGGCACAACTGAACCCAAATTTGCATGACCAAATGGAAAATTATAAGAAGATAAAATGGGTGGTGGATAACGGTACAGTGGTATTTGAGTGATTTGTAAATGTAATTGCAGTTGAAAGCTGCATTTGTTTATCCCTTTCTCTCCTCCTGGTTGTCAATGTGGTTCTAAACAATGCAGCAAAAGTCAGTTCCCCTCCAGATATTTTAATCAGCTGCTTCTGCTTCATTGTTTCAGGAGGAAGAGCCAGAAGTGCACAAATTATGATGTCAGTAGTAATTACAGTTACTTTAAATCCACTGAAAATGGTTTAATTAATTTTTATTGTTAAACTGGTAAGAATGACATTATGCAAAAATAGTTTTTGGCAGAGGACCCCTTAAAGTTCCATACCTCCCAACTGTCCCGTTTTGAGCGGGACAGTCCTGCTTTTGTCAGCTCAACCTGCTGTTACAGATTTGTACTGATAAGTCCTTAGTCTCTCTTTGATCTGCTGCACTGAACATGCAGAAACAGATAAGTTTCTAACTTAATTGGGTCTTGACAGACAGTCCACTATACAGGAAAGGGTACCAAATATGTTGAAAAAAAACATATATCCTTTGTGCACACTTATCATCCCAGTGCACGCAAAATTAACCATATCATTTATAAACATTGGCCACTGTTGAGAAGAGCCTATCCTGGTATTCCAGAATTCCAGGAACCTCCACTTTTATCTAATAAGCGTCCTAGGAATTTGAGGGACAGACTGGTAAAGGTGCATTAGGGCATGGTACGGATTAATCCACAGAGGGTTTTAGTACCTATGGCATGTATCCCTGTGGTAAATGTAATCAGTGTTCAAGTGCAATACGCACTAATGTATTTACACACCTACACACAGGGAGGAAATTCGAGTTACGAGGCCATTACACATGTGACACTGAATATGTAGTGTACATGCTCAAATGTCCGTGTGGACTTGCTTATGTCGGGGAAACTGTACAGCCGATAGGAGACAGAATTAGTCAACGCAAATCTACCATAAGAAAGGAGGTACTTAAACTACCAGTCCCTGCCCACTTCCATTCAGCACGACATTCAGTGGCAAGCCTCAGGTTTCTCGTATTAGAGTCTGTTGCCCCCCCAAGTTGGGAGGGCAACAGACTCTTACAACTCCAGAAAAGGGAGAAGTTTTGGATACACAAACACTGCATCCCAAGGGACTCAATAGAGAATATGACCTGTATGCCTTCATCTAAATGGGGCACATTGATCTAGCTGTATTATTATATTCCAATAGGGGTAGTTTGGGATTATTAAACGATGACATACCCTGCGTACTGTTTTGTACTTTCAGTACTAAATCTTGTTACACATTTGATTAGTTACATATATTGTAAATTGTTACAATGTTTCTAAGATGCACCACTGAAATGTTACAAATAATTTTCTTTATCATTATCGTTGTATTTTGTTTCATTCTATTGTATGTAAGATACTTGTTGATTGGTCTGACCCCAATTGTGGTTTTGCATTTACTTATGGGTGTGACTAATATCTATGGCTTCAAATTCATGCTTGAGAAAGAAGCGGGAGCTTCGAAAGTTGCATATTCTTGCTTGGTAAAAAAAACCTTTTTTGTTACACATAGCAAGTTGTCTGGACTTATTTGTTCATTATTTAATATGTCCACGTGTGGACTAAGTCACGGACTGGGACTAGACTCCACTGCATTTTGTACAAATATATATATATATATATATATATATATATATATATATATATATATATATAATCTATCAAACAGAAACTATTAGAGATAATAATACAGTTATCAAATGTTAGCCCTATTACAATCAGCCCTGTCAGCTACCAGCTGGACAATATACAATACAGATTTTTGCCATTGATATCGGTTAGCTTTGATGAAAGATCTTGAAATAATATGCAAAAGACCTCCACCAAGGCAGCATGACATAATGCGTAGTTTCCCCAATCTACAGTATGTACCAATTGATCAGTCTTGATAAATGGACCTTTTAAGCAAATAAGTTAAACAACAAAAAATGTGACACTGTAGATGAAAATATATCTCACTCCATTGTTAAAAGCTCATACTCTTTCAATTAAATGAAGATTCATGGCATAGTCACATATTTCCTTTTCAAATAAATGATGTCTCACATCAAGGATTACACCAATTTCTTTGTTGAAACAAAAGGATTTATAAATTCATCATTTTCATGCAATGTGAGAGACATTGTAAGTTACTCAATAAAACAGGCTTGTCAACTAAGATGTATCTAGGAAACAATACCACTACACATCACCGGAGATGATTGAAGGTTTGTGTTTCTAGCAATCGGCAACTGTGAAATAAGTTTAAATAGGCTCAGACTTAACTCGATGTAGTTTTAGAGTTGAGCCTAGATGGCCAAATTACATAACATGTATTACATGTATCTTAAAATCATTTTCCAGGTAAGAAAAGTCACATTCAACACAGTTTTTAGGTTTTACTATAAAACTTATATTCATGTTTAGAATGTATATACTTGTTCAGCCTATTTGAAACCTGTAGGGCACTTGCTGTTGCCCCATTATGATGGTGCAGGCATTGATTGCAATGCAATCAGTGTTACTTATGTAAAGACAATATATGACAACTGGGGTTTGGCTATGTTAGCATCTCTATTCACATTACAGGCATAGGATCCCTTTTCCAGAAACCCGTTATCCAGAAATCTCCGACTATACGCAATGGCCTAGACTCCATTCTATCCAAATGATCCAAATCTTTAAAAATTATTTCCTTTTTCTCTGTAATAATAAAACAGTACCTTCATCCAAATTAAGATATAATTAATCCTTATTGGAAGCAAAACCAGCCTATTGGGTTTATATAATGATTACATGATTTTCTAGTAGACTTGGGGGCCGATTCACTAAATTCGAGTGAAGGATTCGAAGTAAAAAAACTTTGAATTTCAAAGTATTTTTTGGGCAACTTCGATCATCGAATGGGCTACTTCGACCTTCGACTACGAATCGAAGGATTCGAACTAAAAATCGTTCGACTATTCGACCATTCGATAGTCGAAGTACTGTCTCTTTAAAAAAAACTTTGACCCCCGACTTCGGCAGCTAAAAGCTACCGAAGTCAATGTTAGCCTATGGGGAAGGTCCCCATAGGCTTGCCTAACTTTTTTTGATCGAAGGATATTCCTTCGATCAACCTATTTGGAGTAAATTGGTGGACTTTGAAAAATCTAAGTTTTTTTTGGGAAAAACTTTGATTTGAATTTGATTCGATCGAATTCGTATGATTCGAATTCGGCTGAATATGGACCTATTCGATCGAAAATGAACCTATTCGGCCAAAAAGATTTTGACTTAATTTCAGTTGGTCTTTTTGAATTCGAATTTCGAAGTCTTTCAAATTTGAAATTCGACCCTTGATAAATATGCCCCTAAGAATATCATAGAATATAGTGGGAGATAATTTACAGCAATTATTCAGTGTTTAATTCTAATGATATTTCTCAGAAAACATCATGGCAACAAAACACTAATGGGGATTATAATAAAAGTCACAAAGAGCAAAACAAATTGCACAAATAAGAATAAAAATTTGCATTTCGCAATGTAATACTCTTCCTTAAATTATTACATTGAGAATTTTAATTGCATATTGCGGAATTCTGCATTGCCCACTTTTAAGAAGTGCTTGAAGGTGTCATAATCATTTAGAGCAAACAGTAAAACGTTTTATTACATTCACTGCGCACTGGTGTTGGAAGTGGTCGCTAAACAGTTTCAGGGTTCGCAAAAGCTATATTAAATTCACGCAAAGGCAAAACTTTTCTCATTGCCAATATTTTTCCATTACCGAGTTTTATTACATTCCCCCATAAGGGGCATATATATTTTGATATATATATATATATAAATAAATATGAGATTAAAACTCACCACACAAAAACTCACTTGTTTTCTATTGATTTCTATAGGATGTTTAAAATCATATTTATCAATGGTGTTCACCATTCACCATAAGTATAGAGCTTGATAACTGAGCACTGAAGCAATATTGTTTGGGTCTTTTAAGGCGTCAGAAATGGCTCCAAACATAGCAACTCAAGCCTTGTGACGCGTCCAATGCAGCAATGCATCAAATTTGACACACGTCTTAACTGATGCATGCTGGAACACAAAGGACGCTTGTATTCCACACATCTCTGGTGTACACCTTTCTCTTGCATAGTGGGTCTGGAGCTGGGATCCGGTAACAGACCTTACACATGTACTGAAATCTCAATTCTTGTATGGATATACATAAATGACAAGTACTGGCATACAGGTACAAACACTAATGCAAAATTCAGCAGCACAGCAGGGGTTATAGTTTCTGTATCCTTTTCCTGGTTAATTATTCTCTTCACTCCATGCTATTCCCTCGCTCTTTCCTCGTCTGTTTTCCACTATTTCTCTTATTCCGTCTCTCTATTTTGCCACCATCCATCCATTTACATTCTATCTTCTGATCTCCATTTTTCGTGCTGTCGTTTTTATTATGCAAACGAAATAGTTTTGTAGTTTTTATTATGCAAATGAAATAGTTTATATTAATTCTGCTAAAAGAAGAGCTGGTATATTGACATGCATCTTGGCACAATTCTTGACAAGGTTTTTTTTTATAATTTTCAATGTATATAGGCATGTATATTTGAATTTCTATATGGAATGAATAGCTAGATTTAGAAGTGGTTTCTGGCTGAGATTTATAGGCTAGATTGACATAAGAATGGCATTTTGAAGACTTGAAGTAATGTAAATTTATATTAAAATGCATAATTTAATAGAATAGGAACATTGAGAAAAACACATCGGGTGATGCATTAAGAAAATGTGTCTATTTACAGGAATTTTCCTCAATCCTTTGGTAATCTTACTGGCATAAACAATTTATCTGAAGTTTTTATGGTGTCACTGACATGCAATGTTTGCTCTTTTCTCTCCCAGAAACCTATGCTTGGTTTGCTCATGCTGATTATTGGCAGCTACATAAACCCAAGGTAAATTTCCATTTTATCTGAATCAGCTGTGCAGTGTTCTTCTTTTCCAGTCAGTGAAGATTTTCAAAGGCACCCTTAAAACAGTTCACGGAAATTTAAGAGGTCTGAAAATCTATACTTGCACACAGTAAACATAAATTGTGAAGCTCTTAAATATATGTAATAAATAAACAATAACTGAACATGTATTTCAAGGGAAAAATTGTCTTTTTGACATCCGTTCCAAAAAACAACTTTCTTTTCCCACTGAGCATACTCATCAAATTGTAAGTGCTTTTATTATTTGAATGGATTCTCTTGTCACATATTTACCCCTTCTATTATAATACCAGTTCATAAGTTTCAGCTTTACAAAGAACTTACAAAATACTTTAGGGAGTCAAATGTCAGGCATCCTTCAGTGAGGCAAATTGCTACTACTATGGCAGAGACTTTAAAAAAACTGAACTGATTTTGTATACTTTCTTCTACAATACAGTCTTCTACAGTACTGCACTGCTATGGTTGTTCCTACGGTTAAAAATAAATAAATAAATAATATAAGCTTTGGGGTTCTATGGACAGCCCATGTCTGCCTTCACCCCCTTGAGTCCATTTTTATTGTTTTCTGTATTTTGTGCTACTGTATTTTTGTCTGTATAACACTGTTTTACTACAAGACCTCTACCAATGAGTAATATACAGTATTATCTGTGAATTAAACACACAGACATTGCACCTTGTTGTGTTCAAATATCTTGTCATCAAAACTCAACAAGAATAATACACTGGAGAAGCGGCAGAATTACTACATAACTCCCTGAATCAAACCAAACTATTTATGTTCCCCTTTCACTATGAGCTTGGAGAAGCATGATATTTCTACCTTCTAATCTAAGTCCTTATTGAGTCACCTCTCCCTACCCCTGTGATATTGGGATCTGTACCCCCACTTGTTATGTATGTATGTATGTTGTGTTTGCAGAATTAGCAAAAGCAACAGGCTACACACCAATCACTCCAAATCAGTTATGTGGGACAGTGCTGTTGCACATGTGATACAATAATAGTGGTTATTCTATTAACTCATCCCACCGCAAAAAGATCGCACCTTGTGTTTGTGGCCTTGTAGAAGATGAAATCTGTATCAATCCCACTTTTATACCAATCGGGACTCAATCACAGCTTATTGTTAGAGTTCATCAATGCCCAGCTTTAACACCTTCACAAAGTGATGAAAAGCAAAGAAAAGAGAATTTCCCATGATCAACACACCAAGAAATACAAACATTGCTATCCAAACAGAAAATATGGCTTTAATAAACCCAAGCAATTTGCATACTGGAAAAAAATTGTTCTAGTTAAGTTAAATGGTTAAAAAATAATACATTACTTTTTATGAAGTATAAAAAACAGCAGTGCACAAAATACATGGACCAGCAGGCTTCCGACTCCGGTTACTGCAAGATTTATACTTGGACATTCCTTCTCTGTGCCCCCTGTCGCTAAACAATTTCATTTTATGACGGGATCTAAATAAACAACTGCGCTTTTCACATTTAAATCTATATATACTTTTTTCAAACAGTGAATTTATTCTTACTTGATTATTCACAGTGTGAAGCAAAAGGATGTCCATTCATATAAGTGAGATAATCTATTGAATAAACAAGACCCTTTAAATATTTTTGCAGGTTTAACAGTCTGAAGAATTAAGATGTGGGATGTTAGATTAATGGTATATAGGATTTAATATATTTCTTAAATTTGTGTATTTGTTTGCATATTTTGTAAACCAATTAAATTCAAATCGAAAAGGTCTGCCTCATAGAAACTTTGTAAAATATTTTCACATACAGTATACACAAATTGCAGATTATTTGTTCTGCACATAATCTAAACATGACTAGTAAGGCCTTAAAAATGTGAGACTACAGAGTATTAAAGGGAAGCTAAACATATACTATAAAACCACATGCATGTGAACTTACATCCTTTACATAAATGAACAAAAGTGTTTTTTATTTGTTTTAATATTAGTTTCTGCTGGAATTTTTTTTCACAACACAATGACATTATTACTCCTGAGGGGTGTCTAGTCATAAACAAATATACAAATGTGGAAAAAACCCTTGGAGCACTCATGGATGATAAACTTAGCTATAACAATTAAACGACATGTCCACCCAAAAATAAATTTTCCCTAATAAAAGAAAACATAATTCTAAGCAACTTTGCATTATGCATTCATTACAAATGTTCTGTAATTTTTAAGCTATAGGTATTTGAATTGCTCTTGAAAGCAGTGTTTGTTTGTCCTTTTCTATTCTCTGCCCGGCTCTGACTAGTGAAACAATGTAAGACAAGGCAGCTGATTAACAGACTGTCTTTGCTGGGGAGCTACAGTTTATATAACATTATTTAAAAAGTAACAACCAGAAGTTAAGCAAATGCTGTTGTCAACAGCAATTCCATTTATAATTGTGTTTTCTTTTATTAGGCTGCATATTATTTTTTGGGTTGACAATTCCTTTAATGCCAGTCAAAAGCAGGAAGGGCCAGTGTAGTGCAGTATTAGTGTTTAAATGGATATTATTGAACTAGAGAATTAGAGAAAGCCCAAATAAGAGTGACTAAACTAATAAAGGGGACAGAAATCTTAGTAATATAGAAACTTTGGCAAAGCTGAAGTTGTTTGCTCTGAAGAAGAGCAGTTGAAGGGCAGATATGATCATTAGGGGGCAGATTTATCAAGAGTCGATTTACCAAGTACAAAAAACTTCTAAATTCGACCATCGAATTAAAAAACTTCGAATTCGAATATCGAATTCGAAGTTTTTTCAGCAAATTTGGCAATCCTGCGGTCGAATAAAAATGTAACGATTCGAATGATTTTAGTGATCGATCTAAGCATTTTTATTCCATGTGTAACGAAAAGTGTTGTAGAAGGTCCCCTTAAGCTAACATAGCACTTCGGCAGGTTTAATTTGGCGAATAGTGATGGGCGAATTTATTCGCCAGGCGCGAATTCGCGGCAAATTTGCGCGATTCGCGCCGAGCGAATAAATTCGCGAAACGCCCGCGAAAATTTGCGGTAAAAATTCGGCGGCGTCAAAAATTTTTTTTCCGAAAAACGGACGCCGGCGCCAAAAACGGCCGCCGGCGTCGGAAAAACGAATCGAAGTCAGATGAAATTCGAAGGCGTAGTATTCTATTCGATGGTCGAAGTACCCAAAAAATTTGTTAGAATTTTGCATATTTTTACTTAGGAAATTCCCTCAAATTGACTTCAACCCTTGATAAATCTGCCCCCTCTATTACTATCCAAAGGGGCTATACAATTGATGGTAGATGCTTCCAAATGACACTACCTAATTAATGCTCTCCCTAAACTGGTTGCACGGGCAGATACATTAGACAGCTTCAAGAACAGGTTTGGATGACTTTAAGCATGGGTGAAAATACAGGGTTTCAGAAATTAGTGCAAACTGCTTGGATTGCCCTTTTGGAGTTAGGAAGATTTTTACCTCCTCTTAGGCAAACTGGAGGTTGGATTATTTTGCCTTCCTCTGGATCAACCATCAGATACAGTAGGAACACAAAATTTATACAAAAATTTTAAACTTGATGGTGACATGTGGTTTTTCAACCTAAATTAATGTGATACTCATAGTGGTATGAGTATATAAGAATCAAATTTACCCATATATATATTTATTTATTTTATGTTCAGATGTTTTTCAACAAATTATGTATTATAAAAAGGCACCTTATCCTGAAAACCCCAGGTTATTTGCAAAAAATAACATTGGTAACTCTCCCACTCTTCCTTGTCACCAATAGAAGGAGAGTGTAAGGGGCAGATTTATCAAGGGTCGAATTTCGAAGTAAAAAATACTTCGAAATTCGACCATCGAATTAAAATACTAAGGATTTTTCACCGAATTTGGCCATCGAACGATAGAAGTAAAATCGTTCGATCGAACGATTAAATTGAACGATTTTAGCGTACGATCGAATGATTTTACTTTGATGTGTAAAGACTTAGAAAAATGCATTAGAAGGTCCCCATAGGCTAACATAGCACTTCGGCAGGTTTAATTTGGCGAACTATTAAAGTCAAAGCTTTTTAAAGAGACAGTACTTCGATTATCAAATATTAGAATATTCAAACTATTTTACTTCAAATCGAATTCCCTCAAATTCACTTCGACCCTTGATAAATCTGCCCCTAAGTGTATACAGTAAATATATAATATATATATTTGCTTTTCTTTCCTTTTTTTCTTTTTTTTCAAAGATCCAGCTCTTAGATTGAGACATGTGGAAACCTACTGTCACATGACTTGACTAATGAGACTTGACTTTCAAGAAGACATAAGCAGCTGGATATTTTATGGACCAAAATAATTTGGTAAATCAGCTTCAAACACATAACTCTGTGTAGAACCAGCTATTCACCTCCTTTTGATTACAGTTGTTTGAGATTTTTCTGCTTATATTTTATCTGTATTTTAAAACCTTATTTATGGGATGATTACACTGGTTTGCTGTCTGTAGTTAATAATCTGTTTTATGAGATTGTCTTTAAAGAAAAAAATAATTAATATAGCTAATGAGTAAGTGGATAAATGTGATATAAATGTGTCTATACCCGTTAGAAAAATAAAAATATTTTAGTTTTGGACTGTTCCCTGCTGCTTCATGGCTTGTTTGCTCTCCCTGTACAGCCCCAATTCCTGCGGAGATGTATAGCAGAGGTCATGGGTCTGGCAGGAACATCTAAGAATTCGGCAGCCTTCCATATAACTCTGCCCCCTTCCAGCTGTAGAGACTTGGCAAGGGAAGAAACCAGCGGGAATCTTTTGATCACATGGAAAATGCCATCCATTCTTGCTGAGTCAGTGAGTATATAGTATCTATGAACGTTACCAGTGCTACGATTTACTGCACCATAAGAGCAATAGCTCTGTTTTTATACCAGAACCAGACCAGTTACAGGCTATAAGAAAAGCTGTATTTGGATGTCCTAACATGCACGACATGGAGACGTAAGTAGATATACTATGTACCACAAGCCCACTACTACACAATTTAACAAATATTCAACTGTTACATAGTCCATGAAAGTTCAACCCCTCCAAATTAAAACCCAGCATCCATACACACACCCCTCTCTACTTTTAATTAAATTCTATATACCCATACCTATACTAACTATAGAGCTTAGTATCACAATAACCTTTGATATTATGTCTGTCCAAAAAATCATCCAAGCCATTCTTAAAGGCATTAACTGAATCAGCCATCACAACATCACCCGGCAGTGCATTCCACAACCTCACTGTCCTGACTGTGAAGAACCCCCTACGTTGCTTCAAATAAAAGTTCTTTTCTTCTAGTCTAAAGGGGTGGCCTCTGGTACCGTGATCCACTTTATGGGTAAAAAGGTCCCCTGCTATTTGTCTATAATGTACTTGTAAAGTGTAATCATGTCCCCTCGCAAGCGCCTTTTTTCCAGAGAAAACAACCCCAACCTTGACAGTCTACCCTCATAATTTAAGTCTTCTGTCCCTCTAACCAATTTAGTTGCACATCTCTGCACTCTCTCCAGCTCATTTATATCCCTCTTAAGGACTGGAGTCCAAAACTGCACTGCATACTCCAGATGAGGCCTTACCAGGGACCAATAAAGAGGCATAATTATGTTTTCATCCCTTGAGTTAATGCCCTTTTTTATGCAAGACAGAACTTTATTTGCTTTAGTAGCCACAGAATGACTTTGCCCAGAATTAGACAATGTGTTATCTACAAATACCCCAAGATCCTTCTCATTTAAGGAAACTCCCAACACACTGCCATTTAGTGTAAAGTGGCCGCATCCTGCATGGAACCTATAGTTCTGCACAATTTAGTATCATCTGCAAAAATAGAAACAGTACTTTCAATGCCCACCTCCAGGTCATTAATAAACAAGTTGAAAAGCAAGGGACCTAGTACAGAGCCCTACGGTACTCCACTAACAACACTGGTCCAATTAGAAAATGTTCCATTTACCACCACTCTTTGTAGTCTATCTTTTAGCCAGTTCTCTATCCAGGTACAAATACTATGTTCCAGGCCAACATTCCTTAATTTAACAAGTAACCTTTTGTGTGGCACTGTATCAAATGCTTTAGCAAAGCAAATCACATCCACTGCCATACCAGAATCTAGGTCTCTACTTACCTTCTCATAAAAAGAAATTAACTTAGTCTGGCAAGATCTATTACGCATAAAACCATGCTGGCACAAACTCATAGTATTATGATTTGCTATGAAGTCGAGTATCTTATCCTTTATTAACCCTTCGAAAAGCTTTCCTACCACTGACATCAGACTAACTGGCCTTTAGTTTTGAGGCTGAGAACAGTATCCTTTTTTGAATAGAGGCACCACATTAGCAATTCGCCAGTCTCTCAGCACTATGCCAGATCTCAATGAATCCTGCAAAATTAAGTAAAGTGGTTTGGCAATCACAGAGCTAAGCTCGCTAATTACCCTGGGATGAATACCATCTGGCCCTGGACCTTTGTTAATCTTAACATGTTCTAGTCTCTTTTGAATTTCTTCATGTGTGAACCATGCATCATTAGTTGTATTACTAGAATTGGTACTATTAAGAAGGAAACCTTCACTTACTGGTTCCTCATTTGTGTAGACAGATGAAAAATATGAGTTTTGTTTTCATCAACCAGCTGACCCCTGTTGGAGCTTTCTTCTTTCGCTTTCCTTATTCCTATTTTGTTATAAGTGATGGGTTGAGGTATAGTACTAGACATAGACCTCCTCTGATGAAGCGCCCAATAGCGCGAAACGCGTCAGGAGGGTGTGGCTAACAACAGGTAGGCAGACTGGGGGGGAGACACTGCTTTGTGGTGTGTGTGATTTGAACATTGATATGTCATTTTTTGTGGTATATATGCACCAATAAATGTTTTTAAGCGAGAAACTGTGCATGTCTTTGATATTTACTGTGGTTTAACTGGACCTGTGCACAGTACTCGCTGTATAGACAGCAGCTACCCCATAATTGATTTTTGTTTTACTATAGTACTAGACATGTTGCTTTATAAAGGAAAAGTATAAAGCAACATGTTTATTCATTGTTTTATTGATTTTCATTTTGACAATTAAAGGTTTGCATAAAATCAGCTTGAGTATCATTGATAGGTAACTCTATATATCTTTGTGCTTGGATCCTCAAAAGATATCTAGTCATTATGTAAGACCTCTTTAGTTAGCTCATACCTGCTCTGTTACCATGTCTGCAGAAAAAGGTTTACACCGATTAGCATTTGTGTCTCACTTCTTGAGATGGTTCCCTGGATGCTCCATCTCTGGCACCCTATGTAGATCCAATATATTGTGAAATATGGGAATCACTCACAACGGCAGATTAACTGCAATTCAGCTGTTTATTGTGTAACCACACGACATTTTTCAAGTGTGTACAACCAAGTGTGAAATGGACATATTTATTATACCACATGTGTTGCTGTCCTGCCCACCAATTAACAAAATGCAGGGTAGTTAACCCTTACGTCCTTGTTTACAGCTTGGAGAATTACTTCAGTGATAAAGTTCATGTGCCAACATTCAGTGTCCATACATGAAATTGTCCGTCTCCATATCAATGGTACAATGTTTATTCATCCATAAACAAGGATCACATAAATTTTTCACAGTGAGGTTAAAAACAATTCTGTATTATGGAACCCAAATTTTTGTCCTGTGCTGTTGGGGTTTCCCTCCACGCCTCAGGTCACCAGGTTAGAATTTTCTTATGGATTTGTTTTTATGTTTATTATGTATGATGGATATGGGAAATATAAATGATTCTGTGTAAAAAGCATTCTGTATATAAATGTGGTTTAAAAGAATAAAAATTTATTGATAGAAAAACAATTCTGTACATAGTTTTCCTGTGTAAATATACACATGGTACTGTGTTATAGTACTCACAATATAGAGACCAGCTAATGGTAAAATAAAATTAATTATATCTAAGGTAAAACAATTGTAGATAATAACATTACAAATAAGGGCTTAAAGAATGTGTTTTCAAATGTCTTCAGGGTAGGCTCAGAATAGAGCAGTACCATATGTATATTTACACATGAGACTAAAAACCCAGTCGTTTGGGTTTTTAGTCTCAGCTTCCACGTAATGTCTGATTTGTAGGTATCGAAATAATTGTGTTTGTGGGATGTCATGTTTCTCCTTGCATTGTTGGAATGATATAGTGGTCTGGTCTGGCCAAAAGGCAGAAAGGGTGAGCATGTTTGCGTCTATCCATGGTTTAAAGTCGATTAAGTTGCTGCCTGGTATAAAGCCCTTGTGTAGAAGATAGTAGGTGGCTTTGATTCTAGGTCTCTTTTTCCCCTCAAATAAAGTTTGATATGGCTTTTTGTAGAGAGAAGGCTGTTTTTTCAAAGAAATGTATTGGCAGTGTCCTGAATAGATAGATATGAAAATCTTGAAAGTAGCATCAGCTTGACAGCTGCTATTCTGCCAGGAAAGGTTATATGTTTGCCAGGTGGCTATGTCTTTTATGAGTTTGTCAATCAGTTTTGAGTAATTTGCTTTATACAGAGTGTCATAGGATGGGGTGAGGTAAATTCTGAGATATTCTAAGGCTCCTTTTTACCATTTATAGTCAAAGTTGAGCTGAAGTAACTTCAGTTCTGGATTGGAAATTTTCAGTGGAAGTGCATGTGACTTTGTGAGACCTGTTGGAATAGATCTAGGGTCTGAAGTAGATTTGGTAGAGTAGTCTGAGGGGACATAAGTATGAGGAGAGTATCGTCCATGAAAAGATTAATTTAATGTTCATTATCTCCAACTAAAAGGCCTCTAAGTCAGAGATGTGCCTAATTGAGTGGGCCAGGGGTTCTAAAGATAAAGCAAAAATTAACGGTGACAAGGGGCATCCCTGGCATGTCACACCTCTCTGCGTTTGGATTGGAGTCCCATATTAAGCACCTGCGCTATTTTCACAAAAAACGTAATGTTTGTATTAATTAGTGAGATTGGTCTAAAGCTGTCGCAGTTGTGGGTGTTTTGTACTGGTTTTAGTATCATTGTTAGCAATGCTGTCTGCATGTGTTGTGTTAAGGGAGAACCATCTAGGAGATCTTTTATATGTGGAATTACGTGTTTGTCAAAATTTTTATAATATTTTGTTGTGAAGCCATCTGGACCGGGGCTTGAAGGTGGTGGTTTCTTGTGTATTTTAACTACAGTAAAACCACCATTTTATGTTTTTCAGGGGACCAGGAAAAAATTAAGTAAAATCCGGAAGAATTTAAAATCCGGGAAATGTGTTAAAGTAACTACTTCTTCAAATACTGAAAGGATATAAGCACAGGAGTCAGTTTTACTTTGAGATACAATATTTACTGTGTTAATAGCAAGGGTTAAGCATTGCAGTGTTAATGTTACACTATTGGGGACATTTGCAAAACCTTTCTGTCAGTCACATACACAACCTAAAGCAATAAGTGATTGGTGCAGGTCTGTATAAGGGGCAGACTAATTGGAATTGACCATTTACAGGCAGAACTGTGGCAAAATATACATCTGGTTAGTATTTTAAATCTCCTTATTTCATAAATAATAACATTCTTAAAGGAAAAAAGCAGTTTTTGGTAACATTAGGATAACATTTTGATGTAAAATCCAGGAAAACATTACTTGAAATCAGGGAAATGCACCCATTGAAATGCATTATAAACTGATGGGACCACAAATAAAAAGAATTAAAATGCGGGAAAACTTAAAATCAGAGTACATAAAATCGAGGTTTCACTGTATTGCTCTATTACTATTTTAACAAAATACTCTATTACTACATGAGATTTTCACCATAACAAGGGACAGGTGGAAATTCCAGAGATGGCAGCCAGTCCCGTGTCATTGAGGTTATAATGATCCAGTTATGGATTTTTTAAGCCTAAATTCCTATTCACAATAAATGAGAACATGAAATAAGGTTTTAATAAGGTTTGGAATGGGACAAACAATGGTCAGAGTCACATACTAAGAAAAGTTCAAGACTTGGTCAGGAGTGTAACTACCAAGGGCGGCACCCCCGATGCGGCAGAGCACAGAAAATTTCCTCCACACCCTTTTGCACAACCTGCACCCGAGCCTGCCCCTCCTTTATTTTGTTACTGGACTTTGTAGAAGTTTGGGGGGATCACTGGCATGTTTATGTGGCCTGGGCAGATCAAGGGTGTGGCTAAGCAAGGCTTATTCTATTTATTTAGCATAGTGTGGGCTTATAAATATAGACCGCCTTGGTAGGAGGTCTCTTTTAAATAAGTAGATTAAAGTGGTTCTCTGATTTCAAAAGACAGTCCAAAAAAAGTCACAATGAGGATTCCTATTACCACTAGCATGAGGGAAGTGGGCCATCGAGGGCTTCTTCTCTGCCATGTGCGCCATAGCCCCCATGTTTTATCTTTTATAACTTTTGTATCTGTTTTTTATTCCCTAACAGTAATAAACAGTCACAAAGAAAATATAATTTCCTGCTTTACCTTGCAAATACAGTAGCTGCCCTACATACAATGTCAAGTAGCAGATTCATAGAGCTTGCTTCTTCTTTGAAGAGGCTCATTACTTTTTGTTATAGAAAAAGCAGCAGTGACTATATCAGATGCAGGCATAGTAATCAGACCCACCAGACTGTAAAAAGCAGATGTATAAAATCTGCTGAACCACAAGCTGTACTAAATAAACATGCAATGAGGCACTCCCTGTGCATAACTGAGACCAACCACACATTTACATTTCACTTACATTACTTCTGTACCTAGTAAAATTTATGTTTAAAGGGGACGTGGGTCTTAAAATGTGATTTTAAAATTATGTATAACGTAATATTCAATAACAGTTTGCAATCGGTCTATAGCTCTGTACTTTAAAATTTAAAGGGAACACATAACTTACTTTGCAGTTTTGCTTCACATACTTGCTGGACTACAATTTCTACCATTGTCCAGGATATTGTTAATAGATATATATATATATATGTATATATATATATATATATATATATATATTTATATATATATATATATATATATATATATATATATATATATATATATATCTACACACACTCAGGAATAATCGTCTATTGGTTGCAGGGGTCAGTTACTCCAATTGTCAAATGTTTCTCAGGCTGGGGTCAGCCAGAATGGAAAAAAATAAATATATATAAACCAAAACTAGTACAATACTTGTCCCCCTATAATATTAACATCTCCGGATGTAAAAGAAGCACAATAAAACAAATATAGAAAAATCAGTCCTGATAATGTTTCATTGAGACATTAAGCAGCGCTGATCAAAAAATTAACAATGTATTTATTTTGAAAAAATGTATGTATCAAGTATATCCGCTGCTTTAAATTAATGAAGCTCAAGGACTCTGCTCAGCGTCATATTCTAAATATCAATTTAGTATCTATTTAGTCAGAAAAAAAGGATTTATTTCTGCGACTGAGAAATGTATCAAAGTAGTCTTAGTAGTGTATCAATGTAGCAAATTGTAACAGTTCCGAATCAGGACCTGAATTACTGAGCAGCCAGACTTTACAGGAACATAAACGTCAATTTTGGAAAACCGGTGAAAGATTTTAAATAATGGAAAGCAGTTGAAAAAAAGCAATTCTGGCAAACAAACTGAAAACAACTGAACTGATAAAAGTGTATATATAAGATAAAAGCAAGATGGTTTATGAGATGCAGGCATGCAGGGAACATTGTTGCATCTGTAATTACGTTTGTGTCACATAGAGAGCTAGGAGGTGCAGGGTGATAGCTTGATGGAGGATTTATATCACCTTTAATCTTCTTCCTGTCGACAACACGTGTATCAGCAAGCAAAGTGACAGTCTGTCGATTATGTAGCACATACAGTGCATTTTGGGGTTTAAGGTTGCCTAGTTTTAGCTTTGCCCTTTTCATGAGGTGCCCTCACTTGGGAAATTACCAGCAGGGAAACTCAAGATCGTCCAGTTAGATTCCAGAAATTCCAACTGCTGACTAGATATGCTCGGGTGTATGCTATATGGTGATGACCCATTTCAAGCAAACTAGAAGGAGGGCATCAGCACCAGCAGCAATATGCTCCTGCAGAATACTCCATTTTATTCCTTTAGCGTTTCATTGTGTATTTTTAGATGCAATATGTTGAATTCTCCTGCGCTTGATACACATTAAGAAACCTATAGAACATAGTGTTGTTTGCAATGCATAAAAACACAATAAATGTAGTTTTACACATTTAGCTTGCTTTAAAAATGCCAATGTTTGAGCCCTTAATGGACCCTAGTGTTCCCTATGTTGACTATACCTATGGCACTGTGTGGCATGCAGCCCCCACCACATGGGTAAGCTAAAGTCGTTGCTTGTGTGTAAGCACCCTAAGAGGCCTATTTAATATAATGTGTAAAATGAAAATCCCCAGAAAAAACGGTGTAAAATGCTGTGTAAAATAAATGACGAATTTATCAAATGCCAGATTTTACGTCTTAATTACATTAAAACACCCTTTTACATTTTTTTTACATAAAAAAATATGCTTTTTTTTTACATGGCAAAATCTGACGATGTGTGGCAAATGTGGTGACATTTTTTACACCACATAATAAATCTGCCCCTAAGTCTTTGATGCAAGTGTAAAGACTGGTTCACTGTCAGTAAATTGCAAACCATAAGAGACCGCTCCAGCTCACCACTTGAGTTCGGCCAGGTCCACAGTCCTCAGTGTCCCCACTGTATCAACATGGCAAATTCAATGTATTGGATGGCACTTCTGGAAAAAGGCTTTATTGTATTAGTGCTGGTAAAACACCTAAAGCGTTTGGGATTATCTCCTTTAGTCATAGGCTAAACCTATGACTAAGGGAGCTAATCCCAAAACACGTTAGGTGTTTTACCAGCACTAATACAATAAAGCCTTTTTCCAGAAGTGCCATCCAATACATTGAATTTGCCATAAAGACTGGTTCACAACTAGGAGTGAAAGAACAATTAATTCTGTATCTGACATGCAATTTCCCCTAAAGAAGGTATCCCGTGGTATTTTGTTTTTATGTTGCAGCCTGGGGAATTGAATTACTTTGTCAAGTTGATAGCTCCCTACCTCCACACTAAACATTTTGCTCCCAGCCGATCTATTTCCAGCATATCCAGTATTTATACTTTAACAGATGAAGTTCTGATGATACAGAACTGTTTGGCTACAGCACAGAGGTGCTGTTTGAATATTGCAATCACCTTTGTTCATGTAAAACTCATTTATCTGCCTTCATTTTGGAAATCCTGATCATAAACTAATTGTAGGAGCATCTTTGTTAAGTTTCTTGAACTTTTTTTTTCTTATTGTGCTTTTTATTCTACATCACAGTTTTATATTTTATTTTAGTTTTATAAGGATAAGTAGACTTTGTTGCAATAACACTGTTACGCCTTTTGCTTATGCCACCGACTCTTCCCATTCAGCAAGTATGCAGTCTTGAATGACAAGTAAAGTTATATTCACTGGGGAGGTGCCAATGTGTTGGATTCCCCCCAGTGAATATAATTGCTAACCTTAGACCCCGTCTGCTGAGAAGTGCACCAGCCCGGGATACTATTCCTACTGCACCACTCCACCATCTGTGTAGATGTCCCTGCTTTCCTCTTCAGTGTCCTGGACACTGAATATGCAGTTGTTATATTATATATATATATATATATATATATATATATATATATATATATATATATATATATATATATATATATATATATATATATATATATATATATATATATATAAAAATGTGAATAAATGGATGCACACCGGGATTTTTAAAAAAAAGTTAAAACTCGCTTTTATTTAAATATTTAAAACATGGTCAGGTCAACGTTTTCGGTCTCCATCTTAGACCTTTGTCAAGACCCAAATTGTTGGTTAAAAAGAGCACATATATAGATATATTAATCCCACCCACAAATGGTTACCCTGCCACTGCTTACTTTAAATCAAAATATTAACCCTGTTATGTGAATTGAGGCATTTTCAAACATCATTAGATGCAGCCGTGGGTAAACCAAAAAAGGAAATGTAAATAAAAAAGATTATCAACGCTCATTCAAAAAGCATAAAAAAAAAGCGTTGATAATCTTTTTGCTACTAGGATCGTACTGATTGAATTCAGATAGCAGATATGTGCAGATTTATTAGGTTTAGTTGAACACTTAACAATTGGAATTGTGTAACATTTAATATAGGTTTAAGATTTCATAAACTTACAATCTGCTTTGAAGAAATAGGTTTCTGCATGGTCCAATTGTCTTTTTGTTTTTATTGACATTTACTTTTTTGGTTTACCCACGGCTGCATCTAATGATGTTTGAAAATGCCTCAATTCACATAACAGGGTTAATATTTTGATTTAAAGTAAGCAGTGGCAGGGTAACCATTTGTGGGTGGGATTAATATATCTTGATAAAGGGGTTTACCCCGAAACGTTGCACCTCTGCAAATAAAATATAGCAAGGGCTTGTACCTGCTTGAAAGAACCCTTGTGTGCCAGTGAATTCTTCCTGTATTCGTATTGTTGAGGTTGCCGAGGCCTCCATCACAGTGCACCGGGTCATCTTATCGTGGAGAGCCAGGGTGTGCAAGCGTTGTAATCTTGTACTGATCGTCTTTTTGAATGAAAGCCAATCATTTATTTGATTTAGAAGCCACTGAATGAGACTTCCTACACAGCTTGTTATCCACAAAAATCTCCAGATCCTTCTCAATTAAGGATACCCCCAACTTACTAACATTTAGGGGCAGATTTATCAAAATGTGAGTTTAGAGCATAATATAAAATGCTCTATTCATTCTTATAAGAATTTTAGAATTGTATTTATCAATGGGTGAAAGTTAGAACTCACCGTTTGAAAAATATGGTTCTAAAAATTCCATGGGACTGAATAGAATGTGGGTGAGTTATTCTCTATTAAGCTCTAAACTCAAATTTTAATCAATTTGCCCCATAAGGCACATAAAACCATGCTGGCACAAACTCATAATATTGAATATCGATTTGCAATGTATTCAAGTGTTTTGTCGCTTATTACCCAATTCCAACAACTGTCACACTACAGATGTTAATCTAAAATAGTTTTTAGGTTGAGAATGGGATCTCTTTTTGAATGTGGCACCACATTAACAATTCACTAATGTCTTTGCATCATGCAGGCCTCAAGGAATCCTTAAAAATTAAATAATGAGGTTGCCAATTGTAGAGCTAAGCTCATTTATTACCCTGAGATGGACACCATCCAGTCCAGGAACTTTGTTTACCTTTACATGTTGTAGTCTTTACTGAATTTTTTCCTGAGACACCCATTCATCAGTAGTTATATTATTATTAATTATTAAATGTGGTATTTTTAAAAGGAAGCGTTCATTAGCTTGTTATGTGCTAAAAGCATGCTTGGTAAAGTTTTGCTTTGCAACAATGTTCCTTGCTTACGAGGAGAATATACTGACATGTTTATTCATTAAGCATTTTAAATACATTTCCTATGTTTAACCATATGGAAATACTTTCTCAGTTAATATATTGTGAAGATGCCCTTATACTGCTTATACAGAAAATCTAAAATTCACAGGCCTATATATGACTGCCTAAAGATTTTGGCTCATGCAATCATGAAGGAAACCCTGTGTGAATTAAGAAACTCGGGGGAAAAACCTCTTTAGTTGAGGTATTTTTCCCAGAGCAGGCAAAGAAAAAGTTTGGCACCTAAAAGTTTCTGAACTTCTTTTATATAAGAAACCCCCCCTCATGATGTCCATCATGATTGCTCAAGCCCACTGTCTCCTTAGTGTTTATTTTACTCTCTTAAAGATGTATTTCTGCAACATAATCTCAAAGGGACCATGTTATGATCACTATTATTATTACTATCACTATCCAAAATTATTTTTTAAATATGTAAACAGTAAAAAAATGAAACAGGAAGAGGGTGGGACCTTTAATATCAAAGGAGGGTCGGCTGGTTGGTGAGAACAGAAAAATTCTAAATTCTAGATTCTAAACTGTTTTCCTTGTTAATAGTCACAATCCTAGTAATACAACCAGGTGGTTCACACACAAAGAAATTCAAAAGAGACTAGAACATGTTAAGATAAACAAAGGTCCAGGACCGTATAGTATTCATTCCAGAGTACTTAGAAAGCTTAGCTGTGTGATTATCAAACCTCATTATTTATTTTTTCAGGATTCATTGAGGTCTGGCACGGTGCGGAGAGACTGGTGAATTGCTAAAGCGGTGGCGCTATTCAAAAAGGAATCCCATTTAGCCTCAAAACTATAGGCCGGTTAGTCTGACATCATTGGTAGGCAAGCTTTTTAAGGGGTATTAAGGGATAAGATGCTGGACTTCACTGCAAATCATGATACTATGAGTTTGTGCCAGCATGGTTTTATGCGTAATAGATCTTACCAAACCATTTTAATTTCCTTTTATGAGAAGGTGAGCAGGGACCTAGATTCTGGGAAGCCAGGGGATGTGATCTACTTGGACTTTGCTATTTGATACCGTGCCACACAGAAGGTTACTGGTTAAATTAAGGAATGTCAACCTGGAACATAGTATTTGTACCTGAATAGAGAACTGACTAAAAGCTAGATTATAAAGAGTGGTGGTAAATGGAATATTTTCAAATTGTACCAATGTTTTTAGTGGAGTACCAAAGGGCGTTTGCTTTAAAAACTTGTTTATTCATGATCTGGAGGAGGGCATTGAAAGTACTGTTTCTATATTTGTATGCAGGATGCTGCCACTGTGCAGAGTGATTTGACTAAATTGGAAAACTGGGCAGTAAACTGGAAAATTAGGTTTCATGTTGATACATGCAAGGTTGTGCAAAAATAATATAAATGCAAGTTATACACTAAGGGGCATATTTATCAAGGGTCAAATTTAGAATTTAAAAAACGTCGAAATTCGAATTCAAAAAGACCAACCGAAATCAGGTCGAAGTTTTTTTGTCGAATAGGTCTGTTTTCGATCGAATAGGTCCATATTTGGCCTAATTTGAATTGTACGAATCGAAGAAATAGCGCATTCGATTGTATTATTAGTTCTTACCAGACCCAAAAAAAGATTTTTTTCCTATTATGTTTCTTAACTGCCTTGAATAAAAAGTTGTCATTTCATAGTCAGGTGAGTAAGTAACCTTACTTTATGATTAGATTTGATCTTTTGTGTCCCTAGGAGTCCATACAGAGCAACATACCAGGGTTCCCTTGCACCCACTGGAGCACTAGCCATACAGGATCTGAATAATGTTCAAGCTAGAACTGTGTTATTGATGACCATATCCAGCAGACCAGCAGGCCACAGCATAACTGCGCAAAATGTGCTTCATAGTATAGTAACTCTATTAGTGTATTTATGAATTTTAGATATAATTGCTCTTTTGGAAAAATAATCTTTAAATAAACTTTTAATAAAATAGCTATAATTATTTTTTTCTTTTAACAAGCACACTGAAACATTTTACCTTCTCCCATGTGTTTCAGTGAACCCATAAGTGCACCAATTTTGTGCATGTGATATTTCTCTGAAATGTCTGTAGTTAATATTTCCTTTCTGCCAGACAGTACTTGCATAGAGTTTTTCATGGCCAAAAGATGTTATGTTTCCGAATGATCACTTATGTTGTGTTCCATTGTGCTCCCAGCAGTTATGCTGGCTACCAGCTGGAGCAACACTACAGTCTGCATGAAGAGGTAATGAGGTTCTAAATGAGATGCTATCATTAGACATTATTATACAAGAATTTAAAGCCACAAAAGATTCACTGGGTTGCCAGATAATGCAGAATTCAGAATGCAAGTCCAGCTGCCTGACCACTATGGGGGGAGGATTTCTACATAAAAATGCTTGAAACCATAATTTTGCCCTCTTTTTTTCCTGGTGCCCTTGTCTTGCAAATATCACACCTGTAGGGGGCAATGGAACTCTGCAACACAGTTTATCTTATTGTTAGCCCTTCCCGAAAACATATTCATAGTTGAACAAAGTGGTTATGGAAAATGAATCACTCCTTTAAAAGTAATGCAGGCCCTCAGTCACCCTTCAAATATTGGGCTTGATTCAATCCAATGCAATATGGTACATTTTGTGTGATAAGTGCAACTTTTTGTGTGTCCGCTATGCAATTCATTGCGCTAAACACTTATCGCATTACCCAGTATTTCTTCCATTTACCTATGTTTTTGCTACATAACGGCCCATTGAAACTAGCAGGAACGTTTACTTTTTGCAAATCAATTCAACCAAAAACCAATTATTGCATCAAGTCTTTTGTGATACATTATGGTTTCCCATACGCCACTTTGAACTGGCAGAAATGCTCTTTCTCTCCTCTTTCTCTCCTCTTTCTCTCCTCTTTCTCTCCTCTTTCTCTAAAGGTTTTGTTTCCTTTTTTCCATCTTATAGTCTCACACATGCGCCTTATCGCACAAGTTTTTTAAAGGGAATAACAAAAGTACTTTAAAATGTTCTATTGTTTTTAAAAAATAAATTGATTCAAAATATGCAGTATGACCTTATTTTTATTTTTTACGTGTTCATATCGATATTAACTTAATACAGTGTCTTATGGATCTCTATGAGCTTATCAAAATTTATATTGATCCTTTGGCACCAGCAAATAGGGCAGTTCCGGACTTCACCAAGTTACTGCCAACCTGTCATTTTCTGGCATCTGGCAACTTTCAGTCATCAAAAGGTCTTGTCAGTGGCATTTCTCAATCCACTTTCTCTCGGTCACTGACTCAAGTTCTACAAGCTCTTAAAAAAAATTTCATTTATTTATCAATTTTCCCAGCACCAGACAAGAGTGGCTGGAAGTAAAAAGGGATTTTTAAGTCTGAGGAGGTCTACTTAATGTCATGGGTGCAATACTTTGTACTCATGTGGCTTTATTGCCCACTTGTGGTCAGCAGCAATTTTTCCTGAACAGAAAGCTCCAACAATCAACACTCCAATCATTAGTGATGCAAATATGCATTTGATGAATGTTTTTGCCACCTGAAAGCACAAACAACTCTTATAATTTGCACAATTCATCAGTCTACAGGCATTTTGAATCTGGTCAATTAAGTGGTGGTTGGCTTGTAGGTAAGTATTGTTTCCATATAATACAAAATATGTTGGCATAGTTTAGTCATGTCAAACATCTTAGAACTCTTATTACATATTAATGTTGTTTAAAGAATGCCAGACACTTATTATTAACATAAACGATAACAAGTCATTCTTTGTCAAAATCCATTCTAAGGGCTCTTACAAACGGCCATTAGTGTGAGTACAGCCCCCTTCACAATAATTGAGTGTGTCTACTCCTGCGCTCCCCTGCGGCTGAACGGAAGAAAACGCAATGCAGGGGAGCGCAGGAAAAAATGGCCGTGTGTAGTCCCTTTGGCTATATGATGTTTGTGAGATATGTTACTACTAAAAACTCATAGCAGGCCTGTTAACAAAGGGATGCAAGATGAATCTTTAAAAAGGAGCAAATTAGTTGAAACCTTTGTTTGTGAAAGTAATTAGCTAGCTGTTTTACATCAAATCTTTTTCTCTTCTCTGCAGTATTCCCCAATAAAGTATGCAACATTTTAGCAGCCTGCATTTTACATAATATTGCAGCGGACAATCAGCAATTGGGGGATCTACAATTATCTGAAACTATAGAAGGTGATGAGCAAGCTGAAGATCCTACACTTCATTCTGCAGATGCAGGCTAACATGTGAACAAGTCTTCCAAAATATAATTATGTTTTTATACTGTGTTTTATCCTTTTTTTGGGAATATTTGAAGTGGGACATGCTATAGCACTTTGTTGTCTCTGGATGCATAACACAGGCAATCTTGTTGATACAATCTGGGGATTTTTTTGTGTCACATAACAATTCAGAAGTGGTTGGTGTATTGTCCGCACTAGATATGGGTGATACTGTATGTCAGAGCTTTTTTTAGTCTTTTCTACAAGCTTACATATTGAAGAAGCGATATCTACCAATAAACAACTGATTTCATACAGATGTTGTTGTATGGTCAAATTTTGCTTTTGATGAGTTCAGTTTGATTGTTCTCCATTGTTTTCAGTGTTGTGCCAAATCATAATTCTGATTTTCCATTCTAACTATCTGCAAACGTAATTTTACAAATGTCTCTATTTCTCATATGCTGCAAATTCAACATATCATTATGGTATCTTATTTGTGTTTCCACATAATAATTGTTGAAAGATTGAAATGCCTTATCCGACACATGGAATGGATCTAGCGCATCTCCAGAATGGTCATCTTCTTGTTAATTTATTTCTCCTCTATTTCTCCTCTGGCTTCTCTGAAAACACAGCATCATCATGTGATTGTGCTACTTCTTCCGCACATTTTACTTCACTTACAGGATTATTTGTATTGTCTACATTTTTTTCATTACAGATTGTTACCTTATCATCAACGTCAATATTTGTGCTTGTAGAAAAACTCAATAAAGCTCTGGGATTATTTTGTTCTATTGCAGTGTTTGCTGTATTAATACAGTATTTGGAGAGGATATTGCTCTTGTAGGCATCAATTGTTGCCAAAAAGGCCTTTGTGTAGGCCACATATAAGGAGACATTAGAATAAGTATGTGGATGGTAACTGTGTAAAAATAATCATGATGTCTAGCTTTTGGAACATTATAAAGTGGTGGTGTTATTGTTGGGTTATTACAAGCATATATGTTGGGCATGGTTGCATCATATACACTACATGGGTGTGTTGTTGGCCAGCTAGGAAGAGATGGTTGGTGCATGAAAACATGATCCTCTCTTACATTTCTTTTTCTGTTGGATTAAGAGTGTCACTTCAAACAGCATCCAATAGTTGTTAAAGTGTTAGAAGATGTGCTATTATTTTTGACAAGTTGCTTTTTTGTGTTAGAACACAAAATTGTCTTATGGGTGGTGGTTGTTTTTTGGGTTGTTGGCCTGTAAAAAAAAAGAAAAGAATGTGTAAGTCATCCATAAGCAAATTTCAGAACTTCACAAAATCTTGATGCAATTCCTTATGCATATGCAGAGTTTTCGATTTTGTGTAACCTTCAAAAAAACATATTTAATTCAAATTGTACAGTCACTGGCAAGCAACCAAGCACAGTGATTGGATCCTTCAAGTAACTGACCAGTTTCAGGGCAGGTGCAACAAGTGGATATTTTGCAAAGTATTTCAAGAAAATATCCAGCTGAACCTGTATCAAGCATTAGGTTAATGGAGTGTCCCTTGTCAGCAGAAGCAGTACTGACACTGACACTGTGCATATAAACTTGTCTAGAATAAATGTATTATCCACACTTAATACTGTGACATTTGTAGTAGTGATTTCATGAACATCTTTAGCAGAACTACGGCAGATCTTGGCAAAATGTCCTACTTTTGTGCAGTTGCGGCACCGTACTGCTTTTGCAAGAGATGTAACACGATTTGCAGTGTGTTGTGTTGAACCACAGCCAAAGCAGTATTTTCTATTTGTATTTGCTGTATGGTTTTACAGTGTAGGTGAATCCCTTTACTTAGCACTGTATTTTGCCTGTGACTGTGAATTATTAAGCGACAGTGTTGAATTCACAATCTGTACATTCCCAGCAGTTCCCTGACTTAGAGTTTTAGCCTCTGCCACTGCTGTTTCAATTTGGCTAGTAACTGTAATAGCCTTTGCAAGGGTTAAATCCTGCTCTAGGAGCAGTCTCTCTCTAATGCGAGGTGAGTTTGTTTTTTCCACTATTTGGTCTCTTAGCATTTCATCTGTTAGACTCCCAAACTCACAGGTAACAACCAGCTCTCTCAAAGCTGCTACAAATTGTTCTGTGGATTTGCCATTACGTTGTCCACGTTAGCGGAATTTATATCTTTCAGCAACCACATTTACTCTTGGCATGAAAAAGTTCTTTATAGTCGTAAGAGCAGATTCATAAGTATCATCAGGTAATGGTAATGTATAGAATATACTCTGTCTCTCTGCTCACAGGCAGTGAATAAGTAAAGCACGCTTTCTAGCAGCAGAAATTTCCCCTTGGTCAGCAGCAATAATGTAACTTTCAAACATACGGATCCAAGTAGTAAAAGGTATAGTAGGCTCACCAGGGTTTGGAAGAAAAGGTGCAGGCTGCTGCGGATGTAGGATATCCATCTCTTCGTCAATTTGTTATGTTTTGGGTAGCCGAGGATGAGTAGAGTATAAAAGTGCTTTATTAGCAGGCTCTCATGCAGCCATTACAGTAACAACAGTAACAACAGTAACTTCCACTTTCACTTTTAAGATGTCAGGAAGTATGCACAGTATAATTCTGATCACAGTGACATCTACAGGCCATTTGTATAAACACCACAGGTTATTTTGGCACTCAAACATTAAACCTCATTTTGAAATACCAAAAATACATAAGAGAAGATGAACACTTGCCAAAGATGAAAGCTAGATGATCTTTTTGGAAAGCTGGCGAATGACCTTTTCAGCTTGTGTGGTGTATAAAATAAGATGATATAGAGGATATTATTTAGAGTGCAAGTTTAAATTTAAATTAAAGTTTTTTTTTTAATTAAAGTCCTTTAATAAAACGTGAGGCTGATACTGGCTACACAAGGGGGTAAAAGGAGAAAGGGAGTGGCTACAATTCTGACATCACTGCAGTGTCTCCTAGTGGGATGGGCCCTTTACCACATTATTCCTGTGTCCCCCTATGACATAAGAGAAACTATATTCACAATGTATTAGATAACAGGCAAAGAGCTGGTAAGATTCATTTTAACTGGAGAATTCTTTAGCATATATATACATAACTTGGGGTGTCTACTTTGGAGAGCCAGGAGACACAAAATAAGATATTTTAAGGGAATGTATATGTCCACTTTATAGGCATATATTCTTTACATTGCTTCAAACTATCTTGTGCCCCCAGCTCTCCAAAACCAAGCAATTTTCAATCATCCCTACTAATACTATGTCAGTTCTCAGGAAAAACTAAGAGATTGAGAGAACTGCAAAATTTTTGCTTGACATTATTAAACCATTGTTAAATTTTAGGCTGACCACTGTGCTGAAATCACAGGTACAGCATCCCTGAAAAAAGCAAGGAAAAGTGGCTCCTAGCTGATGCTTGTAGCTGCCACTTTGTAATAGCCAAAGCAACTGTTCCTTGGTACCCAGTTTCAGCATAATTAAGCCCCTGCAATATAGCTATTTGTGCTTCCTTATACATGTATTATGTATGGCAAGAATCCCCTTAAGAATACATATGTAAACCATATCTATTTCTTATTGGCTTAACATTAATTTTGCTCACTAAATGTGAAACCTGTAGACAGCCCCTCAAGCATGGGAATGAATAGTTATTAAAATATGAGGTCAAGCGGCAACGTTTTTTATTTACACTTTCGAAATTAAACCGCCTTTAGTTATTGAATTAGTAGCCCCAGTTAAAGCACATAGTTGAAAAAAGACCAATTACATTAATTATCCATTATAGCACCACAGAGATCTGATTATCACTTACACTTCATAACAGGAACATTTGAAAGAACACCTACGTGCTTATAAAATGGTTATTAAAGCTTTGCCTCCAATCTATTGTATTTATACAGTTATTGAGAATCAGTTTATTTATCATACATACACTTTTTTTTTCTTGTATGTGGAGTATATTTATCTGCATGAAGTATCTATCGAGATAATGAAGAATGTATCACTATATATATATATATATATATATATATATATATATATATATATATATATATATATATATATATATATATATATATATATTATAGCACATAGTTTAACATATAGACTAACAACTTGAATTGTTATGTAGAAAATAAAATATGGAAGTAGATTATATGTTATCACTTCATTAGTTTTGAAGGAGGAATTAATTCAGTGTTAGCAGTCTTGAAATTTAATTTTTTCTGGAGTGTTAAATCATTTAATTAATGGAATCACCAGAACACAAGTCAATTAAATTTATCACAATAATGAAAATGATCCTTGGCCAAACTTATTAGTATAGAGCTATTCCATTTCAGCATATAGGAATATTTATATTACATCTACAGTATTTCTGTTACAAATGTATTATATAGCTACCACTTGGTGCATTTGATTTAATTGCAACTAATTTTTTTTGATTAATGAATTACATATTTGCTTCTTGCTAATGATGGAACCCAATGGCCCTTGGTAACTATTGCTTTTTGTTTGTCAAAAGAATCTGCAGCTAAGTTACATACTGTATATAGCAAGAGTTATCCTAGAGGGGCATTTCGAGCTATCAGTGATTTACTAAACTGAATTCTGTACAGTAAGAGAAGACTTAAATTAGTGCTGCCCAAATGGTAAACTGTCATCTACCAGTAGATATTACGCTGGTAACAAATAGATCACAAAACATAAACATAGTAGCATAGTAAGTTAGGTTGAAAAAAGGCACACGTCCATCAAGTTCAACGTTTTAACTTTTTTAACCTGCCTAACTACCAGTTGATCCAGAGGAAGGCAAAAAAAACCCATGTGAAGCCTCTCTAATTTGCCTCAGAGGGGGAAAAAAATCCTTCCTGACTCCAAAATGAGCATCTTCCATACCCCTGTATTCCCTCACTTGCTAAAAAGCCATCCAACCCCTTTTTAAATCTAATGTATCAGCATGTATGACTGATTCAGGGAGAGAATTCTACATCTTCACAGCTCTCACTGTAAAAAACCCCTTCTGAATATTTAGGCGGAACCTTTTTTCTTCCAATCGGAATGGGTGACCTTGTGTCAGCTGGAAAGACCTACTGGTAAATAAAGCATCAGAAATATTATTATATGATCCCCTTATATATTTATACATAGTTATCATATCACCCCTTAAGCGCCTCTTCTCCAGCGTGAACATCCCCAACTTGGCCAACTTTCCTCATAGGAGATTTTCCGTACATTTTACTAGCTTAGTTGCCCTTCTCTGTACCCTCTCTAATTTAATAATGTCCTGTTTGAGCACTGGAGACTAAAACTGTACAACATATTCTATATTGGGCCTTACCAGTGCTCTATACAGTGGAAGAGCTGTGAATCTATGCCCCTTTTAATACAGCTCAAGACCTTATTTGCCCTTGATGCTGCCGACTGGCATTGCTTGCTACAGCCAAGTTTATCATCTACAAGGACTCCAAGGTCCTTTTGCATAATGGATTTGCCTAGTGCAATCCCATTAACGGTATAAGTGGCTTGGATATTCTTACATCCCAGGTGCATGACTTCACATTTATCAACATTGAATCTAATTTGCCACTTAGCTGCCCAGATTGCCAGTTTGTCAAGGTCCTGTAGCAAGGATGCCATATCCTGGATGGTATTAATTGGGCTGGGTAGCTTTGTGTCATCTGCAAATACTAATACATGCTTTACAATACCCTCCCCTAAGTCATTAATGAACAAGTTAAATAATAATAATTCCTAGTACTGCTATCTAACTTGCGGACTAATGTTTACCTAGAAAATTGTGTGCTCACTTTTGTAGTTATATTTGCAGTTACATTGGAGCTCTTTGATGGGTGATTTTAGGCCTTACCCTGCTGGTGTTACAGATTCTTATTTAGAGCTAAATACTGTACAAGAATAATATGCCATACATCTACAAATAATTTTTAATATAAGATGAAAAAAAAGGCAGTTCTTATTAACAACTTGTCTAAATATTCAGACTCCAGTCGATAAAAATAATACAAATCGCAACGCAAAACAAATGAAGGAAAAGGTTAATTGCTTCCAGACTTGTGCCATAAGCAGATCCCTACTGGAGTTTTTCTTAATGACACCCACTAAGTAGGCCCTAAATGAAAACTTTACTTTCAGCACCCAATAGCAGAAATCAGCATTTTAATAAAAACACATTTGAGAGGAAGTATAAACAGGTGAAAATTTGGGATCTATCTACAGTTCACCTCGACCAATTAACTTTTCAATATCATACCTGCCACCCACACACACAGAAAAAGATTTATGGTTTTATGGCTTGACTGTTTTGTTAGTGTTTAGGGCTAGCACATCTTAAAGCTAATTAGCAAATTCTGATTAACCACGCAAGACAAAACATTACTGAACCCCATTGTGAATAAAAACCTTAAATAATCTAAATGTATAGGTATATCAACTCAGCTTTTGGTTTTAATTGTTCCAAACCTTGACTGTATTGTTCTTTTGAGATGTATTATTTTAAGGTCAAAGCACAAGAGTCGTTTTGATCATTGCTGCAAAAGAATATAGACCAAATCTCATTGCCAGAATGGTTAGAACTGTTAAGGTGGCCATAGACGTAACAATTACGATCTTTCTTGGAAATGATCTTTCCAAGAGAGATTGTTTGTTTCAATACACACATGTACACACTCTGTGTTAAGTGTACTTTAGAGAACTGTTATAGAAAGAGCAGAGCCAAGCCTGTATCAGTCAAACAGCTTTTCAATAAGAGATGCCGTTCCAGAACAACCTTTTTAAAAAGGCTCAAAGGAAAAATATGGGTCAAAAGAGACCAAACTGTTGCTTTTTTTCCTCCTGCCCATGCAAGCAGCCCATAAAACAAAAGAGATTTGTCTGTCAATTTTAACTTGAGGATTTTTCCGAATCAGCCCTTTTAACTTCTCTGTCTACGTCTGAGTAATTCAATATCACAGCTATCTGGCTCCACAATATGGCAATGACATAAATTACTGGACAGTAACAATATTTTGATCAGAAACCAAGAACTGAGACATTATTAATGAACATCAACAAGAGACTACTCTTTAGACTCTTTACCAAGAAATACAGCTGTTTTGTGCTTCGCACTAAGCTGTCCTTCATAACATAATAGCAACAAAAAGCTGTGTCCTATTACCCTTTTGACCTAAACTTGTTCTTTATTTGAGTAGCTAGCTCAAGCTGGTTGTCTTAGTAATCTTACTAGTGCTTTAAGAACTGTATAAAAGCTGAAAAGGCATAATATTAAAATTGTTCTTCTTTGGTTCTTCTTTGTGCATTTGCTTTAATTTATAAGGTGACATAATATAAAGTATATATGTTGAAAAAATGGTCAGATTGGTCTAAAAATGCCTTTGATAGAAACAGTTTTTTTCTCACTTCTCTCTACTTATAAAGATCTGTGACATTGTTTGTGTCCAAAATAACTGCAATTACATCACCAGACCAGACTTGGTTAATAATTATTAATTTTGATGGGAGGATGGAGAATTTCTGTTTGTTTTGATATTTTATTAAATATATTTTCTCTATTACAACTTTAACACCTAATTCAACATGGCTCATGATGCTTTATAAATTTGCAGTTTGAACGTTAGCAGAAACCTATCAAGTGTGTCGAAGCAGCAACCATTTCTACTTTGATGCTGTAATGGAATCTGAAGAGAAAGTTAGAGAGTTCTTCAGGCAAGGAGCAGTTATCTTGATCATAAAGGAACTATACAAGGAGTCAGGCTGAAAATCAGGAACAGGAAAGGACAGAGCATGTGTACAAACAAGAGAGGAAGGAGTGGGATGGAGCAGGCTGAGAGACAAGACAGGCAAGATAAGCACACATAGAGATAGTAAAGGCAAAAACGCGATGGAGTAGAGCAAATGACAGACAAGCTGTAGCAGGATGGAGCAGATGTAGTGACAAAATATACAGGAGAGGACGGGAACGGATGTAGAAATAGGATGGATAGAAGCAGACCAAAGTGGACATAGAGACAGGACATATAGGAGCAGGACAGAACAAACATAGTGATAGGCAGAAGTGGGACAAAGAGGACGTAGAGAAAGGACAGGTAGAAGCAGGACTGGGAGGGTATAGCGACAGGACAGACAGGAATGGGATGAATTGAGTTGAGAGATAGAACAAAAAGGAGTGGGACAAAGCAGGCATGAAAGCAGGACAGCAGGGCCAGACAGGACTGAACTAAGGCAAGGCAAGAGCTAGAGACAAGCCACAGTGCTCAAGCTACACCAAGCTAATGCTGAAGTCAGGAAGTGGGGTAGAACAATGATTCAAAAAGGACAAAGGTGGCTCAGATTGGCTGATCGTACATGGCTAATAAGGCTTCTGGGTTTGATAATAAATCACCACCTTCCGGCTGTTCTCCTGGCCCAGTAGTTGAGACAAAGTATTCATTAACCAGTAACTTTATAGATGCTTTATCAATAGGATTTTGAAATTAGGTGTTCACCAGAAATACAGACTTTTTTCAATTGCTTTCCATCTTTTATTTTTTAACCGCTTTTCCAAAATTGAAGTTTAAAGTTTAATGTTCCAGTCTCTAGTGTTTCTCTGGGGTTTCTGTATCAAGCCACTATGCAAGGTCAGACGGGCCGAGGTCGGGGACTGGCAGCAAGTGTAGAAACGATAACCAGGCAGGAGTCAAAACAGAGAAGCAAGTAGGATTCCAGGTGAGGTACAGAGGGATGATCCAAGAGGCAAGGTAAAGACACAATTTAAAGCCAGCAATAACAGCAGTAACAAACCTAAGAAAGATCAGGGGGCAAATTCATCAAGGGTCGAATATCGAGGGTTAATTAACCCTCGATATTCGACTGGGAATGAAAATCCTTTGAATATCGAAGTTGAAGGATTTTGCGCAAATACTGCGATCGAACAATCAAAGGAATAATCGTTCGATCGAACGATTAAATCCTTCGAATCGAAGGATTTCAATCCAACGATCGAAGGATTATCCTTCAACCAAAAAAACTTAGCCAAGCCTATGGGGACCTTCCCCATAGGCTAACATTGGGTTCGGTAGCTTTTAGGTGGCGAACTAGGGGGTCGAATGTTTTTTCTTAAAGAGCCAGTACTTTGACTATCGAATGGTCGAATAGTCTAACAATTTTTAGTTCGAATCATTCGATTCGAAGTCGTAGTCGAAGGTTGAAGTAGCCCATTCGATGGTCGAAGTAGCCAAAAAAACACTTCGAAATTCGAAGTTTTTTTACTTCGAATCCTTCACTCGAAGTTAATGAATTGGCCCCCAAGAGTACTCAATGTCCGAATGTCTGGCACAGGGCTGAGGGAGTTTAAAAAGTACCAGTACCGTGTGCCATGTGTCTGGAGATGCCGCGTCATGACACATGCATCTCTACATCATGATGCAAATCAATGCAGAGAGCAGCAGTATTGCAGACCAGAAGGTACAGGTATGGGATCTGTTATCTAGAATGATCGTGACCTGGGATTTTCTGGACAATGGATCTTTCTGTACTTTGGATCTTCATAGCTTGTCTACTATAAAATCATGTAAACATTATTTAAACTTAGTAGGCTGGTTTTGCTTTCAATAAGAAGTATTTATATCTTAGTTTGGATCAATGTCAAGGTACTGTTTTATTATTACAGAGAAAATTTTGGATTATTTTAATAAAATGGAGTCTATGGGAGATGGCCTTTCAGTAATTCAGAGCTTTCTGTATAACAGGGTTTCCAGATAACAGATCTCATACCTGTATTGACATGGTCTGGCAGTTTAGCAATCCAGATGCAGAACTGTTACAATTTGAAATGTATCAACATTAGTTGATACATTTCTCAGCAGTATCAGAAATGTATTAGAAATTATTGCATTGATTCTAACAGCTACCTTTTTTGAAACTCATGGATTCATCCAGCAGGAACAAAGATAAAAAATGTATCAATTTAGAACAGTTACAGTGTCAGTGACCCCCCCAGCTATTTACAAAGAATGTGAAAAATGAAACTTTACACTTCAATTTTATAAAAACAGTCACAAATAGAAAATAGAAAGTAACTGGAAAAAGTCATTATTTCTGGTAGACAATCTGAAACAAACTGAACTGAAAAAAAGTGTTTGAAGGTGAACAATCCCTTTTAAAACGTCTAACATTTTTTCTGAAATTTATCTAGTTGGTCATTAGGAGAAATGCTGTTCTGGCAGGCTCTATGTGAGAAAACCTGGTGGCCACGTGGATGTGCAGTGGGGACGCCCACTGCATCTGCTCCCCTCAAGCAGGGTCGGACTGGCCCACTGGGAAAAATCCCAGTGGGCCCTAGGCCTTGTGGGCCCCTGGTTCCACTAGACCACTAGCTACCCTACAACTTTGCCAGTGCTTTCCCACAGCTATCCCCCCCCCCTGGACCTAGTGGGCCCCGCTGCCACTCCATCTAGTTCCCGTTTGCTGCCCCAGCAGCTCCACTATCCCTGCTGCGCTCCAGTTGGGCTAATTTTTACTGCTGTGCGCCCTGATGACGTCACTCACTGGCACCCTCTCCCTGTTCTCTCTCAGCTTTAGCCGCCTATTGCAACCTTCTTGGCTACTTCTCTGCTGGTGAGCAAACAATCTGATGGGGGGGGGGGGTGAGTCAGTAAAGTGGGGAAAATGGAATTTGCCTGTCTGGGCCCTGGGTGTGGAGGAAACAAGCTGCCAGTGAATGTCTTACTCCCATAATCCACACATACTGCAAAACCCTGACCACCACCAACTTTTTACATTTAATTTTATATTTAGCCTCTTTAAGTTTGCTGCCCCATTATTTATGTTATTGCCCATTTTCATGCTTCTTTCCAGTTGCTACATTTCTCCATCTCTCTACCCCTGATGAGCTATAAATTATTGGACTGGGTGGGACTGTCCTTACAATGAATTAAAAGTTGATTAAAAAATGAAATGATTACAGAATTTTTACTTGATTAATTAAGTGTAATGTTAATTTTTAGTCTAATTAAGTTGATTAAATGGAATGCAATTATTAAAGCTGATGGAGTACTAGTGTGTGTGTGTGTGTATATATATATATATATATATATATATATCAACTTGTTTATTAATGACCTGGAGGTGGGCATTGAAAGTACTGTTTCTATTTTTGCAGATGATACTAAATTGTGCAGAACTATAGGTTCCATGCAGGATGCTGCCACTTTGCAAAGTGATCTGTCTAAACTGGAAAACTGGGCAGCAAACTGGAAAATGAGGTTCAATGTTGATAAATGCAAGGTTATGCACTTTGGCAAAAATAATATAAATGCAAGTTATACACTAAATGGCAATGTGTTGGGAGTTTCCTTAAATGAAAAGGATCTAGGGGTCTTTGTAGATAACACGTTGTCTAATTCTGGGCAGTGTCATTCTGTGGCTACTAAAGCAAATAAAGTTCTGTCTTGCATAAAAAAGGGCATTAACTCAAGGGATGAAAACATAATTATGCCTCTTTATAGGTCCCTGGTAAGGCCTCATCTGGAGTATGCAGTTCAGTTTTGGACTCCAGTCCTTAAGAGGGATATAAATGAGCTGGAGAGAGTGCAGAGACGTGCAACTAAATTGGTTAGAGGGACGGAAGACTTAAATTATGAGGGTAGACTGTCAAGGTTGGGGTTGTTTTCTCTGGAAAAAAGGCGCTTGCGAGGGGACATGATTACACTTTACAAGTACATTAGAGGACATTATAGACAAATGGCAGGGGACCTTTTTACCCATAAAGTGGATCACCGTACCAGAGGCCACCCCTTTAGACTAGAAGAAAAGAACTTTCATTTGAAGCAACGTAGAGGGTTCTTCACAGTCAGGACAGTAAGGTTGTGGAATGCACTGCCGGGTGATGTTGTGATGGCTGATTCAGTTAATGCCTTTAAGAATGGCTTGGATGATTTTTTGGACAGACATAATATTAAAGGCTATTGTGATACTAAACTCTATAGTTAATATAGGTATGGGTATATAGAATTTTAATTAAAAGTAGGGAGGGGTGTGTGTATGGATGCTGGGTTTTCATTTGGAGGGGTTGAACTTGATGGACTTTGTCTTTTTTCAACCCAATTTAACTATGTAACTATGTAACTATATATATATCTCTATATATCTCTATATATATCTATATATATATATATATATATATATATATCTATATATATATATATATATATATATATAAATATAAAGTCCCTATCACATTACTTTCCCTTGTGGGCTTTTGTGACTAATGGGTCCTACAGATCAGGTTCTCTTGTGGGCCCTAGGTGTCCCAGTCTGACACTACCCTCAAGCGCTGTTCACTGAATGATGCGCTGGCTCGGGTTTGAAGCAAGCACTGTGTCATCACGCATTGGAGTGAAATTTAAATATTTAAAGGTGCTGCAGTCAAATACATGCTACTCAATGTAGGTCTTTCTCCATAGTTCCTGGGTGTGTTTCTAATGTTCTGATCGTGTTCCTTGACTTTGCCTGTCCCTGATCATTCCAAGTCTGCTGCCTGTCCTGACCTTTGCTTGTATTTTGACTACTCTTTTGGATTCTCCTCTGTACTGCGGTACTGTTGGTTTTTGACTTTGCCTGTGACCCCGACTACGTTTTTGTAGTCCCTTAACCATGCTATTGCCCATGTCCCTTGACCATGTTGCTATTTCTACATCAGTCAAAAACTGATGAAACGTTTTTCACTTTAATATAGGATGTAAGGATTTAAAGATAGCATTTAAGACAAGTATATGAAGTGGCCAGTCATACTTTACAAGCAGCAAGGTTGATAATTATAGCTGTGATGTTCTGTAACAGGGTTAAGGGAGGGGTTAATCACTGCTTAATAAGTTAAGGTTTTAATTACACATCTTAAAGAAAAATGGTTAATTACTACTCTGCAGGAACATATTTCTCCAGCAGCGCAAGATTGTCTGATCTTAGCACCTTTAATCTCTCCTCAACCCAGACTGAAGTGTGATTAGTGAATCCCAAATGAATTTGATCTTTCATGCAAACAAACAGTACCATGATATAATCTAGAAAACACTTCAAAATATTCTATGCATTCAGCTAGTTGTAAAACTATTTCAAGTATATACAGTATATTTTTGTTAGCAGTAGATATCATGATATATTTATGAAAGCAAGAGTAAGTGCAAAGCACAAAATTGTGAATGTTTAAATTCTATTCACAAAAGTACATATAAAGTATATATAAATTCCTATATAAATTACATTGAGCTTGCTCTGATTCAGCTTTCTTTAGTAAGTTCTCAGCAATAGCGCATAAGGTTCAAATTTAGCAAGACAGAATCCTGACCTCAACTAAAAGCATATGGGATGATTTGGGAATTGGGCCTGTTTGACCAACAACAGTGCCCAACTTCACAATGCTATTTTGGTTGAGTGGAAGAAAATTCCACCAACAATGTTGCACAATATTTAATATTATGGAATGATATGTAAGGTCGTTAAATACTTTTGGCAATATACTGTATGTAATGGAAATTATTAATCTTTTAGCCAGAGAAACAGTGTGAGGTTGGATTTACATCACCATCACCATCACTATCCTGCATGGACTTTCTGTTTAGGTAACTACAGGTGACATCGTGTGTATGCAGTAAGTGTTATGATGAACAGTAAACATGCCCAGTAAATAACTGAAGTATAGAACTAATGAACAGTACCACCTACAAAATGGAGAAGGTCATGCAGTTTCAGAAAAATACTGAATGTAAATCGGCAATAAGAGACAGGGTCAGACTGCCCCATCCACTGCAAGTAAACTGGCAACTCTTTCTTTTTTCTTAGGAGTCCAAAAATTAAAGATGCCCATGCGTTTTACTGTGGAACACATTAACATCTTTAATCTTTTTTTCAGTAAAGCAGAAGTAGGATGGAAGCACTCAGAGAAAAATAAAATTGGTCGTCTTCTGCTTGTGCAACTATTGGTCAGGTAATGCGTTTATGCCTTCCATTTTTAGTGGCATGTCTTTGTAATTTATAGGCAAAAGAAGTGGCAAGGGACTAAAGATTTTGGTACAGCACTAAGCTCAGTGTATTTTGGGGGCTTCCCTTTTGTATAATGGCCAATATTGGTTGAGAACTCCTGCTCATTTGTGTACTTAATGAGGAGTGTAGCAGTAGGTGCAGTTATTCTGTGTATGGTGGTCCCCTAGGGTGAGGTTCTCTAAGTACATGTAGTGTGTTGGGTATAGACAATGCATGAGGTTATTATACTATTTCATGGTATCCCAAAAATACCTAGAAACCATGTATACCTCTTTATGTGGAGACCAGTCACATACTATATAAATGTTGACTTTAAACGTTTGTCCCTGCTTTAGCACAATGGCTAGTTTGTTCACAGTCACAGTTGTGGATAATATTAGCTCTATTAAGCAAAAACAATCCAATTTTCTATAACACATTTTTATAGCTACAATGTGCTCTGTTACACAAGGACAAGTTTTTTATGAGAAAATACACATTCAGTCACTAATTTATATTATGATGGATTATACAACCACCTTATGCAAGTATGGCACATATAAATGCAGCCTATGTATTAATGGATGCTAATTGAAAATGACATGAACTACAGATGTGGCATGGTCATGTGTTATTAAGGCATACTATTAAGCCATACTGTACATGCAATATGCTATTGAACAGGGACTTTGCAGCTGTGCTGTAAACAAATATTCCCTTAAAAATATCTAAGTAGACCTTTCCGGCACTGAAGAATTTAAAAAAAAAAATAATAGTAAATTCATGCACAGTGCCAGCACTTTATAGAGCAGCTATTATATAGGTAACTGGACTCCTACACACTTTTCTGATTCATCCTAATGGTTAGCAGGGACGTCAATAGTTGACTTAACACTTGGACTGAAGAATGCTTAATGACCCTTTTTCTTGCCAAGTCTGCGCAGGAATTAGCCACTTCACTTCTAACTGTGTGGCAACACCTAGTCAGAGTTTTTAATTAACGCAGTACTTTTTAATCACTAAGAAATGCATTTTTTTCCTACCTCACTCTCTTTTTTAGTTGTTGGGAGTTCAATTTGTTTTTTTATTGCTACTCCCATAAAAAAAAAGTCTTGATGCATTCCGGAACTTTGGAAATGTTTTTAGCTGCTAGTGACACAATGCAGCTGTTGGACCTACAACAAAGGCTGAAGTTTATGAGCAATCTGAATTAGGATGTAGGTTAACCAATTAAAACCTACACAGTTCCCCTTGAAAGAAAAAAAATGAACAGTCTGTTCCCTGGAAGGCAAAAATATAAAAGCATAGGAGCTTTATATTTAGATAATTCTGATTTGCGAAGATAACACAAATCAAAATCTCCAGGCTTGTAATATACAAACTTTAAGAGATCATTATAGGACTGTTACATCAGTGTAAAGGTCAAGCACATTTCATTAATAAATTTACACTAAACTTATTTTATTCCGCTTGAAACATATCCTGTTAGTAGTCTATAGGCAAAGGAATCATAAATCCAAATGACCGTGAACATGGTAAAGTAAAAGCTTATCTGTAAAGCAATCAGCATCCCGACAGTGTTGTCATTTACACATTGTTACAAGTGCAGTGAAATATTACATTTTTGGTCACATAAAATACTTTCTTTACAGTTTTCAGTTTAGCCCTACAAATGATAATTTAGAGATTTGCAGCCTCCTTGACTATTAACAATTAAGAATAAAAGCATAGGCATTTTTAGCACATAGATGAAATATACCTCCCCAGCAGTACTTATTTTTTGGGGGTATTGAATTTTAGAATAAAAACACTCTGGACCTTACAGATGTGGAAAGGTCAAAAATAGCTAATCATAGCTGGGCAGGCCTTGCAAATTTGAGTATCATTTAAAAAATAGTTCTCCTTAGTGATTTAGGACAACATTTGGCCATCCCCTCCCTAGATTTTAGCATTGTAATGAATGTATATACTATAGCTATAATACCTATCATGCTATACAGTGATAACCAACTGATTTAATAAATATATGTCCCATATTTCAGTCCTATTGGTTCTGTAGGACTCCCTTGAAAATCAGTTCATTCTTCTTGCTAGTTAAACAGTTCTGCAGTGATGTATGCAAAGTGATTATTTGTACCTATTTTTACCAGTACCAGAGTGGGTGGGGTTGTGGGCAGATTTTGACCAGTTGTGGAATGGATATATAAGGAGTCTGGTTTAAAATGTACATATTTAGGAATGCTGAAAAGTACTAGCATTAGTTTTATAATATCCAGAACATAATATATATGTTTGGCTAATATTATAAATAATTATCATGAAAATGCAGGCTCAAAACTGCAAAAAATGAAAGAGCCAGGTTGATAAAGTAGTCTGTTGTTCCATACTGTAACACAAGAGCACTGAAGTGTTCATGCTGTGCTAACAGCTAAGATGCCGACTTGAAGGTGTTTTATTTGAAACTAGTTGTATATAAATGGAAGTTGTAGTTGTAGTTCTAAAACAGGTGAGAAAACCATGTAAATGTTTCATTAAAACAAACAGTTCTATTTTATCTATAAATGAACCTTATGGCACCCTCTTGTGGCAATATGTATATGAGCAAACAGCAACATTTTCAGAAAATAAATTTGAATTAGGAAGTTATTTTGGTATGTAGATGATGTCAACAAATAAAATAAATAAATAAATAATAAACAAAAAACTGGCAGCTTTAAACATCAAATTTGAGCTATTCCTCGATAATCTAATGATATAATAGAATGCAAAGTCACTGCCTTGTCCCAAAATGAAAAGTAGATAACTACATTCTGTTTCCCATATAATTGGTTTCACATAGTTATATAGTAGTTGCATAGTTAAGTTGGGCTGAAAAAAGTCTATCAAGTTCAAACTCTCCAAATGAAACCCTGAGTCCATACATTCACACACTCACACCGACCCTCCATACAGTCACTTTAACTGCACATACCAATATCTGTACCAGAATATTATGCTTGTCCAGGAAGTTATCCAAGTGAAGAATTAACAGAATCAGCCATCACCACATCATCTTGCAGAGCATTCCACAACCTCACTGCCCTCACTGTGAAGAACCACCTACTCCGCTTCAAATGATAGTTCCCTCAAAGGCATCTTTTTTCCAGAGAAAACAACCCCAACCTTGTCAGTCTACCCTCATAATTTGTCTTCCTTCACCTAACCAGTTTGGTTGCAAGTCTCTGCACTCTCTCTAGCTCATTCAGGACTGGAACCCAAAACTGCACTGCATACTCCAGATGAGGCCTTACCAGGGACCTATACAGAGGCAAAATTATGTTTTCATCCCTTGTTAATGCCCTTTTTTATGCAAGACAGTACCTTATTTGCTTTAGTAGCCACAGAATTAGACAACCTGTTATCTACAAAAAACCCAAGATCCTTCTCAATTAAGGAAACCCTCAACACACTGCCTTTAGTGTATAACTTGTATTTATATTTTTTGCCAAAGTGCATAAGCTTGTATTTATCAACATTGAACCTCATTTTCCTGCCCAGTTTTCCAAATTAAAATCACTCTGCAAAGGGGCAGCATCTGCATGGAACTTCTAGTTCTGCATAATTTAATATTGTCAGCAAAAATAGAAACAGTACTTTCTATGCCCACCTCCAGGTCATTGAAAAACAAGTTGAAAAGAAAAGGACCAAGTACAGAGCACTGCGGTACTCAACTAACAACACTAGTCCAATTAGAAAATGTTCCATTTACCACTACTCTTTATAATCTATCTTTGAGTCAGTTCTCTATCCAAGTACAAATGCTATGTTCCACTCTATCAAATGCTTTCGAAAAGTCTAAGTAGATTTCATCCACTGTCGTCCCAGAGTTGAGGTCCCCCTCATGAAAAGAATTTAAATTAGTCTGGACAAAGATCTATTACACATAAAAATATGCTGGCACAAACTCATAGTATTATTATTTGCAATTAAGTCAAGTATCTTGTCTCTTAATAACCCTTCAAAAAGCTTGCCTACCACTGACTTCAGACTAACAGGCCTTTTGTCTGAGGCTGAGAATGGGATCCCTTTTTGAACAGTGGCACCACATTAGCAATTTACCAGTTCTCAGCACCATACTTAGACCCCAATGAATCCTGAAAAATTAAGTAAAGAAGTTTGGCAATCACAGATCTAAGCTTGTTTAGTACACTTGGATGAATATCATCCAGTCCTGTTCCTTTGTTTATCTTTAAATGCTCTAGTCTCTTTTTAATTTCCTCTTGTGCGAACCATGCATCATTTATTGCATTACTAGAATAGGGACTATTAACAAGGAAACTTTCATTAGCTGGTTCCTCATTCGTGTAGATTGCTTTCTCTTTGTTCTCTTCAACCAGCTGACACCCCCCTCCTTGTACCTAACAAATATTTTGGCTGTCCCAGCTAGCTTGAAAGCCTTAAAAGCACGTCAAAAACCTTAAAAGTATTATCCATCTCAACACAAACACTTCTATGGAACCACAAATGTTTTGTTTTGCGACAACATAGCTTGCTTACAAGGGGAATATACTGTGTTTATTAAGCAGCATTTTAAAGAAATCACATTTTTGTTTAACCCTGTGAAAAGAATTTCCCAGTTAATAGTTGCAGAGTTGCCCGTATACTGTCAAAGTCTAACATTTTGTGTTTTAGTTACTTCCTTATATACAGTAATTGTCTCTGAAAAATTATCTCAAAGAAGATATGCTATGATCACAATTACCTAGATGCTCACCCACGCAAATGCTAGAGAGGAGTTAGGTATTATTAGTTATTGCCAGGTTCAAAAGAGAGTCATTCCTAGTAGGTTCTTGAAAAAGCTAAAATAAAAAATCTGTCATTCCGCATATTAACAAACCTGCTATCTTTTTCTGTCTTGGCAACCCCATTACCCCAATCAATATCTACATAAATGAAGTCACACATAATAATAACTTTTATTATTTTTACAAATAGAAGCTGATTCTATTTGTCAAAATAGATGGGTTTCATTATCGTCACTTATACAAGGTGGTTTGTAGCATACACCAATAATAATTTTCTTTGTAACCTTTTGTCCAGTCAAAATCTCTACCCAGAGGGATTATACACCCTCCCAATGGCATCCATGGTTATTTCTTTAGAGCATGGCTTTAATTCAGACTTTACATACAAACACATTCCTCCATCTTTTTTAATCCCTCTGTCCCTATATATGAAAATGATTCCCTTTTATCATCTAGTTACTAATCCATCAGATCCCATGATAAACATTATAGATGCCTCTTCAATGCATATTATGCCTGTCATGGCAAAAGGAATACTATCATCAGATAAAAATAATTTATACCCAAAACCAATATGTGATATTAAAGTCAAGAAGTATAGCTGTGATAAAAATCTGGAAAACCTATTACTTTTGCCAGTGTAAATACATCTCCTGTTATGTGTGTGACTGTATGTGTTTAATTTCTGGTAATAAACAGCACTCCTGTCTCGCTCTTTGGCAAGTATTTTAGATCAGTGTTTAATTTAGCTATGATGGTGATGAAACATGTAATGCTTTGTTATCCACAGGGATTTGTTCTCCCTTTGTGCCATACCTTTTCCACATAAAGCACTTTCCTTGGAGTGAACAGAAAACACCATGGGTAAAACATTTACACTGTGTTGTAACATGAAAGTTCTTTATTGCTCAATAATGAAAAGCATATTTTCCAATATGGCATTCATATTTTGGCCCTGATGATTTTCATGGCACTTCTAGCCCTTTTAAGCCATTCTAGTGTAAAACTACCTCCTCTGCACCTTTAGGTACACTCATCAAAATTTTTTGGATCCTTACATTCTTACCTATTCTTTAAACTTTGTACTTTCTCTGTAATTATGACCTTACACAGCATTAAAAGTAGATTTACTTACTCGCATTTAATCTCCTTCCTATGCCCCATCAACTTTCCAACATGTTTTTTTGTTGATTTTTTTTAGCTTCTCAAATTCTCTTGAAGAATTCATATGAAGAAGGTTTTATCCCATCACAGTACTCACCAGCTCTATGCTAAACTTGAGAAATGTGTTTTTTGAACAAGACTTTGTTGACGTTCGGGCCTTATTCATCCCCCCCCCTCTAGGAATTCAAATGGCCCCAAAGAAGATTGCCAATATTCTCGACTGGTCAATTCCAACCTCCAGAAAAGCAGTTCAAAGTTTTATCGATTTTTCTAATTTCTACCAATAATTCTGTAAAAACATTTATAAAATGATCCTTTCACAGGACCCATTTACTCCAACCAGAGAATTTCGTGGTCACCACAAGCTCAAACTGGTTTTGAACACTATATTTTTGCCCCATATCTTTGTTAACCAGATCCTTCTCTTCCATTCACCCTAGAAATTAATGCTTTGGAGACTGCTGATGGAGCTGTACTTTTTCAAAGTTCTTGTCTTAAAAAAACTTCATCCAGTTGTCTTCTTTTTTCATAAATAAATCATGAGTAAATTGGAATGTAATATCTATGTGGCAGACAGAAAACTACTGGCCATCAAAGGTGCACTCAATAAGTGAAGATATCTTCTTGTGGGAACTAGACATCCTGCTTCTCATAAATAAATCTTAAGATGGGCTTTTCTTTCATGAAGACAAAAATCTATGTTCCTGAATGTTCCTGAATAACTTCATCTTGAAGCACAAATAATGTATATTCATGATTCCAAGTTAGCCATCCTTGGGGTTCAGTCTACTTGGATTTTTTCTATGAACTTCTATCTCCTTTGGTATATTCACCGTTTGTTGTATTTGTGGACCATCTTAAAATGGCCCATTTTGCTCCTTTGCTTAAGCGCCCATCTGATTCTAAAACTACTGACATTTTTATTAAAATGGGTAGTTACACTTTCTGGACTGACCTCAGTCCTCACTTCACCTCCCAAGTCTTGAAATAACTTTGTGAAGATATACAAATAATTTGTCTTCAATAAAATTGCCAAAGATATAGAACTAATCAGACCTTGGCACAGTATTTGAGATGCTATTCCTACTAATCTACATAATGACTGGGCTCTTTGATCCCTCTTGCAGAATTTGCTAAAAACCCTCATAATTGTTCAATAAGTCTTCTTTTTTTGCAAACTAACCCCTTAATCCTGCAACTTGGTGATCAAATATGGTTACCCACAGATAAGTAGAGCCAGCCTGAGGTACCTGGCCAGTTCAGAAATTACCAAAACAAGCCTTCTTGTTTTCACGTCCAGAGGCTCTTCTCGATGGGGGGGGCAACATAAGGTTACAAACCTGCATCACAACAGTCTTCTCGATGTGTGCACAGGCACTTAAATCGGGCATGCACACAAACGTCAGTAAATGTAGCATCCTTCCTGACACCCCCATACTGCCACCAAAGCCTTTGCAAGGATGCTGAAAACTCAGTTTGTTGCCTGGTTGTTTTGGCTGTTTGCTAGAAGTCTTGCCTTGATAACATTTTGATTGTTACTTTCTTAGCCTGCCTGATTGACCCTGCTGTTATCTGTCTGCCCTGACTGCCTGCCAGACCTTAACCCAACTGAACACTTATGTGATGAATTGGGCAACGACGTCAAGCCAATCCCAGTTGCCCAACATTAGTATCTGACCTCAATAATGCTCATGAATTCAAACCCAACAATAAAATTCCAGCATCTACTCAACACAGTAGACATTATTATTGCAGAATTGGGATAACCAACCATACTTCATACCTTTATCCATTTCTGTAATCGTCTGTTGTGGATATATATACTGTATATTAAATACTACCTGAGGTTTGATATATTTTTCCTATTTAAGGATATATGAAACTCCATTTAAAAGCATCAAGGGAAGCTGCTATCACAACAACACAAGGCTGAGCACTATACAACCTTACGGTAAATGGTAAAGCAATCTTTACCATAGCAACCTAGAACACCACTCTCCAATCTAATGTGTGGACATCTCTTTGGGAATGCTCACTTAGGGCTTACCATACTTGGTTTTATTATTTTATCTACCTTATGCACCAACCTATGGCTTTTATTTTCCAGAATGTCATCTTGACCACTACCTTACGTGAACTCTTTGAATAAGTGGAAAAGTTGGACTACATGTGATTTGGCCACACATATTGAAGTTCATATGGTATCAGTCACCCAAGGAAATCTACCTACCAGACAGACCAATGGTGGGGCTATTTGCTCATGAGTGATCAAATTACCTATACTTACCTGTGACGACATGTCCTATTTCTTTATGTTACCTCATTCCAATCAAAATTGTTCTAACCTGAGACATTACCTTTCCCAATCTCATTCCTCTAACCTTTCTAAATTTACTGGCACTCATATTTTTGTTATCCCTAAAATTAAGGATTAACACCATAAGTGTCATCACTCTAACATAATGCACATCTTTTAATACATTTTTTTTGTTTTATATATATATATATATATATATATATATATATATATATATATATATATATATATATATATATATATATATATATATATATATATACACACACATATATTATATATATATATATATATATACACCACCTCTTTTCAAGCTCATATCTGCATCATTACTATTTCACTAGAGGATCAAACTGTAAAATGAATTTTATGTTTAAAGATGAATTGTTCTAAGTGAACCTTACATTAGCCATGTGTATGAATTATGAATGTAAGCTGCTATCAAAATTTTCCAATATGGCTCACTGCCCAAGTTTCTGTCGTCACATGCTCTAATCTAAACTAACACATAACGGGCCTAACCATAGACTTGTCAACTGGCAATTACAAACTTGCACCTGCTTGGACAACTAACATGTCCATGAGAAGGCATTTCGTATATAAATGAAATGCCAATTGCTAGCACCATATTACCGTGTAAGAAAGAAAAAAAATGCCTGTATACTTGTCTGACTTGCAGTATTGTACGGACAACAGCACTATTGCAACATGATACTGCTTGTGCATTATTTTATTATTATTTTATTATTAACATGTATTTATATAGCGCCAACATATTGCGTAGCACTGTAAAGTAAATGTGATTATACAACTTGTGCATCATCAATACTGTTCTGGGCAGCTCCAAAACCTATAATTGCAATCAGTACATCTTTTCTAAACTGATGCTTGATTTTTCATATTATCTGGTAAACTTAGTCCAAGTAAGTGCTGAATTTTGGATGTACGTTAACTATTGTTGTCAAAAACTGTATGTGAACATCAGTGTTTGACTTAAATGGTTCACTGGTGGACAAGTGGAGAACAGAATAATGTGCTAGTAGAGCTTTCTGCAAGCGCAAATACATTATTGACGCTTTGATAATGCAACTATTTGCAAAGAAAAAAATGTAATACAATACAAGTCATCCTTTAAGACGTGAAGTAGAATGTGAGGAAGAAGAAGCACAATCACAAGATGATGCTGTATTTTCAGAGAAGCCAGAGAATCAGGAACCATTAGAAGATGACCATTGAGGAATCTTTCAACCATTTAAATGGTGGATTAGTGGGATCCATTGAAAGAAAAATGATTAAAAATGATTTGTGATGGCAATTATTGAAAGGATTTGTGTGGATATGTTTGAGTTAACATATAAGATATTAAAATATTTTTAATATTCAAATATTTAAAGGAGTGGTTCACCTTTAAAGTAACTTTTAGTATGTTACTAAGCAACTTTTCAATTGGTTTTAATTATTTATTTTTTATAGTTTTATAGTTATTTGTCTTTTTCTTCTGATTCTTTGCAGCTTTCAAATGGGTGTCGCTGTCCCCTTCTAAAAAAACAAATGCTCTGTAAGGCTATAAATGTATTGTTATTGCTACTTTTTATTGCTGACCCTTCTATTCAGACTCTCTCCTATTCATATTCCAGTCTCTTATTCAAATGAATGCACGGTTGCTAGGGTAATTTGGACCCTAGTTACCAGATTGCTTAAAATGCTAATTGAAGAGCTGCTGAATAAAAAGCTAAATAACTCAAAAACCTTCAATAATAAAACATTAAAACAAATTGACAATTATCTCAGAATATCACTCTCTACATCATACTAAAAGTTATCACAAAGGTGAACAACCCCTTTAAGTTTGTCTTAAAATGTCACCAATAATCCAGAACACAAAATATATTGAGGTTAAACATTATAGTGTTATTGGCAGCTGAATACAAACTGGAGTTTATGTCAGGCCCTTTCTAAGTCAACCTGCAGTCTGGCATTTCAAACACTGGATGTTTGCTAGGGTCCAAAACAAATGATGTAGTATTAGTCAATTGTTCTACACACACTTATTTAAAAAGAAAAAAAGGCATGAATGAAAATGTAAAAAAAAAAAAGACAAATAGGTCATATATTTTGAATCAATTTATTTTTTAAAAACAATAGAACATTTGAAAGTACTTTTGTTAATGAAATATACATTGGTGTAGCTGTAAGTGCCTTTAAAAAACATGTGCAATAAGGTGCATGTGTGAAAATAGAAGATCAAAAGATGGGGTGAAAATGCATTTTAACCTTTAAAGAGTGACACTATTCTGGAAAACAGTGATCAACACATAGAATAGCAGGCAGGATTGACAGATCTGATATTATGAAAAACAGCTCATCCTTCTAGCAAAAGTAGCTTCAAATATATTGAGCTTAGTTTTTTGACTGAGTCACTGAAGCTTTTGACAACAGGGTAATTCTTAAAACCAAGGGAAAAATGCAGAATAAAAATAGGTTTAAAATTTTGCCTTTTAGCCCTGTTTGCGTGTACAACTAAAGGCATAGCTATTTGTCCCCTTGTGTATGCAGTGCTGAAATAATACACTGGTAGCATATGTGCAGGGTGTCCTATAGCACACTCCTACATTGGGGTTGCCACCTTTCTAACGTGTTCTTGCCAGCCAGTGGGGGGGTGATCATGAAAGAGAGTGGGTTGTGAGAAAAAGGGGGCAGGAGAAACATAAACGGGTGTATCAATGATAGAGAGCAGGGCAATTGTGCATGGACACACAAAGGGGCAAATTCACTAAGATTCGTAGTTGCGCCAGGAGCAACTTCGCCGCACTTCGCCACACTTCGCCAGGCGTAGTTTCGCCAGCGCTCCGCAAATTCACTAAAATCCGAAGTTACGCACAGGGGTAGCGTAAGGTTGCGAAGTTGCGCTAGCGTTGATTCGCTAAGTGAAGCAAAGTTACGCTAGCGATGGTTAATTTGCATACGGTGCCAAATTCAAATTTCAATAGAGGAATACGTAGAATCACTACAAATGCCTCGGAAACCTTCAAAACATCAAATAAAAATTTTTTTTTGCCCTACACATGTGCCCACTGTATAGTTAAGTTGCCATGAGTTAGGAAATGTAGGGGGGAAGGAGGGGAGCCCCAAAAAATTTTTGGATCTTTTTCAGCCTATCACCCATAATATAGAAAAAACGCCAGCGTTTTTTGGGACTTAGAAAAAATTTTACATTTTTTTGAAGCAATCCCTATCTACTCTATTGCGCTTCGCCTGGTCTGAGGTGGCGAACGAAGTCTAGCGTAAAAGGTACGCTACATTGCACGCGTTAGTGAATTTGCTTAGTTACGTCCGTAGCAAAAATTCGGCCGGCATAAGGGTGCGAAGTAACACTAGCGGATTTACGCCAGCGTAGTGAATTTGCAAAGTAACGAAAATGCCCAACGCTAGCGATTGACGCTAGCGTTAGGCGCTTCGGTGATTAGTGAATTTGGGTCAAAGGGCAGGTTATGGAGCAGATTGGATAAAAGGCAAGACTGGGTCAGAATCGGGGGCTTAAAGGAGAACTAAAGTCTAACTAAAGAAGTAGCAATAAATGTTGTACATTTTTATGTTTTGTGCTTTTGTACCAGCCCAAGGCAACTACAGCCCTTTAGCAGTAAAGATCTGTGTCTCCAAAGATGCCCTAGTAGCTGCCCATCTTCTTTTCTGCTGATTCACTGCACATGCTCTGTGCTGCTGTCACTTACTGAGCTTAGGGACCCAATCACAATTTACAGTACACATAGAATAGAATCTCCCGCACGCCAGTCTCCAGTGCTCGTATTTGGATGCCGCCCTAGGCAAGGGCTTTTCCAAAATTCATGGTTTTTGTTGCCCCAGTATATATTTGTTTTTTGCACCAGACATTATGGAGCAGATTTACTAAGGGTCGAATTTCGAAGTTAAAAAAACTTCGAAATTCGACCCTCGAATTGAAATCCTTAGACTTTGAATATCGAAGTCGAAGGATTTTTAGCGTATTCGAATAGAAAGCGTACGATCGAAAGATTAAGTAGTTTGAAGCAAACGATTTTTAGCGATCGATCGAAGGATTTCTATTCGATCAAAAAAAACGTAGAAAAGTGCTGTGGAAGGTCCCCATAGGCTAACATTGCACTTCGGTAGCTTTAATTTAGCAAAGTATGAAGTCAAAGTTTTTTTTAAAGAGACAGTACTTCGATTATCGAATGGTCGAATATTCAAACGATTTTTACTTCGAATCGAAGTAAATTCGAAGTCGTAGTATCCTATACGATGGTCGAAGTACCTAAAAAATGTCTTCGAAATTCAAACTTTTTTAACTTCGAAAATTCACTCGAGCTTAGTAAATCTGCCTCTAAATGATATAACATTATGGTCACTATTACCCAGGGGTTCAATGACTTGCACATTTGCTATAAGTTCTGGGTCATTTGAGATCACTAGAACCAGAATAGCATTTTTTCTGGTAGGCTCCTCAACAACCTGTGCCATAAAATTGTCATGTAACAAGTTTATAATACACAAAAGCCATGAATATCCTGTAAATTATATCCTTATAAACGGTGAGTAGTGATGTAATAAGTTATAAACGGTGAGTAGTGATGTCATTTCTGTCACATGACTCACTAAAATTTGTGTATTATAATAAATAAAGTACCCCCAGTTGTAAAATATGAGGATATTAGAAGTTACCTCGGAGTTCCATGACCTGTATAAAAACACTCGGCCTTCGGCCTCGTGTTTTTATATGGTCATGAAACTCCTCGGTAACTTATAATATCCTTATATTTTACAAGAGGGGGTACTTTATTCACTATATAAACTTGTTCCCATTAACTGACCTGGCAGTACTGTTACTCCAGTCAATATCTGGGTAATTAAAATCCCCCATTATCATTACTTTACCCAAACTAGCAGCCTTTTCTATTTGCATGAGGAGCTTAGCCTCCTCCTCCTCACTTACATTAGGGGGTCTATAGCATACACGTACAATTAATTTGCTGGACTCTTTACAATTGGTGAACTCCACCCATAAGACTTCTGCCCCTCATTTTCTAACATAACCTCCTCCTTTATCTAAGCTTTTAAACCCTGCCTGATTAACAGACATACCCCTCCTCCTTTTCTATTGCCTCTATCCCTCCGAAACAAAGTATAGCCACTGATATTAACTGCCCAGTCATGCGACTCATTCAGCCATGTTTCAGCCACACCAATCACATCATATTTTCCCTACAGCACCAGCACCTCCAGCTCTCCCATTTTACCAGTCAGACTTCTTGCATTTGTAAACATACATTAAATACTGGTACCATATTGAACATATGACATGTGGTCCTCCCTATCCTTAATAGTACCCCCAGCTAAATCTCCTCCCCCATTTGTATTTATAGAACTGGTCAGGCACTGGAAACAAGCGGGAGATTTTCAAGTCTCCCACACGCCAGTCTCCAGTGCTCGTATTTGGATGCCGCCCTAGGCAAGGGCCTTTGTGACCTTGCCGCCTGGGAAAATAGCTAAAGCTGGCCATCCACGCAGAGACCTCACCAAAGGAGCATATCTCTCCTCGATATGCCCACATTGAGGTGGGAGATACTGGGCTGATCTGATTATGGGCAGTAGGGTCACAGAAACCAGTAAAAGACTAGTTGGTATGATTACTAGACAGGGTTTAAGTTTTGCTGTGGGTAGCAAATAAGTCAGTAGATAGTTGAATTGCCCACTACACTGCTATATGAACCACACATCTCTGCACCATTTTAAGTAAAACACAATATATTGACAGTGTAAGTTCCATCTTTGTGGTGGCAGTGAAATGCTCAAAGTGTCCCTCTGTTGCAATTTGCACAGAATGGCAATCACTTGGACTCTTCTGGTGCAATTCCAAGAGATAATTGTTTGAATCACCAGTGCGCCGGCAGGGCAGGCTTTTGATTACCATTCAGAGCAATTCTGAGCACCCATCAGCCACCCGGCAATCGCTCAGTCTGACATTACCCTTCCATTACATAGCAATTACTTTGCTGCCTGACCTCTAGGAATCATGGCTACGATGTCTATCCTGCAGGGCTCCAGCTATTACCAAACTATAATTCCCACAATTCAAGATGTTACACAGCACATCCCCTGACTGTAGTTCGTTTTCCAGCCACAGTGACGTCATGAAAAGAATATATGACCGTTAATTCTCATGTTAAAAATATATTTTGATTATTAATTCTGCACCAAGAAGTTTGTCTGTTCTCACTGATGCAAGTGTACTCACTAGGGCACCCACATTCAGAAGCCCTGAACACTATAAAGGCAGAACACTTTAATGGCAGACAATATGCAGGAAACACAGTGACAAGCAGTCTGTGTGTGAAGCAGCTGCGGCAGGACCCATGTGACACAAAGGTCACTCGCTCAGTTGTAAACGCTTTTTGACCTCAGCCAGTCACCGCTCGACTCGCTACAATTGTTCTCAATAAAGTTGTTACAAAGTGACCTTGAGTGGATTCTCCTCCCTCAATCCGGGTCTTCTTTATAAAGGGCGTTGTGCGCTTGCGTGCTGTCCTCCGTTTAGTACGACCTCTGGTGCCGGTAAGAGGAGTGTAGTGAGCAGGCCCCCGAGCATCAGTAATCCGCCGCCATCCGTCATCATTTAAGACCCCTTTTCTGTGTAACTGCAAGGGCGCCTGAAGTCTTTCCTTTGCGTTGTGTATTTCGGACAATTTCCTGTAGTCTCATCGCTGTTCTCCATTTTTCTCCCTGCAGAGGGGCTGTGACAGACTACCGAGCCGACACCCTCCCGAGGAACACTAACCCACATACAACATGTATGCCTGCGCCAAGTTCGTCTCCACACCCTCATTGGTGAGTAACTCCATTGTCCTTCCCAGCGCGGCCTGTGTCGTTAGGCAGGGGAGTCATAGGGCCTAACTGCAGAGAGCCGGCCTCTCTAGGTCAAAGCCAATGTCCTCTGACAGCCGCTTCCGCCCAGGGTTCCTTCCGCGTTATCCACATTGATATATTTCAGTGCTGCTTATTCTGCCGACGTTTCCTATTCAGAATTAGTTCTTCGTGCAACATTTTCATTGACCTTTAAAACACTGCAGCCCAAGGGCACCCACAGGCCTCCATTCAAACGCTGCGGATCCCATTGCTGAATATTCAGTGGCGCTGCAAGAATACCCTCCCTATTTTATTAAAAAAATCTTTGTAATAGACTGCATTGCAGTGTTTTCTTGCAGACATCTAGTTGCAAAACATTTTAGCACCAAGGATAGCAAATGCGTGTATGTTTAGTTCTTTGTTACTTTGTTTCCAGTCCCATCTTTTCATCCTAGTGCAAATGTTACAAGATGAACTGTAACCAATGCCAAAGCTAGAACATCCTGCAGACTTGGCATTTGACTGCTTAATATGACCAATCCCTATGTCTGACTATCCTAAACTAGCTGATAATGTATGAGTAACTTTATTTTGTTGCCAAAATATTCAGTTAAAAAAAAAATGCTTTAATAATGTTGCTAGGTGCTCTCTGTATAGGGAAGAAACTAAACTGTTGTATTTGTCTCTCTAGATCCGTGCTGGATCCAGAGCTCTGTACAGACCAATTTCTGCATCAGTGTTGTCACGGCCAGAGGTCCAAACTGGAGAGGTAATGTTTGACTTTTTTTTTTTTTTTTTTTTAATGTAACATCAGTCTTGTTTCTCTAGCTCTATTCTTTCTTTCATGCTCTGTCTACTTTAAAAGTAGCTTTTTGTGCTTTGTAAACTTGTTTTGTAATCTAAACTTGTTTCCAAACTACAGCCTATAATTATTAAAGGACAAGCTTAAATGGAAGGGTATAATCTAATGCTTACTAGGTTCTCAAGGTCTTAACATGTAATTCATGTAACTTAATGTCTGCGTAAATGGAAGTTAGGGAAAATGTGCTGCTTGTGAACATACCATGAACTTGAAGGACACCCTGAATCCATAGGGGACTAGGTTACATCAAGGACACACACACACACACACACACACACACACACACACACACACACACACACACCCTCACACACTCTTCATGTTCTAAAATAAAATATGTAAACAAAACAATATTTACTTTCTTGAAGGCAAGAGAATATTTAAATTTATATATATATTTTTTTTATCTTCAGGGAAATGCCACACTCCTCAGTGGGGCTCCAAACCCCTTCACACAGTTGGCACTGAGGGAATTTCAGACCAGTGCAATCAGCAGGGACATTGACACTGCTGCAAAGTTTATTGGTGCTGGTGCTGCCACAGTCGGAGTGGCTGGCTCTGGTGCTGGTATTGGAACAGTTTTCGGCAGCCTCATTATTGGTTATGCCAGGTAATGTCCTAATCACTGAATTTATGTTTTTCTTTCATTCAGCGAAAGCGGTGATTATGCCTTCCGAATAGGTTCTCAGTCAGCTACTTTCCCTTGTTCTAAGAACTTGGTTTAGCTTCCAGTTGGCTAGTTTGCATGTCTTGGTTGCCTTGCTGTATATTGGTAGCACTGTAAAGTCCATGCTGCCTGATTCTTCGAGATACTGACCAGAAGCTACTTATAACTTTGCCATCAAGTACTTGCACCATGCTTTTACATTACCTGTCTGATGCCTCATGTTCCTGTATGAGGGGGCTGCCATATTTGTGCAGCAGGAGTCAGTTAGCATTAGAAACTTTAACTGACAGGCTGAGATGGGACAGTCGGCTTTAGAAACTTCAACTAACTTACAAAAACAAACCTCTCTGCAAAAAGCGATCAACATGACCTAAAGGTTAATATACATTCATTTTAAAACTTTTTTTAGTGTCCATATCACTTTAAGCAGCTGTTTGGGACAGAAGCCCAAATACTTGCCAAATAAAGCATACCAGTTTTTGGGACAAGACAGACTACCAGTATCCTATTTAGTCATTGTTCCAAAGAAATCCTATAACGCTATGCACCAGTCTGTTTCTAGAACATGGCATATTCGTGATAAAACCAGAAAGTTGCTTGCCAGGGATTACCTGGTAATGTATAGTAATATACAAATAACTGTAGTCTGCACACTTCTATTGCTGATTTGTTAATATTTAAAGGACCAGTAATAAAAAATTAAATTAAGTAACAAATATAACGCATAGTTACCTTGCACTAGTAAAACTGCTGTTTGCTTCAGCAACACTATTTTTATATAAATAAGCTGCTGTGTAGCCATGGGGGCAGCTATTCAAAGGAGAAAATGCTCGTTACACAGCAGATGGCAGATTAGCTCTGTAGAAAATAATGGTATCTGTTATCCTTATTTATCCTGTGCCATATAGCCTTTTTTCAAGTTGTCATTGCTACTCAGCAGCTAGTTTATATGAACTATAATAGTGTTTCTGAAGATAACTGTTTAGTTTTACCAGTGCAGGGCAACAGTTCATATTTTCATTACTATACAATACTTTAATGTTTTGGTGTTACTGTTCCTTTAAGTATTTCTATAATACAGTTTCACATAGGATTTAATAAAGAAATACTGCATGCTAGAGTCTTGCGTTGGGACAAATGTTTCCATCTGTCCTTGTGAAGTACAGTCTATTTAACCTTGTATCCCCACATGTTGCCGAAGTAAAACTGCCTGCATAACCTCACCTTGATAATATCTAGGTGACTTTTTTTTTTTAAAGGGGTTGTTCAACTTTGAGAACTTTTTAGTATGACGTAGAGTGATATTCTGGGACAATTTGTAATTGGTTTTCATTTTTTATTGAATGTTTTTGTTTAGCTTTTTATTCAGCAGCTCTTCAATTGTATCTTAACCCATCTGGTAACTAGGGTCCAAATTACCCTTGCAACCATGCATTGTTTTGAATAAGACTGGAATATGAATAGAGTGCCTGAGTAGAAGGATAAGTAATACATTTGTAGCTTTACAGAGCATTTGTGTTTTTTTCTTTTTTTAGAAGGGAGTCAGCAACGTCCATTTGAAAGCTGCAAATAACTATAAAACTATAAAAAAATGAAAACCAGTTTAAGTTGCTTAGAATTGGCTGTTCTAGAACACAAGTTACCTTAAAGGTGAACCACCCCATTAAGCTGCAGTCCAGTAATATCTGTGGCCTAAGCTAAAACTGGGCAATAGTCAAACTGTGGGAGCAGTTTAAATCACTAGTATACTTTAGGCCAGAGTAGCAATTTATTAGTTAGTCCTAGTCTATATATGAACTTTTACACTGCAGGGTTAACAAGGTCATAGCTGCAGCCTACTGCCCTTAGTCCCAGAATCATATTGTGCCGTTGTGCTGAGGCACCCTCTTTACTACTAAGGTGTCTGGATACCCCCTGTAGCTTAAAGGGATACTGTCATGGGAAAAAAAAAAATTCAAAATAAATCCGTTAATAGTGCTGCTCCAGCAGAATTCTGCACTGAGATCCATTTTTCAAAAGAGCAAACAGATTTTATTTTTTATATTCAATTTTGAATTGAATATTGTCAATTTCCCAGCTGCCCCAAGTCATGTGACTTGTGCTCTGATAAACTTAAATCACTCTTTACTGCTGTACTGCAAGTTGGAGTGATATCACCCCCTCCCTTTTCCCCCCGAGCAGCCAAACAAAAGAACAATGGGAAGGTAACCAGATAGCAGCTCCCTAACACAAGATAACAGCTGCCTGGTAGATCTAAAAACAACACTCAATAGTAAAAACCCATGTCTCACTGAGACACATTCAGTTATATTGAGAAGGTAAAACAGCAGCCTGCCAGAAAGCATTTCTCGCCTAAAGCGCAGGCACAAGTCACATGACCAGGGGCAGCTGGGAAATTTACAATATGTCTAGCCCCATGTCAGATTTCAAAATTGAATATAAAAAAATCTGTTTGCTCTTTTGAGAAATGGATTTCAGAACAGAATTCTACTGGAGCAGCACTATTAACTGATTCATTTTGAAGAAAATATTTTTTCCCATGACAGTATCCCTTTAAATCAGATTTTAGGAAATGGCTGCTCTGTTATGACTTGGTTCCTATATTATTCCAGATATGACAATGTATATTGGGCCATAACAGAGCTTCAGATGGGGCCACCCCCTGTGTTATCCTACAATGGGGGCCAATTACTCATTTTGGGGACACAGCTTTGGGTCCTTGGCACATGGGGAATATACTGCTCTGCATGGTTCTAACATCACTGGTGTATTGCTATTTGAATATGACTTTTTGTCTTATTTTATTCAAACAAACTATTTCTAAACTGAAACAGGGAAGCTACTCCATTTGATCCTTGCAAGTTAGATATTGTGCATGGATAATCCCACTGCAAACAACGGTCCCAATTGAGATTTGCATGAGTTGAATTTGCTGTATATGTCTGCAAGGAAGGACAGATTAATATTTATTCAAAGCTGGCATAAAGCAAGGAACAAGGTGACCTACTGCCCCTTTAAAGCGTTTTCATCTGGGTTACTGTTCACTTCAGGGTTTAAAAGAAACAAGACCTTTAAATCGGTTGTATATCTGACAGTGAATGTATAAAATCCAAATGTTTGTTCATAGCAAGCTTTGATTTTTTTCAGCTGGCACTCTTTACCTGTTTGAAGACTATACATTATTGCAATTGCTTTCAGTTAACTTTTCCAAACATTTTGGTTTACCTGTACGTCTGAAGAATGTTAATACATTGCTGTTCTACTATTAAAAATGTAGAAGTTGCACATACTAAAAAATCTAACCTTTTTCCCTGCCCTATCAGAAATCCATCACTGAAGCAGCAGTTGTTCTCTTACGCCATCCTGGGATTTGCCCTGTCTGAAGCTATGGGTCTCTTCTGTTTGATGGTTGCTTTCCTGATCCTGTTTGCCATGTGAATGAAGAAACTGTTGCCATTTGAGAAATCAACTGTAATAAATATTTTACTGTGGCTCCCAAGGAATGTCATTGTTGTGGAAATGTACAATATTTCCAAAGTCCTTTCATTAAAAATAGTAAAACTTTAATTATACAAAGTTTGTACTGTTTTGTGACTTCACAACTAATCCATCGGAAGTTGCATAATTCAAAGAAGCCCTTTTTGAAATGTCCTGCTACGTGAAATGTATGGGGGGGGGCAAGTTATCAATGTGAGAATGCATCACAGAAAACTTGTCCATGTTCTCAATTTTTAATATAATGTAGAGGATATTCTGAGACAATTTGCAGTTTTTCATTTTGTTTTTTGTTATTTAGTAGCTCTCCAGTTTGCAATTTCAGTATCTGGTCACTAGGGTCCAAATTACTCTAGAAACCATGCATTGACTTGACCAAGACGAATAGAGAAAGTAGCAATAATACATTTGTAGCCATAATTGGAATTTTTTTTTTTTTTTGATGGGTGACCACTATTTGAAAAAAAAAAGTGAATGATTCAAACTAAGAATTCAATTTAAAAAGCTGCTTCTAACTGACCATTCTATAACATACTAAAACTTAGGTGAACCACCCCTTAAGCTTTGTTTTGCTGTTCATGCTTTCCCATATACAGGCATAAGGCTCTGGCATATTTGCAGTCATCAAGTTGACACATTTCATCAAGTGGAACTTTTACTAGGGAATGGTTTTAACTAAAGTTTGTCTCTTGCTCCACTTCAATAGAGGGAATATTCATTTCCCTTCTCTGCTGCAGACATAGACCTGTTTTAATCATAATGGGGTGGTAGTAGTTTGGGTTTCAGCATTACTTCAGTTTTGTTAAGAAGAAACCTGCTAAGTATGTAAATAAAGGACCACAACCTACTTGGGTACATGCTTAATAAATAAAAAAAAAATATTGTGACTTAGTGCTGCACATTGGGCCAGATTTATCGAAATGTTAATAGAACTCATCACAGAAACTTTCTATTAATTCCTATGGGGTTTTTAGAATAGTATCTATCAAAATGTTGAACTCCATTGGTGAAAAAGGTTCTAAAAATCCTATAGGAATAAATAGAAAGTGAGTTTTACTGTGGAGAGTTCCGTTCACATTTTGATAAAGCTGCCCCATACATGCTACTGCTGTGCAAATATTTGTATTAAGCTTTTAAAAGGGTTTACATTTGTATGATGTAGAGCTGTAATCCCCAACCAGTAAGTAGCTTGTGAGAAACCTGTTGCTCACCAACCCCTTGTATGTTGCTCTCAATGGCTTCAAGGCATGTGCTTGTTTTTGAATTCTGGGCTCGAAGAAGTTTTGATTTCATAAAAACCAAGTATATTGCCAAGTAGGCTGCCAGTCCACATAGGGGCTACCAAATGGCCAATCCCATCCCTTATTTGGTACCCCAAGGGATTTTTCATGTTTGTGTTGCTCCCAAACTCTCTTTACATTTGATTGTGGCTCACAGTCAAGGTTGGTTTTCAATTGTGTTTTTGATTTTTAAGTTGTTTGAAGCCAGATGGAAGTGTTAGGACAAGAAAAGCTTAATTTATTCGGGTTAGCCATATCTTATTACTTTACTTTTATTAAAATCTCACCTGTAGTTTCCAAGCGATAGACAAGTGTGTAGACTTTAAGATTTGCACATTGACAATATACTACACTTTGAAAATGTTAGTGTACTGGCTAAAGTTTTTATCAAGGGTCCCCAGGAACTACAGGTAAGCACTGCTTTAGAAATTTGTGCTCAGTCTATTTTATTCTGAGGAGCACTGGCGCCCAAGGTGTAAATTTGGCAAGTGAATACACAAGGAATGGGGCCTAACAAATCCTCTCTTGCATCCAGCAACAATCCCATCAACAAATAAGAAGTATGGGTGCATGCTCTGGGCTGTGAAGAACTAAAGAAAACTCCCTGTCAAAGCGTCAGGAAGGGCTATTTATTTGAATTGTTTTTTTTTTTTTTTTTGAATAAACTCAATGTTGCTTAACTCCAATATTTTCTTATTTGGTTAAAAATTAGAATCTAATAATGCAGTGGGGAAAAAAAACCTGAATGCATCAAATTTATATTCTACAAACCCCAAAACAAATTAGAAAAACTCCAACCAAAAAAAAAATCCTTACATTTTATTAAGGACAAGTTTGGCCATATTTATCAAAATGGCAGTTCAGATTTCAAAAAAATAACTCGCCCACATTCTATTCATTTCTATGGGATTTTTAGAAGGATATTTATCAATGGATGAAAATTGTAACTCGCCCTTTGATAAATATGCTTCCAAAAATCTCAGGAATGAATAGAACATGGGTGAGTTTTTCTGTATTAAAATCTGAACTCACACTGATAAATCTGCACCTTCATGTTGACTTCTACATGAATTTGCAAGCTTTTATAGATGGTAAGTTTTTATCTGAGTTCAAGTTGAAATTTATGAGTTTTAATGCAAAAAAAACTTGATAAATCAGCCCCTTGGTGTTAAAAGGGTAGCTTCTTAATGGCAAGAAACATTTTAAAGTGATACGAATACATTCTGGTACAAAGTAGAGGTCACACAGCATCAAATCTTTGCTCAGGGCCCTACTAATTTGCAGTTAGACTACTGAACAAAGTACACTACTTTCAGACCCCAAAGGTTTCTTCAAGGCAAACATAAAAAAATAATTACTGTGATAGTACTCCACACGGTGCAAGACTAAGGCAAAAAGGTTTCAGCGCTTTTGCAGGGGCACATACTAATTTCTGACTTTAGGTACATTTAATGGTGTAGAATGGCTTTGGGTGATGTGCAGTACATGGTGCAAGTCACCCAAATATCAGGGATCACGTTTCTAATTGCAAAACAACTCACAGGACTCATTTATCTGGTGACAATCTGTATAAACCCAGGGATACATTTCAGGTAGGTAAAAGCTTACTAAGCTAAATGAGAAGCCAGCAGGCATGCAGTTGAATGCTGTGAAAAGAAAAATAAAATTGCATGGGTTCAGAAACTGCAGAAAAAATAAACTTCTTTACAGAGTTCTAGCAACAAAATGTCATGCTCAATTACTCATTTTTATTTACATTGTTGAAGGAATTATTATTGCACCTAAAATAATACCTGCACTTTTTGTCCTGGGAAGCAATATTTAAAGGAGCTTTAGGCCAGTGACAGTATTTTATGTTTGACTATGGAAGACAAAGGAAGGAGTGAACCATTAGGTGAAGGCAGGCCTGGACTGGCAATCTGTGGGTTCTGGCAAATGCCAGAGGGGCTGCTATAAGGTGCCATAGAAAGTAAGTATTTAGGGGGCTGTTTGGGCCTCTGTGTACCTGAAATGCCAGGGACTATTTTAATTCTCAGTCCGGGCCTGGGTGAAGGGAAAACAGAGCAATACAGCAGATTTGTAGTTCATCTGAGATTAGAACCATATTGGCACCTAAGAGTCTTTGCCTATGGTGGCAGCTTTAGAAATGAGGTGCCTGCATGGGGGAAATTACTTAAAATAATTTTCTCTCCAGACACCTCTTCTATGATTGGCACAAGTGTGAGTGTTAATGTTACACTATAGGGGCATGTGCAAGGCCTCTCTGTCAGTCACATCCACAACCTAAAGCAGTAAGATTGGTGCAGGGCTGTATAAGGGGCAGACTAATTGGAATAGACCTTTTACAGGCAGAACCATGGCAAAATATACATCTGGTTAGTATTTTAAATCTCCTTATTTCACAAATAATAACATTGTTATAAGGAAAAAAAGCCGTTTTTGGGAACATCAGGACAACATTTTGATGTAAAATCCGGGAAAACATTACTTGAAATCAGGGAAATGCACCCACTGAAAAGCATTATATATTGGTGGGACCACAAATAAAAAATGTAAAACGCTGGAAAACTTAAAATTAGTGTACTTCAAATCGAGTTTTCACTGTATATGTTATTCCATGTTGCTTGCAGCATTCCAAATTATAAATTATAAAGTTCACACATTATGGTCAACAACAGCCATAACAATAGGAAATCATTTTACAGAGCCATCCACCACAGCAACGCAGTTTGAGCTCTAGTCCAAAAGTCCACAGAGATCTGGCGAAAAGGTTTTCTGCACAGACTGTAGCCCTTACTAACCACGAACCGAACGAAACATAACAGCTTGCCAGCTGGGCTTATCAAGGCTGTCAGTACAACGTAAACAAGACACGATATAGGTGCTAAAGACTTCCGGAACAAGCTCCGCCTCACCGCAGCAGACGCACCTATATCACCATCTTTACTCTTGGTACCAGCACTTGATTCGATTACGTCATCCAGTTTCTTGCGGCTCCATGTGCCGCCCTTTTCCCCTCCCCAGCAAGAGCCGCAGATACCAGCAGAACCACCCCCCACAACCGTCTGTCTGTCAATAGAGATATCGCGATACCTGACAAAAGCTGGTGGGATTTGGCCCTGAGCGAGGTACAGCCCTTCTAGAGGGTAAGTTTGTAAACACTGGAAGCTTGTAACGCTGGCAGCTCTGCGGCACTGGTTGCCACGGAAGGACTGGGTTTAGGAGTGTTAAAGGCGAGCAGAATGCCAAGGCTTGTTATGGCAGTGACCGCTCTGCTTGCCTGTGCACTGTAACATGGCGCCGCCGTAGGTCGGACTCTGAATGGATATTGGGGTACAGCCGGTGCTGATAGACTAACAAGGGAAGCCGCCTAACGACTACCGAGTCCAGTGGCCGGGTAGAAAGGAGGTGAGGTCTTTGTCAGTAGAAGCTGCTAAACCAGCGAGCCTTTCCTCAGGCTGCCATAATGTCTGGTTACCAAGGCAGCAGCATCCTCCTCTGGACCAGAGCTCTCGCATCAGTGCCCATATTACTGCGCTCCCTCCGCACGCGTGTTGTTCTTCCCTCTAATTCATGTCTTCATATATACATATATATATATATATATATATATATATATATATATATATTACCTTGTTGCGTGTAGTATTTAAGCATGTCTGCTATACCTTGGCATTTGTATTCTCCTTTTTTGTTTCTGTTCATGTTTATTGTCCTTACTAAAGATGAAAGAGTCACTCTGTGTCCATTCCATACAGACTTAAACTAAAGACCTAAATATGTCTGCTGAGACATTCTACAAAGGCTTAAACACAAGCCCCCATCCCATTCCCACCCCAGGTAATGGTGGAAAAAGAAGAACAAAGTCCCCTGGGGGTGGAATATATAAAAAATCAGTTATGTCCTACCAGCAGTACTCAGAGACTCAGGCAGGAAGTGATGTCACAGCAAGCTAATACTGCAGCTGCTATCCTAAACACAGAGAGAGATCTTCTAGAGCTTTTTACTCAGGTATGGTAAAACATTGTACAGAATAAATATAGCATTCTATCTTGCACTAATCTATTGGCAATAAAATGCCTCCATAGCTTTCCTTCTCCCTTAAATGACTATAGAAAAATTGCCATCACAACATCAACCAGCAGGGCATTCTACAACCTTACTATGCTCACTATGAAGAACCTCCTAAGCGGCTTCAAATGAAAATTCTGTTCCTCTAGACCAGTAGACCCAACCACTTGCTCGTGAGCAACAAATTGCTTACTGACCCATTGGATGTTGCTCCCAGTGGCCTCAAAGCAGGTGCTTATTTTTAAATTGCTAGCTTAAAGGCAAGCTTATTTGCTTAAAAAACAAGTGGCCTGGCAAACAGTCTCCTGTAGGCTGCACGTCCACATAGGGGCTACCAAATAGCCTATCACAACCCCTGTTTGACACCCACAAACTGTCATTCTCCAACTTTTATTTACATTTGAATGTGGCTCACGGGTTAAATATAAAGTTTGGGGACCCTTGCTCTAGTGTATAGAGGTGGCCTTTCTTTCTTTGACCTTTTTTATGAGGAAAAATATTCTCTATTTGTCTATTATGTCCTCTAATATGCATATCTTGAGTAGTCATGTCCCCTCACAAGCGCCTTCTCCAGAGAAAACAACACCAACTTTGACTGTCTACTGTCATACTTTAAATCTTCTATCCCTTTTTCCAATCTAGTGGAATCACTTAAGCATCCTGCATGGAACTTCTAGCTTTCCACAATTTAGTATCAGCAGCAAAAATAAAAATCGTTCGTTCAACGCTCATCTCAAGGTCATTAATAAACAAATGAAAAAGCAAAGGACCAAGGACAGATCCATGAGGTTCTCCAATAACAACACTTGTCCAATTAGAAAATGTTCCATTTACCACTACTTTTTGTAATTTATGCTGAGCCAGTTCTCTATCCAAGTACAAATATATTCTGTGTCAGTATTTTTTAATTTTTCAAGTAACCTTCTGTGTGTGTTGTACTGTGTCAAATGCTGTAGCAAAGTCTAAGTAGTTATAACTACAACTTTCAGCATCTAAAGAGTCTGCCTGTTGAACAATTGTTGGAGAACTACAGATCGGATTGATGTAGTCACTGAAAAAATAACCAAGAGTTCCACAGTGTAAAGGGCTCTTTGCTTGGAGGGGCATGGGAGGTTGTGGGCAAAAAAGCAAGGCTCAAACTGCTAATCTGTGCATTCTGGCAAATGACAGTAGGGCTGCTGTAAGAAGCCATAGACAGTCGCTATTTATTTTGCCTGTCAGGGGCTATTTGGGCATCTGTGTTTATTTAAAATGCCCATCATGCATCTTATTCTGGACCTGCACAAGTCAAATGCCTTTTCTGTCCTACATAGAAAGCCCTGCACCCAGTAATCCCTAATAAAAACCCCACCACTGACTGGGAAGCTATACAACAAAAACAGTTCAGGAAAGCTCAAACCTATATAAAAACCATACTAGCCAAAGTTTTCTAGCAGTGGTGTGTGTTGCACTTCCAGAATATTTAGGGCCTCCAGTTGTACATGACATGCCTATGTTTGGGCCTCATGCATCTGCAATTTTGTGTAGCTTGAACTTTAGTCATTGAGATCTTCACACTACTCTAGATTCCTGGGAGGCTTATATGGGTCTTTGCCCACCCTTACAGTCCAGCTGTGAATTTAGAAGGAGTTTTAACAGTCTGCACTGTTTGGTCCAACCCTGTTATTTACTCCACTATCTAGCGCATCTTCGTTTTGATTGCCGAAGTAATGCTAGTGAAAATTTGCCAGTGTTTGGCGCCCTGCACACAACTTTGCATTTTAGTAAATTAGCGTTGTCAGTGAATTTTCGCCTGGCGAAGTGTTGCGATGGCTGCGAAACCATCACTGGCAAATTTTTGCAGCTTAGTAAATTTACCACTAAGTGATAATTCTTACCCTAGCTGACCTTTAAACTAAGCCTCCCCCACCACTGCTTCAGTCCCCTAGAAAAGCTGAGCTCTACAGTCTGTGAACCACTGTTGTAAGGTTTCACAGTATGGAGGAAAGGTATTTAAAGAAAAGAGAGAAATTTCACTTGCTTCTTTCAAAGTGGTTATAACAAAATTTCTGTGAATTTTATGTATGGCTAAACTGCATAAAATTTTGTTTGATCAGATCAAAAGTCAGATCAAAAGATTATGATTGGTTACTGCCTAGTAACCAATCGGTGGAAACCAAGAGAGCTGAAAAGCAGGAAGTAGTGTTCTGACTATTATGTTAGACATCCAGTCACTCCAGCCTTTATACATTACATTTTTGGCTAACTAACTATATTAAAACATATATATTTTGCCCAGCCTATCTGTTTATCCAGTTTTAGTTTTATACTAAACAATTCCTTTAAGGGATGTCCCAACAGAAGCCTTTGTTGTCTGTACCCCAGGAAGTTATGAAGTGTTTGCCGCTAGTATCAGACTTGGGTTACTATGGATTTATTTTGTTTTTAAATATACCAGTACAAATGGTTTTGTGCCCTTATAAAACCATAGAAACGTAACAGGTAATAAGTAGGGTTGTGCAAATATTCAGTCAGTTAAAGGAATGTGAACACCAAAAAATTAAAATGTTTTTAAGGAATGACAATATAATGTACTGTTGCCTTGCACTGGTACAACTCGTGTGTTTGCCTCAAAAACACTACCAAAGTTTTTATAAACAAGCTGATGTGTAACTATGAGGGTAGTCATTCAAGCACAGCATACACAGTTGACAAATAAGTCCTGAGAAATCCCATTGTATAGTGCCGAGCTTATCTACTCTTAGCCTTCAATGGTTCTATAGCCTTTATGGCCACACAGGAGCTTGTTTATATAAACTATTGTAGAGTTTCTGAGGCAAACACACCAGATTTACTAGAGCAGCACAACAGTACATTATATTATCATTACTTTAAAAGAACTTTTTTTTGTTTGTTTTACTGTTCCTTTAATCATCATGATTCTAGAGAGCTCTTGTTAAATTTGTTTGTGAAAAACTGCGTTAGCTGTTTCATTTTGACACCCCGCCCCCAAAAGCATTGATGGTTACATGGGTGTTTGCATTTATAAGAGGCAATTATATGTTTTTCACCTCCAGTAAAAGACTAAGGGGCAGATTTACTAAGGGTCGAATATCGAGGGTTAATTAACCCTCGATATTTGACTAGGAACTAAAATCGTTCGACTTTGAATATCGAAGTCGAACGATTTAGCGCTAATCCTACGATCGAACGATCGAAGGATTATTCGTTCGATCGAACGATTAAATCCTTCAAATCGAACGATTCGAAGGATTTTAATACAACGATCGAAGGAATATCCTTCGATCAAAAAATCACAGGCAAGCCTATGGGGACCTTCCCCATAGGCTAACATTGAGTTCGGTAGCTTTTAGCTGCCGAACTAGGGGGTCGAAGTTTTTCTTAAAGAGACAGTACTTCGATTATCGAATGGTCGAATAGTCGAACGATTTTTAGTTCGAATCGTTCGATTCGTAGTCGAAGGTCGAACTAGCCCATTCGATGGTCGAAGTAGCCCAAAAAACACTTCGAAATTCGAAGTTTTTTTAATTCGAATCCTTCACTCGAGCTTTGTAAATGTGCCCCTAAAAGTAACAGAAGGGATCTTACATAGATTTTGTAGCAGATTTCTCCAGCAGTGCAGATTTCCTTGTTCACATGATAGTAGAGACAGATTGGACAGCATTACTCATACACATACTGATCTGACTTAATGACTTGATTTGGAAACCCATTCTTTTGTACATACAGTGGGCCTACACAGGGTTCAAACTATTTTAAGGTTGTTGTGCTTTGGGGTCCATTTTATAGCAACTGGCGAATTTGCAACAGTTTAGTGGCCACAGCCATCATCATCTGCTTTCTGTCTCTAACATTAATGAGAGCTGAGACTTAAGTATAAATACAGCTAATTTCACACATTTCTATTGCCTCTAAGGAACTAAAGGTGTTAAAGTAACAGCTGTCACTTTTAGCATCTACATTAAAAATTGCTAGGTACCTGATTTCTGGTTCTTGTTAAAAAAATGCATCTGTGAATCGAAAGAGAGGGAAATGCTTAATCTATCAATTGCCAAGGTCTTTCACATAGCTATGACTCCTCTTTACATCCACATCCAATCTTGTGACCCTAACCAGCTACATGGGACAGTCAGGATGGCTGCATCACAGTTGCTGCATTTAATGGAAAAGTTTACCATTGATTAAACTTTTGTTTTAGGTGGCCTATTTTAAGCAATTTTTATTATTTTTCTGCCTCTTCTTGGCCTGCACAAAATGCCATCTCTGAGCTCTGCAACCAGATAATAGATTAACTCTAAGACTTCATTTTTATCCCAATCTTTGTTTTTAATGTTTATATTACTCTTTAGGCTCTGTACTTTATTTTTTTATTCTGAATGCCAAACTGATACCTGGTTGTTAGGGTAATTAAGCCTTAGCAACCAGATGCATGTAAATGAAACATGCATTTGACATACTCAAAAACTTGCAAAAAAAACACCAGTTTGTAAGAACCCTAAAAGATGAAGTAACCCTAAAATGCCATATTTAATATAATGAACTTACAGTATAGCACCAGCCTAAACTTTCATCTTCTCAATAGCAGCAATGATCCAGGACTTCAATCTTGCCACAGGGGGTCACCATCTTGGAAAGTGTCTGCGACACTCACATGCTCAGTGGGCTCTGAGCAGCTGTTGAGAAAAAAATGAAAATTAGGTTGGTCTGTAATATAAGCTGATGCTACAACGCTGATTATTAAATTGTGATGCTAGTCGCACTGGTTTATGTGCCACAATTTAGTAATTATCTGTATTAATCACTTATCAGCATTATATTGTGACATTTATGTTCTATTTTGACTCAGTCCCTAAGCTCAGTAATTGACACAGAGCATGTGCAGTGAATCATCTTAATAGAAGATGGGGCTACAGGGGCATCTTTAGCGGCACAGATCTTCCCTGCAAAGGAGATCGGGTTGCCTTGGGCTGAAGCCCAAAACATAATGTACATTTCTAGCCTACTTCTTTAGTTAGGCTTTAGTTCTCCTTTAAAATTCTTAAGCCTGAGAGCTCTACAACAAAAAAAAAAATTATTGCAGTTTTTTTAATTCTAAGGATAATGTGTCAATCCTGCCTACAGAAGTGGAATTTGTAAGATCCCATATCCTTGTACAGTATGCTGATTTCCAAATGTAATAATTTATTAATACAATATAGCCTGTATATGAAATAGAAAAAGACTTGGCACAATCCCTGAGGAATACAACTTTACAGTTAACTGTTATTCCTTTGAGCTTTTACCATTAACCTCAACACTGTCCTCTCCTGTCCTTCTAGCCAAGGTTGTTTCCATTCCACAACCGGTATGGAAAACCTTGCTGAAATATCTGCAATATTAACTTTTCCATCTTGGTCTACTATTTATCTGTAGTTGCTTTAATCCTCCATTTTGCACATTTTGTAAACGGATAAAAGTATTGCTTTAGCTGTTCTCCAGGCTTTAGGAGCCACTCCTTTGTTGCTTCATAGCCATAAAGAAGCTTCGAAGCTGATAAAGGAGAAAAAACAGGATACTCAACAGATAAGCTCTGTAGTATACAATGGGATTCTTCAGAACTTACAGTATGTGTTATTATTTATGGCTGCCCCCATGGCTTCACAGCAGCTTGTTTTTATAAACTGTAGTTGTTTTTCTATAGCACCATATTTAGTGGTGGAGGGCAGCAGTGCATTATATTGTCATTTCTTTAAAATACTTTAATCTTTTGGTATTACTGTTCCTTTAAGTTCCCCACATTTTACATTTTTTATGTGGTCCCACCAAATTATAATGCATCTCAATGGGTGCATTTCCCTGATTTTAAGTAATGTTTTCCTGGATTATACATAATAATGTTGTTCCCAAAAATTGCTGTTTGTCCCCTGTAAATGTTAGTATTAGTGAAATAAAGAGGTTTAACATACTAACCAGATGGATATTTTCCATGGTTTTTCCTGTAACTAGTCAATTCCAATAAGTCTGCACATCATAAAGTCATACACAGATCGCTTATTGTTTTAGGTTGTACAAGAGGTCTTGCACATACCCCCCAAAATGTAAAATTAATGCTGCAATGTTTAACCCTTGTTCTTAACCAGTAAATATTTCAAAGTAAAACTGATTTATGTGCTTATCTCCTTTCAGTTCTTGAAGAAAAAGTTGCAACAAATTTCCCTGATTTTAAATTTTCTCGAATTTTACACAATTTTTTCCTGGTCCCCTGGAAAAACATAAAATGAGGGTTCTACTGTTTATTCATTAAATGAATAATGAGACTTAGAGCAGAAAATATTTTTTACTTTATTAAGCTTCATTTAGTTGTTTTGTATTATAACTTGTAACTTTACTGTTGCTCTAAGTTACAATACTCATCACTGATTGAGAAAGTCAAAGTCATTTTAGATCAAATGCCCATCAATGACTCAATTTCTGAGCTCCTAAGGCAAGAGATCTTAGAGACAATGGACCCCAGTATACCCCAATGTACCAGTTGCTTACGTTCTGGTGTATGTTGGTGGCAGCACCAGGCTAATTACTTGCTTTGCTGAAACAAGTATCTGGATCTTTCTTCAAGTAATATGGTCTTTTCATCAGACTTACTCCAATAAGACAAAAACTCTGCTTATTAAGATCCAGTTTATATGTTAATTTTGTATAATATCAAGCCTTGCAAACAGTAAAGGTGTGAAGTCTGTTTCAGAAACAGTTTAATGAAGTGGTAGGAAGTGTATATTTGTGCATTCCTATATTACCAGTGGAAATACATTTATTTGAACTATTTTTGTTATGCTTAAAGGTGTATAAGCCTTGTAGAAAGCTGCATGTAACTTATGATTTAGCTTTGTCTTGAGTTTTTTGATTTATAGTTTCTTGCACCGCAGCTCTTACAGGACCCAAAGCTCCATTGTAGATCCAACAGAATTCCAAATAAATCCTGGTGTTGTATGTGCAGTTTCAGAAATAGTGTTTGAATTTAGGGCTTAGAGGTTTAAACAACGTCCTTAAAGCAACAGATGGATACACTATACAGTATTGGTCCTCCTGCTGTTTGGTTACAGTGTAGTGATGGTAAACCCACAAGACACACTAATCCCCCCCCCCGCCCATTGGGAATTAGACTGCAGATGTTCTAACAAAGGGAAATTATTGTGCAATGCAGACTTGCCGACATTACACTATAATCAAACAGCAGGAATGCCTGCAAAGCATTGTTTGTGTTTGGTCCTAAAAGGAAGATATTTAACCCGCCCTGCATTGAACACATTAAACAAGACCATGGAGCCTTCATTAAATGGGATATAAAGACTTTAAAACATTTTTATTTATTAATATTTTTTTTTATTCTAAGCACCAATTTAGAAACTTTGTTACATCTTTTTCTCAGAGGAGGGTAGGCATTGAGCCTAAAGGGTTCTCAAGATTTAGAACAGTGAATTGGAGTAGGCAATAATAAAGATGTATAGAGAAGAAAGGAAATATTACCGTAGTATACTGAGATAATAACTGGAACTAAAATGAAAAAGAGTTTGATATTCAATAGAGAAAACAGAAGCAATGAGGTAAATTAGATGGAGACAATTCCTTTGTTAGGAAATGTAGCACTTTATCAGTTTATTTATTAAACATGCTTTCTGTACTTATAGGTAAAACAAGGACCTGGGGAATATGAGTGATGACAAACCTTTTGTATGCACTGCCCCTGGATGTGGCCAGGTATTTATATACTCATCATATTTCTCTGTTTCCAAAATTCTAGTGTAGTGTAGTTGTAAATTAATTCACACAGAACATAACTATGCTTTTGTTGTATAAATTTTGCAATTAATCTAAGGTGTTTTCCTTAAGATGGTATTTCTGTGTATTCTTCAATAATGATTTTCTATGTCTCCCAAACACCAATTTATAGTTAATACAGGCAGTGCTACAGTATAAGGCTGTATGGGGGAAATGTAATAAAATTCGAAGAGGAGCAAAACTTTGCTAATACAAATTCGCCTGTGACAATGTAATATTCCTTATTAGGCTTTTATTGCATTGTGAATATTAATTGCGCGTTGCAGACTTTTAACACGTGCCCTGGAGTTTCGCTAAACATTTTGTTGCAAAAAATAATTTGTGATTGTGAAATTTTATTACATACACTGTGAATGCGCAAAGCCAATTTGGTCTCAAACATTGTGAGGAAGTCATTGAGGTCTTTAATCAGTCAAAAATGGCTCAAACATGGCCACTAATGTTCTCAAATGTTTTTGCGCTAACTAAACATATTACTTTCCCCCATATGATCTTAAAAAAGAAAGATTTGTTCTTACATTAGTATATATACTTGGAAAATGCTAATACTGACCAGTTGAAAAATCTTTAAAATTTTTTTTTTTAAATGTTCATAATAATTGTATTTTTACCCACAGCGTTTTACTAATGAGGACCATTTGGCTGTACATAAGCATAAACATGAGATGACATTAAAGTTTGGACCTGCTCGGAATGACAGTGTAATAGTTGCAGGTTAGTGAACATGAAAAGAAGCCATTGATATCAAGTGCTGAGTATATTTGCAAAGAAAATAAGATTGATAAAGTTACAAAAACGTAGTTTTCTGTAGTGATAAAAAAATAGCTATTCGGCTTCTTCTGTCTGCCCCCTCTAAATATTATCACGTTTAATTTTTTAATAATAATTTTGACCTTCCTGTTTGACACCCTCTAGCTTCTACAAAACCTTTCTGAAAAAAAAGACACTGCTTTTGAAACTACTTTTTACTCTAGAATGTCTTCTTTCCCTAAATGTGTTCCCTGATTTAATCTAAATATGCATTTTCATAGATATCATCAACATTTATAACTTTGCAATGGATTCTGTCTGGTGATTTAAAAATTATGATAAAGCAAATAATATCAATTTAAATGTAATTTCTTTGCTACATGTACACCATAGCTCTTGTTTTTTCATTTTGTTTTTAAATATTGTTAGATTAATGTTGCTTGGCCATCTGTGTATTGGTGTAAACAGAAGTGCACACATCTGGTTGTTGTCTTCACTTCCCAGGTTTAATTACATAACAATCTTTAAACATTGAATAAGAAAGCTGGCCAGTATTTTTAGAAATTCCATGAGCTGGAATAGAGAATTTGATAGCTTCTTGTTATGAAAAGTATTAAGGTATGGAATGAATTATCTTGAATATTGGAACATGGGAACAAGGGGGTTTCTGTTATTTACAACAGCATTACTATAACATAATATATGGAATTGCATCAATGCGATATATAGTAATATTTTTTTTAATAGTTGACTTTCTCTGCAATGACACTGAGGGGCTGATTTATCAAAAGTAAGGTTTTAGGTCATTTTCACAATTCAAGAAAAACCGCAGCAAAAAAACGCGTATGAATATAATCCAGCATATTCTTTGGAACATTGAATAGTCACGAGTTATTAAAAAATAAAACCAGAAAAAGTCACCAGAAAAAACTTACCAAGTACAAGCTGGCTAGGTTTAATAGGAGTCAATGGGAATTGCCTCTCACAGCTTTAATTATATACTTATTTTCCTAGTTTATTAAAACATTCACTTTTTTTAACCTCATTGAAAATGAATGGACAATGTGATTCTAGCTGTTTGTTTATGAGAAAAATGCACAAGGAAATATTCTGTTGCATGTTTTATCTTAAATAAGATAGCATTCAAGAAAAAAAGTTGCACAAGTTTTGTCACAGTTTTTTTCTAAACATGCCTCTGAGTTGTCAAGAAATGTCTGCCTTTTAAAAATGATTTCATTATTTTAATAATTTATTTAAATATTTACATACATTTTATTAGCCATCTTTTAATGGTCCTGTGGTTCTGTTTGGTTGTTATGGACATACATGGCAGTTTAGGAAGGGTCAGAATCGAAAAAAAGCATGCAAACAATTATTTCGCATCATTTGTTCTGCTAATTTTTTGTCACTTAGATCAAACACCAACACCAACTCGTTTTTTAAAGAATTGTGAAGAAGTTGGTTTGTTTAATGAACTAGCAAGTCCATTTGAAACTGATTTCAAAAAGGCCTCTGATGATGACATAAAGAAGGTAGGTGATTAAGAAATTCTGCTCTCGTTTAATTAAATATGCATAGAGACCAACTGAGGGGCTCATTTATCAATGATCATACCTTGCGTTCATGAAATATGAAGTAAGAAACCATGAGAGAGATCATATTCTCTTCTGGCGGTTTCTTATATCAATGTTTTTCTAAATATAAAACACTTCCAAGTTTTTTTTTTTTGCATTGTACAATCTTTCATAAATCACTCAAAGATTAAGTTAAGTTATCAAAAGCACTTTTTTTGTTCTTTTGAAGGGAAAAAATTGAAACCATTGCTATTCAAAAAAGCTATAAAAGATGCACATTGTAAATACTTCACACAGCAGCTTAAATCTGTTGAAGCTTTAACAAGCAGGGATGCACCAAATATAGAATTCAGTCAAATTCTATTGTATCTTGGAAAAAAAAGATCTATCCAAATCTGTCATAGTCAGCCAAACTGGATCAAAACACATGGGGTATTAAAGATGTAGAATTTTTTATCTGTTTGGAATTTTGATCTGTTTATAGATTTAGTAAAACTTTTCTGATAAAATAATTATCCTTAACCAGGAAAGTTTTAACGAATTGACATGTTCTTACTCGCTTATTTATATCCCATGTGGGATGAAAGGATTCAGACAATTCAGACAATTATTCTCCAGTTATTTTAAATGAGTGTCATACATCTCTACTGCTCACAATGAATTAATTACAGTTTTAGATTTGTATTTTCAAAGTAGGATATGGATTAGGTGTATTTGTTTTTTTCCAAATATGATGGATTCATGCAAGATCTTTTATAAGTTAATAAATATAATTATTAGTTATTTAAAAAGTTACACATTTCAAAAATATATCTTAACAAATGCATTTATTTCAACTAAATCTGATGCGGTGGCATTCCATTAAAATTTAACTAGTCATTGCGCTGTAAAATGATCCGCTATTTCTTAAATACATATATTTGTTTTAATACACTGAATATGTGTGTTTTAATGGAAATATGCAGAGAAATCATGTTCTGTACATTTAATAAACTGCAGCTCACACACATAAAATACATCTCACCGTTATATAAATAGGATGTATTTGTGCTACAATATATTTTACAAAACACTTGTTTTTTTAACTTAATTACAATGACATTTTAATTGGTAAAATTCAACTGGATCAAATCACTAGTTTTTTAATCTGTTTTGATTCAGCTTTGTCATAGATTGAATGATCTATTCAGATAACACAATTAGTTTAAATCAAAGTGCTAAGCAAACTCAGCCTGTTCTTCTTTACTTTAACGCTGAACCACACAGAAATGTTTTTGTTTTTTGCCTATTTTATTTTGTTTGTATTGGGTTACTATAACAAATCAACAACTGCTATTGTCATTTTATTTCAGCTGCCCTTAGATTTGTCTCCTCTTGTAACACCAGTTATAAGGAGCAAAATTGAGGAGCCGGTTATAGTTGAAACAACACATCAAGACAGTCCAATACCTCACCCAGAGTCTACCACAAGTGATGAAAAGGTGTGAATTTTTTCAAAATCAGTTTGATGATAACAGTTTGTTATAATAAATAAAATGTATATGTAATTCTAAGCTAATATTTATGCATTACTTATTTTCAGTGGTTTTAAAGTTATTTTAAAATTTCCACTTCTGAAAGCAGTTTCTGTTGAGCTGATTCACAGCCCTGTGAAGAATCACGCAAGGCTAATTTCTACTGCATTGTTTCAGGAGACAGAAAAACTTGTTTGTTGTTTTTTGCAATAACATTTAAAAGTAACTTTAAAACCACTGAAAATATTTAATGCATGTGTAGTAGAAAGTTGCAGAAAATTTCATTTCATTACGGTAAATAACATTTCACTTTTAGGTTTATGTCCTCTGTAATGTTTTGGCATACTAAACTACTTGATAAAACGGAAATGTATAAAGTGGCTTTAAAAGTAAATAAACCTAGAGCACTGGAATGGGAAATGTACGATAAAATATCAGACTCAGAATTGTTCAGAGCCAATCCTTTTTGCTCTGTGCAAAATATGTTTAATTTCTTCATTATTTACAGTATACCCTCTGCCATGTATCTGTGTTGATTGCCATCTTCATTTCTGGCAGAAAGAGAATGTACAATGCAACAGCAAATGTAAACTTAGTCTATTTCTCACCCTTCAGCTTAATGTTTTCCAAATGACCTTTGAAATTTAATAGTGCCTTAAACAGTATGTACTCAAGTTTTGTATTCATCCCTAGGCTAAAGGCAGATAGAGCGTTGGTTCCGATACTCTCAGGCTACGTATTTTTTTCAGGCTGCAAGAAGCAGATCCACACTTTGCTAGATCTCCATTAATTTGAATAAGACCCTCTTGTGTGCAGTCATACATAACGGAGTGGAGATTGGTCTGAAAGGAGGTCAGTTCTGCTGCGTGTGACTGCACTCAGGTAGATTTTATTCAGATCAATGGAGATGGGGGCACCGAGTGGATCTGCTTCTCTCAGCCTGAAAAAATCACAAAGGCTGAGAGCAGCGGAGCCAGTGCTCTGTTTGTCCTCAGCTTTAACCCTTCTCCTTTTGTTTTACTGCCACATGCAACTTCAAACCAAACTTAATGTTATCACAAAATGAGTACAAAGCATAGCATTTCTTTCTTTATCTTGTTCCTATCATTTGATCAAATGGGAAAGTAAATGTCATCATATAGTTCTGTGGTCTTTTAAGATTTACTTGCCTTGAGTAAAAGATAGTCTCCTGGCACACAGGGTGTTTTGTTGACCACTGCCAGGCCCATAGCCACTATGGCATCTGTAGATCCTGACCAATGCCCATCACTGCCTGACCAATGGCATCACTGCCCTATTTTAAGCACACGTGTTGCTTTTCATTCTGCAATATTCAGATAAATAACAAGTTAAGAGGGGTGTTTTCTTTTCCACCACTGTTCTCTGCCAGAGGCCAGCGGAAAACAACCAAGTACCATAAGCCTCAAATGAAAGCAAGCGTTCAGAACCATCTCAGAAATATTTTCATGAGTAGAAGTTTAGGTCTTTTAAATTCCTATCTTCAAATCAAGTATTTCCGACAATTTTGCAAGAATCATGTAATAGGCTAATGTGTTATTAGGAATACATATGGGAGCCATATTAACAGACTTATTTCATTTTGTAGGAGGTGCCATTGCCTGCCGCACAACCAACACCTACCATTGTACGTCCTGCGTCTCTTCAGGTTCCTAATGTCCTGCTTACAAATACAGATTCAAGTGTCATTATTCAACCGGCAATACCTTCACCAACATCCAGCACTGTAATCACGCAAGCCCCTCCCGCTAACAGACCAATAGTGTAAGTATACCATAGTGTTGCTTTGTAATTATAATACAAACTATCCAAGCCATTTTTAACTCTGTGGTACCCAGCAGGGTTTACTATAGTGGGTAGTAACCAAAGTGAGACTGTGTCCTCTACTATGCAGGATTTGATTAAGGTCGGTGGTTGCCAGCTAAGAATGCTGGGATCCCTTTCAAATTTGTATAGCTTTTGGAATCACTAGTTACTAATTGTCCTTTTGCAGCCATTGGCACTACAGATCAACACACATAAAAGAATAAAAGTTAAAAATAAAACTACTTGCAAGATGGCAGTAGCAGGCGAGAGAAATGAGTATAATTTGCAATAGCAATGTGGGCTACCTGCTGGAAAACCTCTGGTGAAAGGAAAGATAGTTCTGAGAGAGGAAAAACGTTAGCAAAACACGCAACATTATTTTAAAACATCCTGTTTGAGGCACTTTCTTCCTTGCTTCCTCCACAAAACAATCTCTAAAACAGCCTATATGCTACTTTATAATTAATAGTTGAATAGTTAATTTGGTTAAAAAAACTACAGTAATTCTGTTGTTTTTCAATATATGTCTCAGCATTACTGACAAATGGAAACAAACATTTGTTTGTGTATATATAAATATTTTTTTATACAAATGTTACTAATGTATGTATATACCACAGAGATGAAATACACCCATATTTAGGGCAGCAACCTTGCCTTGAACCACCATTTCGTGATGGTCTGTGTGCTGCCTCAGAGATCACCTGACCAGAAATACTTCAACTCTTAACTGTAACAGGAAGAAGTGTTGAAGCAAAAGATAGTCTGTTAATTGGCTCGTGACCTAACATGTATGGTTTGTTAGTTTGTTTGTGTGCACAGTGAATCGTACGATGCCAGGGGGCGCCACTTATTTTTTAAAATGACAATTTTCTATTTATGATTACCCATTGGCACATACTACTAGAATAGTATATTATTATGAAAATGGTTTATTTACATGAAGCAGGGTTTTACACGTGAGCTGTTTTATTCAATATCTTTTTATAAGACCTACATTGTTCGGGGGGTATAGTTTTCCTTTAAATAAAAATTGCACGTTAACCAAGCAGGCCATAGGAATTGGCTTTGCATTAATGTGTCAAAAAATAAAGCATATGTTTAATCTTCCTATTAAAGGGGGTTTTCATTTTGTATTACTTGTGGTTTTTGAGTTATTTCGCTTTTTATTCCGCAGCTTTTCAGTTGGCACTTTCAGCAACATGGTTGCCAAGGTCCAAATTATCGTAGCAACCATGCATTGATCTGAATAGACTGAAATATGAATAGGAGAGGGTCTGAATAGAAAGATGAGCAATTAAAAGTGGCACTAACAAATGTGTAGTCTTGGAGATCATCTATTTTTTAGATAGGGTCAGTGACCCCATTTGAAAGCTAGACAGAGATAGAAAAAGAAGGCAAATAATTCAAAAGCTAGAAAAAGTGAAGACCAATTGAAACGTTGCTTAGATTTAGCCATATTATAACATAATGAAATTTTACTTAAAGGAGAAGAAAAGTCTTTTTTGCTTGGGGTGCCAACAGTTAGGCACCCCCAAGTGAGTGTATTTACTTACCTGACACCCCGGGCTGGTGTTTCTATCAGCAGAAACCTGCATTAGCCCAGGGGTTATTCCAGCAAACGATTCTCTTCCTGCTTCTTCTTTCCTCTTATAGCTGTGCATGCGCAATAGAGTGAAAAGCCTAACTAACAAAAAAGCTGGCTATTTCATTCTGCTGTGCATGCGTCTGCCCTGGGAAATTTGAAGAAGGAAGAAACGAAGAAGGCGATAGCTCTGTGGTGCTCACTGGCAGAACACCGGGTCAGTGTAGTTTTTTACTGATAGAAACACTGGCCCCGTGTGTCAGGTAAGTATATACAATCACTCAGGGATACCTACTTTTTTGGGACCCAAAGTTAAAATAACTGTCCTTCACCTTTAACAACTTTGATATTAATAAATAGATCATTTTGGATGTGAAGTACGGTTCAATATTCATCAACAAACTTCAGCGTGGCTAATCTTATTGGTGGGTTTCATGGAAATACGAGATTAGTCTGCAAGTCTGTTACATCTGTGCTATTTGCAGGTGTGCCTAGCATGTATTTTCAGAGCTGTAGAACATTTCCTATGCTAAATTTTACAATTCTTTTATACAAAGCAACGCAAATCATACCTGTAACATTGTATTGTAGCTAGGGTTGCCACCTGGCCAGTATTTTACCGGCCTGACCGGTAAAAATGATGCTTGACCCCAATGTTATTAATAGAGAAAAATCTAAATATATAGGAAGATCGGTATTTTTTTCCAAAAAAGGTGGCAACCCTAATTTTTCTCAGAGAAAAACAGGTGAGCTGTAGTACTGCAAGTGACTGAGCTCTCAGCGCTGTATTTCTGCTGCAGTATTTTTTGTATGACACATCTCTCAGAAATGGCAGGCATGTAGTTTAATGATCTGAATTAGCCCTAACATTTCTATTTTGGGTATGCAATTTTAAAGGGGTTGTTCACCTTCCAAACACTTCACTTTCCAGTTCAGTTATTTTCAGATTGTTCACCATAAACAAATACTTTTTGCATTTGCTTTCCATTTTTTATTTTTTGTTAGAAGTGATACAATAGTTGATAATCTAGAGATGCTGCTGAGGAATGTATCAACTACATGTTGCAAAATTAACAGTTTGTCTGCATTAGAATTACTGAGCTGTTAGACTCAAACACCAGAGACAGGAACATTGAAAATTAAACTTAGATTTTGGAAAAACAGTAAAAAATAAATAATGGAAAGTAATTGAAAAAAGTCTTTATTTCTGGGGAGCAATCTAAAAACAACTGAATTGGAAAAAAGTGTTTTGAAGGTAAACAACCCCTTTAATGAAGCTCAGCGATTCTGCTCAGTAGGGACAAAGATAACAAATGTATAAATTAAATGTATCAATTTAGAACGGTTAAAGAGTCGGCGACCCCCTTCCCAGAGCTGCTTTAGAAGGTGAAAAATGAAACTTTACACTTCAACATTTGAAAAACATTTGAAAAACATTCGGAAAACAGTTGCAAATAGAAAATGGAAAGTAATTGGAAAAAGTCATTTTCTGGTGAATAATCTGAAACCAGCTGAACTGGAAAAAGTGCTTGAAGTTAAACAACCCCTTTAATGTTCAATAACAAACCTGCAGCAGTACAATGATATGGTATTCTAGATATTTCAACAGCAGATTAGATCTTCTATCAGTTGGTTACAATAGCAACTTTTTTTGCTTGTATTGTTAAAGCAGGTTTTGTATGTGTTGGCTGTGACATAGATTTGAAAGGAAAACTTATATTTGATCACTTTCTGGATGTGCAAAGTCTGTGGTTGCCTTGTTTTTAAGGTTAGCATCCTTGCTTTTTTTCTATCCTCAGACCAGTTCCAGCTCCTTTTCCTCTATTGTTACATCTTCCTAATGGACAAACCATGCCTGTTGCTATTCCTGCCTCAATCACAAATTCCACTGTACACATACCTGCTTCAGTCCCAGTAAGTTTGTATGTGTGTGTGAATACTCCATATTCCTAGTAATGGTATTGTGCTGATCAACCAGTCTTCATTGTATGCTGTTTGGTTTCCTTTGTTCATCACACATTAACATTTACTTTTTTTCTGTTCTTTTTTTTTTTTATCTGATTATTTATATTTTTAAGAAATGTTTTTGTTTGTATTTAAATGTAAATATATAGAAATCTGTGTGCTTTAACTTCAACATTACCTTGTATTTGTAGCTTGTGCTGTTGTATAAAGAACTGTAATTGGGACAATTATCTGTCTTAGTTTTGACAAATGCAGCATGGGAGAATATAGTCATGTTTTTCTTTATGGCACAGGGCAAGATCAGTGACCCATGTTTATTTAATTTATTATACAGTATTCAAGTTTCTGATGTCTAGAGATTTTAAGGGCACTGTAATGCCAGCACATGTAGATGTTTTTTTGAAATCCCAAGCACTTATATGAAGCTAAGCATACAGAACAACAGAGCTAAATATATGTAGTCATCATTTATGTGACAACTTACACATAATTAAAATGCAGATTTAATAATGGTTCAGTCATGGGGTCTATAATCGGTGGTCTATAATTAGGAAACCTGTATGCAGGATGCTCTAAAATATGGCACTGCCACTTCTCATAGAGTCCTGTTTAAATAAGAAGTCCATAGTTTTTGACATTTCCTTTTACTCTGCAATAATAAAACATTCCCATTGGAATTTCTTTTACGGTTAAATATATATTTTTGGCATTAAAGTATAGTGTGTCACTTTACAGTAAGATCCCTTATCCAGGCATGCCAGGTTTCAAGCATTCCAATTAATAACTCCCATAAATGTATCACGAGACACATTGTACTGCTACTTATTGGTGTGAGAAACCCTCACTCTTTAGTAAGTAGAAAGCAAATGTACGGTTAAAGTGATAATGCTACTCAGAGGGAGATCATTTAACTGAATCCTATAATGTGGATGCCCCCTGTTTCGTTTATGTACATAAAGTATGTACCTCACATGCTTATCAAGCTCATCTTTTATTTTACCCAGTTTACTAGGATATAAAATTTTAGTTTAGCGTCCCTTTCCTGTTTGGGATACCAGAACACTTTGCTAACTGATCTTGCAATCCTTTGGAAATTCAGCTAACTTTACTCCAAAAACCTGCTCCCTGATTTAAATTCCATTACTTTACATTATAAAAAGTGTTTATTTTATAGAAACAGGCATTGCAATGTGGACCACTAGAAGCCAGTAGACTAGCGCATAGCCTACCCTCTGTTATTAAAATGTAACACCATTTATATTTCTTTGTCTGTTCTGAGCAAAATCAGAATTAAATCTGAATAGTTAAATGGTCTCGCTAGGGAATATCTAAAGCTAGATGTCAGGATGAGTCTAGCAGATTAATTCCCAGATGTAGCTCTTTTTTTCTCTCTTGTATCCTTAAGAACAATGTCCTGTTCTTTGTGCATTTTTAGTACTGTCTATGCTATTTGCAGCAGCCCAATGCAATAAATGATAACAGAAATACTGGAGGAATCTTTTACACAGTATGTTTAAATTGTTGTTGGCAAAATACTGATTTTATTCTACTTCTAACTTTTAAAATGCATAAGATCTCCTCCATACTAAGTACTGTAGCTTATTTGAGAATAAAAGGGTCTGAAAACTGTTTAAAAACAAGGAAACTTACTCCCTCTTCTGGGTGCTGGAGGAAGTGCACCTTTGCAATTATAACGGTCATTGCATTTTAATCCCTTGTTTTGTGGTTCTAAGTGTATTTTATAAGATAGACAGTATATTCAATGATGAAAAAGATACAATATACTGAATTCATATACAAATTCTAGCCTGGCATTTGAACTGATACTTTCCGCTGTCATTCGCCCTTATGCAATAAACATGCATAAAATAAATCACACCGGTGCTACAATAAGAACTCCTTACAAAATTGATTAAATCGGATATAAACATTGATGTGGGGTTAATATTTAGCACAATATGGACCCAGTTTAAATTGGTTGTCATTTTAAGATGGCATTGCAGAGTCGCTTTATTTTACTATGTACTGTATTTACTGTATATGGCTGAAATGACAATAAAATACACTTGACGACTTTAGAGTGAATATTAGTTGTAGATATGCTGCAAAGTAATACCATATTTCTAACAGATGTGAACAGGATGCTAAATTTTCTTGCAATAGCATTTTCAGGAACATGGCTGCACTTATTTGTAAGACTAATTGCAACTCCAAACTTCTGTTATATGTGCTGTTCTATTTGTGAACTGCCCCACAATAACAACTATGGCAATGTAATATAGCAAAGTCACCTGTGTGAATGATTACATTCTGAATGTACTGCATGTAGTGGAATGTCACTTTCATGGTATGGTTGGCATATAGATGCATTGCAGTCGTCAAGCAGATTGTCAGCATGTTGTGTGTGTATATTTGCACCAATGCAATACGTTTTGTAGGGATCTTTTTTGTTTTGCATTTTATTGACATACATAGATACATGCAGTGTTCCTACACATGCTGTTATGTTTTACAAAACTAGTTCTGTTTTATTCGCAGCTTGTTAGACCAGTCACCGTGGTGCCTACTATTCCAGGGATTCCAGGGCCTGCTTCCCCACAGCCTGCCCAGTCAGAGGCAAAACTGGTAAATATATCGAACATACACTTTTGGAATAGTTCTTACATATGGGAAAATCAGGGTTTGCCTTATGCAGTATGATAAGAAATAAATATAAAACAAAACAAGTTATAACCACACTGAAAATATTTTGGTACTATACATTGGGTGTGATGTATAAAAAATCTTTAATGAACTTGACAAATTGGTTTAATTTGCAGAGAGTAGCGCATGTTGTGACCGAGCGTAGAAGTAGCAGCAACCAAAAGTTTTTCTGTGACCGCGTATGGTCACCTTTAATAAGATTTAATTAAATTTTAATGTGCTAACAATAAAAAAAGTCCATGCAGAAAAGGAGCAGGAAAAAAATTCCACCGCACCTGTGCAGATAAATAATATAAAAATAATATCCAGAGTTCTTCCTTTATACAAAGCACAATAAATAAAATACATTGTTGTCCTTTTATGAATGCATGAGTATTCTACAATAAGACCAGGTCTACAAACTCATGCTATCCTTGTAAGGCAGGCATGTCCAAAGTCAGGCCCAGGGGCCAAATGCGGCCTGTTTTCAAATTTACACCGGCCCTCAGCCTCCATCATGAAATTAATAATAATGTGGCCGCCAGCACAGTGCAATCAGGAATCACGTAGCCGTAATATTTGGGCACATTGGTAAAATGATCCGCAACTTGGTCTATACTGCTGCCTGTGTGCTGAAGGTGTTAGTAATAGACACATACTGGCACATAGTGACGCGCCACTTCACATACTTCTTCAGGGCTGAAGGTGCAAAAGACGTAGTGACGTGCCAGTACTGTAAACTAAAGAAGTATGCAAGAGCAGCGTGTCACTATGTGCCAGTACGTGTCTATTGCTAACACCTTCAGCACAAAGGCAGCAGTATAGACCAAGTTGCAGATCATTTCACTAATGTGCCCAATATTACTGCTACGGCTACGTGATTCCTTGTTTAAATGAGTTAAATGATGTTAATGATTCAAAGACTGTCAGGCTGAATGGTCGGCCCCCACACATTTTAACCTCACCAAATCTGGCTCTTGTTGCAGAAAAGTTTGGACACCACTAAGCAGGTAGCAGCAAATCAGTCTATTAATATCAGTGGGGATCACTGGATAAATTATGTTTAAAATGTTTGCCATTTAAAAATAAGTATGTATCTACATTACATTTTAATTTCTTTCAATTTGGTCTGTTCCTCGGCATAGAGATCTCCAGCTTGGTGGTTCTTCAGTTAGAGGGTTACAGGTTGGACATCTCTGTGCCATATTTAATTCCATTCTTGAGTAAAAGCTACTCCAGTTCACGTAGGTTAATTGGTATTCTGTACAACACTTTGCAACCATGACAGCCCTGCAGTGCCACGTCAGAATTGGCATGTCTGAATCACTGAATGATCCATTATCCTGCAGTTCCCTCATACAAATATGCTCACTTAGACATTGTCGTATATACACGCAATTACTTGATACCGGAGTGTCCTAGTTAAACTAACTAAAAGAGCTGCGGGGGGGGGGAGCATTGAGGAGAACATTAAATGAAGTTCTGCCCTGTGGGATTTACCATGTACAGACTTTTTGTGACAAACTGTGAATTATCTTTCTGCATAGTGTGAAACCAGTAGGTTTTCTACAAGAGACTTCCATTCAGAGCTGACAGAGGGCAGCTTGGCAAGTGTTCAGAAAGCTCTATTAACTTGGTTAAGCCCGGCATGGAACCTTGTATTCAGCAGAATTCTTCTGACCTGCCTCTCTGCATGCCAAGCTTATCAGCAAACGCCTAATGAGCCCCCCTCTACACAGACCCAATCCCTACCTACTTCAATTGCATATATTCTCTGGGGGAGGAGAGACAAGATATATTGAGGACTGATGATGCTGCAAAGACCACAATAATGATAATTAACTTGCTGAATTTAGAAGATTATGCTGTTAATTAGTTGCAAAATAAAGATAAGTAATAGAGCAGCAGATGGTCGGATAACACCCAGGAGAAGGAGGGTTATTACTCTGATGAGCTTTTGTGGCAGATATGAAATATGAATCTGACTTTTTTGGAAGTTGTTCCTAAAGAATTGTTCCTGCTTCTACAAGCTCATGATGGAGCGACCTATCCCAACCAAATTTTGACAGATGTGAGAGGGGTTTGTTTTCAAGGGTATGCAATACTCAAGCTACACATTCGATGCAAAAAAAAAAAAGTTTTTGTGCAATTTGTGTTTTGTCGAGTGGGAGTGTGTCTTCTCTCAAAAATTGTATGGCACTGTTTTCGTTAACATAAAATATATTTTCGGAATATTTATTAATCAATGCTCCAGAATAGGTTTTATACATTAACTCTATATACATCATACTTGAAACATGTCACCAAGCTGCCATATGAAGATAATTACAGTTAATTAGTTTCATATAAATTACGGAAAATGTGCACGAGACTACCGGTATATGTGAGAATGGGGGTTATGCTATAAAAGTGGGCAGGAGTACTGTAACAGTAATGGAACAATTATCCTCTGAAAATCTTTCATCTTATGCCATAAGCTCTTTACTGATTATGTCTTCATGGCTAGGACCCCACTCATTTATTGGCACTTACTTTATTGATATGAACCCTTTTCCATTTCTTAAGTTTTTTTTTTTTTTTACATTCTGCAATACACCATCAACTGAAATATGTTTTGATGTGCTGTGGTCTGGTTTGCTTTGCCTGTTACTAGATCTTAAAAAATATGATTATTAAAAATAATAATAATACTAATGTATTTATTAAGCTCCAGAACTGAATAATAGAAAGTTGTTTATATTAATCTTACATAATTAACCTGCATATATGTCTGGAGTGTTAGTGGAAACCCATGCAAAAACAGGTTGAGTAAACCGTTTTCTTACTATTGTCCCAGCGTTGAAGTTGAACTCAGGACCCAACACTTCAAATGCTAACCACTGACCCATCATGCTGCCCCTCTGCCATAACACAAGTTTAGTTATTAAACATTGATACCAAATATATCTGAGGTTGGGATAATAAGCACTCCCAGCACTACCAGGTGCTGGTCAACCTCTAATTGGCGTTGTAAGGGAGCCTCATGAAGAAAATATAAACTGAAACCTTTCTATTTTGCAAATACAACACATAACATGAACTTAAAGGACAAGAAAGGTCTAAAATAGAATAAGGCTAGAAATGCTGTATTTTGTATACTAAACATAAACATGAACTTACTGCACCACAAGCCGAATCAAACAAATGATTTATGCTTACAAAGTTGGCCACAGGGGGCTGTCATCTTGTAACTTTGTTAAACATCTTTGCCTGACCCTGACCCTGCACATGCTCAGTGTGGTCTGGGCTGCTTAGGGATCGTCATAAACAAAGCTGCTTGAATTCTGCATGGCTGGTAAGTAAGGCGGGGGCCCCCCCTGCTGTTCATAAGTATGATTGTTTCCCTGCTCAGCAGTTAGGGACCATCTGACAATTCCTATCCACAGCAGTAAATGAAGGGAGAATTTCACTGCATACAGTCGGGTTTCTTATAAAAACTGGGATTTTATTTTTTTTGCCTTTCCTTGTCCTTTAATGACAATTTACAAGATTAATGTTTCTTCCTTACATAAAAAAATCTGCATGTCGGCTAATAAAAATAATGATCAAAAGGTCAGAGATAACTGCTTTACCCCCATACCGTAATACCGTAGATCTCTAGTCTGTGTGCCTGCTCCTGGCAATCCTACAATTACAGGTGAACCTTTGCTCGTTTACATTTAAAACAGATTCACATTATCATTTAAAATTACATTCACTGTATTCAAGAACTGTATAAACATTATGAGAGAAATGTCAACATGCAATCAGTTCATAATAGATCTCCTTTAAGGGATGTCACAGTTTGAAAGGGGTGGTATAAAAACTTATGGGCACTTGATAGTGATAAATACTGAGACCTAGACCAGATTTTGCATGTTAAGCCTAGAAGCCAAAGGGTTTTTTTTTCTGAAAGCAAATGGAGAGAAAAAGTTAATAATTATGTTCATAATTTTTGAAAACATTTTGAAAAAGGCTTATTTTTTAGCTAAAATGCACAAATTCAAATTGGAGTTTCAAAAACTTGAATTTTAGAGATTTCTTAATCACCCAAAACACACACAATTCAAATTTTAAAATTCAGCAGCTGCCAAGATCATTTAGAAGTTGGCTTTTTATAAAATAGTGTTTTTTCTATTTGAATTTTAATGAGCGTTTGTAGACCTACTGAAAATTATGAGTAGAATACAAATTCAATGTATTTGAGTTTTTTCCACAGTTTTATTTGATCAAGTTTTTTATATTCAAATCTTTTAATAAATAAGCCAACATTTGAATATGGTAAAGTTTCAAGTTTATTTGAATTCGATTTTTTTTTTGTATCAGTGTCTTTATTGATTTTCAATTTTTTAAAAAAGTATTTTAGACATACGTATGTCTGATAATTTTTACATAGACGTTATGAAAGTTCAAGCAAAAAATAAAGAAAAAAAAAATAAAAGGAAGGAAATTTATATCTTAACATTATTTAACTTAGTCTTGTAAAAATTACCGAGATTATTTGTTGAGGATCACAGGTTAAATTGTTTATCTGTTGTAAGATGCTAAAAGCATGTTAATGCGATGACTCCTGGGATGGTGACACACCATTCGCTTCTTGAGTTATATCTTGAATTTGAGTTTTGATAAATAAATGTCTAATAGTCATTTTAGTCATAGTTTAGTAAAACTGTTGAAATTTTCAGCCTCGCTGAAAGTAAATGGAACAATGGTATTTTAGTTTGTGTGCAACTTTTTTTCATGATAAACTGTGAATATCCTGTCACAGATCTTTCTTAAAGGAACAGTAACACCAAAAACATATTTTAAAGGAATGACGATACTCTTGTCCTGCACTGGTAAAACGGGTGTGTTTGCTTCAGAAACACTACTATAGTTTATATACTACAGAGCTTATCTGTTATCTGCTGTGTGTCCTGTGCCTTTTCTCCTTTTTCAGCTTTGAATGGCTAATCCCATGGGTACACAGCAGCATGGTTATACACACTATAGCCGAGTTCCTGAAGGAAACACACCAGTTCTACCAATTAATTGAGATCAGTACTTTCATTATTTTCATTAATTTAATACACTTTAATTTTTGGTGTTACTGTTCCTTTAAATATGCTACTGCTTGAGAATAAAAAAACACAAAAAACTCTTCTAATACTAACTCATAGTGCATACTTGTATTATGTCATCATTCTTACCAACAAGGAAAACAATATTATGTTAAGATTTTCTTAATATTATTATTATAGTTCCTCACTTACTCTGGGTTTTATAAGATTATATATATCATTCACATCAGTCCCTTCCTCAGTAGAGTTGACAATCTGATAACCATGTCACGCAAAATATGGCCGATTTTATCAGGAGCTAATTAAATTTGTGGTGTGGAAGGAAATTTAAGTTACTAGAGGAAACACACATAGACAAATGAAAATGATACAAAATCCATGCATATAGTGGACGGGAATTTATCCTAGGACCCATGCATTGCAAGGAAGCAATGCTAACCACCCTACAGTGACCCTGTAATTTTTATTCTTGTTAATGATGTATGCAACGTGGAAGCAAAACATTATAGGACAGATTTATTGAAAGCCATGTTTAGTAATTTTATCCAGTCAGTTGTGTAATAAGCATATAATTTGAAGGCAGTACACTCGAAAAGTTTAATTCTTTTACTTGAAGCACAGTGATATCATTTAGCCATACAAATGGTGATATAAATTAGCCATGTCCTTGAAAAGATTATAAAATTTGTATATGTGAAACAAAAGTTCTTTCTCTTTACCTAAACATTTGTATATGAGTATAAAATGTTCCTGCTGTATTTACATTCCTCTGTGTTTTTTCTCTCTTTTAATCAGAGACTAAAAGCAGCTTTGACTCAGCAGCAGAATCCTCAGGTAACAAATGGTGATGCAACAAAGGGACAAAGCAGTGGAACTGCAAGAAGTGAGCCAGAGGAAGTTCAGCCTCAGTCATTGCAGCAGCCTGCAACATCCACTACAGAAACACCGGTATGGGAAATAGATTCTCCAGTGCTGTATGTCTTCTATCACACACACAGACTGACATAAAAGTAACTTGTTTAACTCTATACATAAAAATATATACATGAGATTCATGCTCACCAGTTTACTAGGTTTAAGTGGCAACTGGGTGCCAGCAAAGGAGTTGGTAAAGCATATTCTGTGTTGGTGTATTTTCAATAGCAAGGAAACAGCCAAAACTGCCAATGCTACTACAGATATTGGACCTATTATCCGGAATCATCGGGACCTGGGGCTTTCCGGATAACGGGTCTTTCCGTAATTTGGATCTTCACACCTTAAGACTACTAGAAAATCATGTAAACATTAAATAAACCCAATAGGCTGGTTTTACTTCCAATGAGGATTAATTATATTTTAGTTGGGATCAAGTACAAGCTACTGTTTTCTTACTACAGAGAAAAACAGAAATCATTTTTAAAATTTTGGATTATTTGATTATAATGGAGTCTATGGGAGACAGGCTTTCCGTAATTCGGAACTTTCTGGATAACGGGTTTCCGGATAACGGATCCCATACCTGTAGTACTAGTTGGAACTGGAGATTATCAGGCCAGAAATATTTAAACATTTGGATGCCAAAATCCTGGACTAATCCTGAAAAGCCTAATAATACCAAAACATCAGTACTAGACTTTATCTCTGATAAGGTAAAATATTATGGTAAATAAATTACTTATGTACTACAGAAAAAGCATGTTAAAATTAAAATATTATTTAGAAAAGTTATATTACCTTTTCGAAAATAAAAAACATTGTTCTGTTCACCATTAGATATTGTTTTTGTCTTTGTCTGTGTTGGATAGCAGGACTATTTCTTCATTAGTTGAGTTCCATTTCTTTAGCCAACATGATGCATTGGCAGATATCATATATATATATATCACAGTCCAATGAGTATCCGCACTCCAAGGCACACTGTTGAGGCATGTATAGCCGGGGTGCAAGGTTTAAGATTTATATAACTTAATATTCAAGAGAACCAGCACTCCCATATATAAAAAAATTCTCTTTTATTTTCGGTCCTGCTGGGACCGAAACATTGGATACTGATGCAACGAAAATAAAAGAGAATTTTTTTATATATGGGAGTGCTGGTTCTCTTGAATATTGAGATATATATATATATATATATACACACATATACACACATATACACACACCCAGACCCTTAGGCAGAAAAGTCAAAATCACCCTGACTTCCCAAACCAAATCCAAATGGCCAACTTAACTTGTCTTCTCTTAATTTTGGCAGATCTTCAGGGTACATGAAATATCTATCCATAAAATTAGCGTTTTATAACTTACAAAAAGAATTTAGATCACTAGAACTGGACTTCAAAGGTTTGTCTTAAATTGAAACTAGATCGTTATTAAGTACAAATTGATTCTAATGGAGTTAACAAAACTTGAGGAAATACCAACAAGCTTTCCCTGTCATCTAAGACAAGTCACTTTTAATTCTGATCTTTTTAAATGTCAGCATTGTAAGAATAATGGTACTCTGCTCTAAATGCTATGTTTAATCCTCTCTACGAATGACTTCTAACCTTTTTTTTTTTTTAATTTTGTCAGCAGTCACAGACAAATGACAATTTAAAATTCCCAAAAATACAATTTTATCGACTGTTAATATAAGTGTAGCATAAGATTTTTATATGGATAAATTGTACAGTAGTTACACTTTTACAGCAGCAATGTTGGCTTGGCCTCTTTGTTTTTTGTTTTTTTTGGCTTGGGGCTAAAACTTGAAATTGTAATATATGGACACTGGGGAAGTATCCATGGTATCATTATGTCTATACAATTCCTAGTTTAATCTTTTCCATTGGATACCTTAATATATATCCTGTTGCTGAAAGATTTCAAAATTGGGGAGCTCATCCCACTGTATATACAGTCAAGAAAGTGCCAATACTGGAAGAACTCTACCTTGTATAGGGATCAGTATACAGCTGCAAATATCCAGTAGCACACTGAAAATGTGAGACTGGATTTTTGCAGTTGCTGAAAGATTCATCATGAGGGGATATTTCCTGTTTAAAACATTTTTTGGAAAATAATTACCCCTTGCATCTAACATTCGGTAAATGTAGGTGTTGTTGTGCACTTTACTATTTTAAACAAAGGTGTGCTAAATCTCCTTTCAATAAATGTTAAAAAGAAGAGCAAGTTCAAACGTTATTGGTTGAAAATCAACAGTGTAATAATCTTCCTATGTGACTTATGAAACACCTCTAAACTTAAAGAGGTGGACTCTTTTTCTAAACACCAACTGCCTTGTCCTTGTTTGTTGCAGGCTTCCCCTGTTCCCCCCACTCCACAAACTCAAAGCACAGGGGGGCGCCGGAGAAAAGCAGCAAGCGATGACCCAGATGAAAAAAGGAGGAAGTTTTTAGAACGGAACCGTGCAGCTGCTTCCAGGTGCAGGCAGAAGCGAAAAGTTTGGGTGCAATCCCTAGAGAAAAAAGCAGAGGACCTCAGTTCTTTCAATGTGCAGCTACAGGTACAGCCCATTACATTAAAAAAAAAATTAACAACGATAGACCATGTTCTTTTCCCTTAATTTGTATAAGGTCCTTTTGCAGGTGATTTTATTTTTTCTATTATTTTTTTACATGTATATGAAATATGTTTTCCATACTGCTAGTTTTTGATAATGAATATACACTTTCTTTTTTAAATTGAGACTTAAATAGAATTTTAATTGCACAATTAGGTTGGCCTATACCCTATATGGCCTACTGCATTTTCCATCATGTTTTAGTCATTTGGTAATTGGTTACTATGGCTTTAAACCAGTCAACTATACCACATAAAATGCATGTTTCCAAATATGTGTACAATCTAGCATTAAGTTTTCATTATTATATAAAAATGACCATATACACCATATACACCATAGCCTTGCAGAAGACTGCAAATTATGTGATGGTAGCATTCAGTGATGTTCAAATATTCTGCATCCTTCTGTCATTTTTCAAAACTTTTTTGTAGTTAGGGAATCATTATGATAATTTAATACGTTAGACAGAACCAGCATGTAAACAGATGCATCTTATTCCTGGGCATCGCCAATGAAGAAAAAACATTTACAAATATAGAGTAAATTCACATAAAATGATTTGTTGGTTTTGTAGTAATAAAAATGTGATGCTTTATTATGTTCATTACAGGAAGGATATTATAGTCTTGTAAGCACGCAGCACAATACCCTAAAGGAAGGTAGTCAATCTATGTGGAAACACCTATCTCTGTTTATTTACCTAAAATGCAAACAAGGAAATTGGGTTTTCAAAGCTTGCCACTATAATTCTTTATATATCAGCCTTCTGTAATTTTAAAGATAGAATAAGAATGGAAAAAATTTAAATCCAAATAGCTAAGCATTCTGTTTGTTCTTTGTTGCAGTTGGTAAATTCATTATAAATGTCTTTAAATATTTATTTCATATAAAACAGACTACTTGGCTAGTGCTGCTTCTTTTTTTAAGTGCTCCTCAATATAAAAATAAAAGAGAGATGGAATGTTAAAGGACGGTTAGTATCACATTAGTAATTTGCAGAGAGGATTAGAAAAAAAAGAATAATATATGGCTAACTGTTTCTGTGATTAAAGAGGTCCACCAACCAAAAGATGGTTTTTTTGTTCTAATGAAAGAAAATATAATTTTTTGCAACTTTTGAATATACATTGAATACAAATGTTCAAAGTTATTTTAACAGCAAAATCTGTCTGAATTATATTTTCTTGCGAAAAGAGAGTACTGTAAAAAACATGCAAATGATATACTGTTCATTACTAGACACCACTATTGACCTGATTTATTTTGTGGAATAGAAGGCAGAACATGTAGGATATTTTTTAACCCTTAAGTGTTGCAACAGTGTATGAAAGCACTCACAGCCATGACCATCAAACATAAATCAAAGAGCTTTTATTAGTGCATGGTGTATCTCTATATATATATATATATATATATATATATATATATATATATATATATATATATATATATATATATATATATATATATATATATATATATATATATATATATATATATATATAAACACACAGCTATACAATGCCAAGTCAGTTATACTATCACCAAGTTCTCTAGTCACTCTAATAAACATAGACATGCATTGATGCCCTTATGTAAGCATAGCATTATATGTTATAAATATGTGTTGTCTGTCCAATAAATAATATTATACTGTGCTATATATATCTTTTATAGCCAAGCCACCAGCCTTACAATCTCATTTTTATGACTGAAGATGAGAAAGTCTCCTGGTTTATTTATAAGAGAGAAGTGTATGTATGTAAGTTATGAGGTTTCCATCACAGTATACGGTACAAAAATATGAAATCCAACATATCATTTAGAGTCATTGAATACATACAGTATTACGCCATGTCTCTATATACACACAGTAGACAAAAACCTACAGTTGTTGTTGTACTGTGACAATTTCCCTTAGTTTAGGGGTTTGCAGAGTTTGCTTGATTGCAAGAAATTGCTCGTCTTTCATATATACAAACCATATAAACATTTTGGTGCCAAAAAGGAACTTTGACCCCCAGCAAAAAGCAAAAAAAAAAAAAAAAAAACCTATCTTTTTTGTTCTTCATTAAGTGCAGTTCATTGTGCCATTTGGCTCTGACTTCTTACAGTCTTTCATTTGATGACCAATGTGTAGAAGATTAGGGAAAGACATTCATGCAGATAAACTCTAGACAGACATCATTATGTCAATAACTAACGCCTTGGGAGACTACCAAACTCAAGGAAGCACAGGACTTTTTATTTCATTTTTTTTTAATTTAAAAGCTGTGGTCTTGAGGCATTGCAAACCTTTAGGAGAGAAACAGACAAGCTGGTGCCAATAAAAAAAAAAATCTAGCACAATATGGAAATCGTGTGTAAAAGCCATATGGCTACTTAAGAGCTCTATTAGTATTAACGCTTTCATTCCTGCCAAAGGATGCTCTCATTTATTGTTTGTGTTGTGTTTCAATTGCTGTGTATTAATATAATTCCAAATTCTGACTGGCCTTATATCAGTACATCAAGAAATGAAAAGCAAAAGAAGATCCAGAAAGTTTTAAAACCCTCAAGATATGGAAATGTAAATACTAAATAAGTTTACATCAGAAGCAAGACTTAAAAATGGTCATATACATGCACAGGGGGATCGTCAAGCTCAAAGGCACATACGCAATATAGCAATGCCTCCTTTTTACAGAGGCACTGTTTTATTTATACTGTGTAAATGCACTCTGCATTTTGGAAATATGTGAAATATAATTTTATTGTACATAAGGGCTTCAATTTTCATTGACACAGATTATGTCACTAAGCAATAAACATAATAACGGATGACATCACGAAGCACCATTTATAAGGATAAAATTTACAGCATATTCATTACTTTTCTGTATTATACTGGGAATAATGTACCACTTATTGTAAAATATAAGAATATTATAAGTCACCAAGATGTTCTTTGACCATGTAAAGGCATTGGCATTGTAACTCCAAGGTGATTTCTAATATCCTCATATTTTACAACAGAGAGTACATTATTTGTTATAATACACACGTTTCAGTGGGTCAGGTTATACAAATGACATATCACTAAGCACTGATTATAACTGATGATATCACTAAGCACTGTTTCTAAGGATATAATTTACAGGATCCCATTAAGAGGCCCTTGTGCATTATAAGGATACATTTCACAAATGCCTCTATTTTCCTTCACATAGACATCCGTGTTTAACGCACCTGAGCTTACCTTTGTTTCATGGTTAGGCCTAGTCAATCAATAGTGCATATGACAAGCATAGGGATTGCACACATTAATTTGCTTTAGGATTGGAAAGTAGGTGCACATCAAGCAATGCATTACCATCTATAAAAATATAGATGGTAAATGTTGGCTTCTTTTTACTTATAAACATGGCACAGAATCAGTTATGCCCCTTATATAGAGTTTAATTTTTGGATATACTTTCTCAACATATAAATGTTATATAATTCAGTATAATGAATATAACAATGTAAAGTATTTTGATATCTGTGATGTCAGACAGAGACAAATATGATACTAATCCCAACTGCTTCAACAACATAAATCACAGTTCCTAAATGTGTTGAGCTAAGCCCTTACAACACTCATGCCCCAGATTTAATAATAATGTTTTAAAACATTTTCCATTTCATACTGTGTCATCTCTAACACACATTTAGTAGTGTATACAAGTACAGGAATAGCACATTATGCTCACATGAATTCTAATTAGCAACTAATGCACAGATGTCTAATGTGAGAAAGTCTGCAAAACAGGAGTCCAAACATTTCTAGTGGCCTTGTTTCTTTATATGATTAATGGCAGTGACTAATAATATCCCTCTTACAAAGGTACTGACATGGGTCTGCAGTATGTGTGATTACCTATGGATTAGATTGATACTGATTTAGGATACTGCACACAAATTCAAATATACAGGTATGGGACCTGTTATCCAGAATGCTCCGGACCTGGGGCTTTCCGGATAACAGATCTTTCTGTAACTTGGATCTTCATACATTAAGGGGGTTATTTATCAAAGTACGAATTTATCTCAATATTTTCTGCTACAAACTCCGATCAAATCTGCTCTGGTTTTTTTACGCATATTTATTACTACATTTTCCCGAAATTTGTTTTGCGGTAAAATATCAGATTTTCATGATTTTTTCATACGATGTTCACATTTTTTTCCCCAAAAAAAATCGGGCTATTGCACAAAACCCAACGCACATCAAAAAATCATTGGGACCTCTACCACTGACTTATATGCAATCTCGACAGATCTGACATGCCGGATTTTCAGATTCAGACTTTTCCATTCTCGGGGCATAATAAATTACGAAAAATTTGTGATTTTTTTTAAAAAGTCTGATTTTATTTTTTAAAAAATCACACATTTTTTGTGATTTTTCATTCGGAGTTTAGTAAATAACACCCTTATTCTACTAGCAAATCATGTAAATATTAAATAAACCCAATAGACTGGTTTTGCTTCCAATAAGAATTAATTATATCTTAGTTTGGATCAAGTACAAGGTACTGTTTTATTAAAGAGAAAAGGGAAATCATTTTTTAAAATGTAGATTATTTGGATAAAAGGGGTGTCTATTGGAGATGGCCATTCAGTAATTTGGAGCTTTCTGGATAACAAGTTTCTGAATAACAGATCCCATACCTGTAATATCATAACTATTTCTGTATTTGTGCTTGGTTTAGCAAGTCTCAATTCCAGTACAGGTTTGGGACCTGTTATCCAGAATCAGGACCTGGGGCTTACCAGATAACGGGTCTTTCTGTAATTTGGGTCTTCACAGCACAAGACTTCTAGAATGTCATGTAAACATTAAATAAACCCAATAGGCTGGTGTTTCTTCCAATAAGGATTAATTATATCTTAGTTAGGATCAAGTACAAGGTACTATTTTATTATTACAGAGGAAAAAGGAAATTATTTTTAAAAATCTGGATTATTTTATTATAATGGAGTCTATGGGAGGCGCCTTTCTGTAATATGAAACTTTCTGGATAGCGGGTTTCCGGATAACAGATCCCATACCTCTAATCAAAATACTGTTGACAGTCTTGCACTTCAATATACAGTATAAATAAACATTTGCTGTAACATTTTGGATACCTGCAAGGAACTCATACTGTGTTTGTATTATGATTCCACATATAAAGAAGTTTAACAACTACAGTTAAATATGGTGGAGACCCCTTAGATCATTTGAGTTTGTTCCTTATTTTTTAAGTGTTTTTTTTGAATATTTTATTTGTCTCAGCTGACAGATTTATATATTAAACTGATATCTGGTTGCTATTATAAAAGATGAACAGTAGAAAAAAACCTGCAATAAAGAAGACTAACGCTAAAACAGAAACTTCACATTCTGTTGTTTGGTTGGTCACATTCAGCTCCAGGCTAGAAAGATATAGAATAGGAAGCCTATTATTTATAAATAGTGACTAATGAAGACCATTCATACTAAATGTTTAATGTAAATGCGATCTCCACTTTTAATAGGCTTAAGGAATTATAAGTTACATTATTAATGTATATTATATATTATTCTGTAAATTCATAAAGGTGTTCAATACATCAGAATTGATCCTGTAAGAGATATCACAGCAAAGCTTAGGCTTTGGTGAGTTTTCAGGGGCATACGTGAGATAATGAGTAGACACCAATGGTTCACAGGGCATTGTGTCACTTATGGGAGAACAAACGCCACCATTTAGCAAACTGCCCAAAAATGCCTTCTTATGCAGTAACATTACAATAATGAAATCCTAATCAGCTGATTTCATGTAATATGCAAAAATTTAAACTGGTTGGGATACAAATGTTCAGCTATACTATTCTCCTGCCTGTATATTAATACTTAATAGTATTATAAATAATATTATAATACTGTATATATATATAATACATTTTACCAGACATTGTATTGTATTTTGTATGTTTGTGTTTGTCCTTAATAAAATGTACCTTTGAAAAAATGCAAGATAAGGATTTGCCACCCTCCTCCACTCTATGAAGGGTTAAAATGACCATGTTGGCGGCAATTTGAGATGAACAAAATTTCTTTCTGTCTGCCAACAGCGAAACCATTGGCTGTGAAGAACAAAATGACTTGCAAAGAAAATTGAATGTCAAAGAAATAATTAAACCGTTCTTTATGCGAGCACATTAATCAATGCTGCGTTTTCCTTAATAACTCTTCACTTGAAGTGCTGGCAAAGCTGATCAGCATAGTGGGCATTAATGACCCATGATTACTTTTTACGTTGCATTTAATAGTAAAACTAATAAGTTTGGAGGCCTGCCTTTAGCATGGCAATTTAGCCTACAAAAAAGTTTCAGAAGTAGCCACATTTCGAGCTAGAAGATCGTATATCTTTATCATACATTGTTAGGATATTGTCAGTATTTATAACAAACTGGTGAAAACTGTATTCATATGCAATAGCCAAAGAAAAGCTGAGGATTTACTTTACCAGTATTCACACCCTCTGTGTATATAAGACACATTTGAATTATTAATTTAATGTCACACAGGGTAGGTTTACAACTGCTGCCATCACAAAAAAAATACAGTTGGTCAGAAAGCTCTTGCAAAGGGGGTCCTCCTGTCACCACTACATGTGCTTCAAGTAGCATATTTACCATCGTAATATATGAAAAAATATATTTTAACTGTTTTGGGCTCAGGCAGGTGCGGGTGGCGGGCTAGTGCAGGTCTAAAAAAAACCCGACCCACACATCACTATTTATTTATTAATTTAAAACAGTTAAAGAGGTTGTTCACCTTCCATACATTTCTCAGCAGCATCTCTGGAGTATAAGCAACTATTGGATCAATTCTAACAGCTGCTTTTAATGAAACTCAGCAATTCTGCTCAGCAGGGACAAAGATAAAAAAAAATGTAACAACTTAGAACAGTTAAAGAGTCTGCCCCGAGCTGCTTTAGAAGGTGAAAAATGAAACTTATTTCAGGTGAGCTATCTGAAACCAACTGAAATGAAAAACGTGTTTGAAGGTGAGCAACCCCTTTAAAAAGTTGGCGCCCCCTTCCAGAGCTGTTTTAGAAGGTGAAAAATTAAACTTTATACTTGACCATATTACAAAAATGATCACAAATAGAAAGTAATTGGAAAACGTCTTTTATTTCTGGTGAAAAATCTTAAACCAACTGATCTGAAAAAAGTGTTAGAAGGTGAACTTTTTCTTTAATCTTTATTTTAACTGTATTTTGTGATTATTGGTATTATCATAGTAATTCTATGAATAATGTAAATGTTTTTGTTCTGCTGTATAGTGCTGCGTACATAAGTAGCACTATATAAATAAAAATATACATATGCATGCAGTACATTTACATTACCAGAGCAAAAAACTGAAACCATAAGCCATGACGTGGGAGGCACGTTTATCAAATTTCGAATTCATGTTTTTTTTTTAATTCTAATAAATTCGAATATACTTGAATTCCGACTGGGAGGTTATTTTTGAAAAAAATTTTATATTTAAAACTCAAATGAATATTACCGACCATTAATAAATCTGCCCCATACACTTTCCATTACAATTGAAAAATGTAAAGGAAAACGTAACTTCCCTTAAGAGTAATCAAATACTCTTGGAAAGACATGCAGCATACATACATAATGCAGGTATAGGATGTACTATCTAGAATGCTTTGGAGCTGGGATTTCCAAGGGGTTACAAAACAGTGTATTTGATGGTAACCAAACTGAATAAATCAATATTTGTGGCAAAAATTCATTGGGTTTATTTAACGTTTAAATTTATTTAGGTGACAAAGTATGGTGATCCAAATTACGGCTAGACCACTTGTCCAAAAAAACTCAAGAACTGCTCCTATATCGTATTATGGAGTGTGTCTGGAGTAAGAGCTTGAAGTTGGAGGGAGGCCTCATTGGGACTACTGGAAACACCCCTGCATGTCCACATTTAGCACAGTAATTTAGTAATTACATTGGTAACACATGTCACTGTATGGTGAAATATGCTATTTAAGGGCATACATTCATTTTTGAATTAGCAGGTGGAGAGACTTAACAAAATAGCAACACCATGAATTTTGTGAAGTTTATAAAATCCATTAAGCTTGCATATAACAATATATAAGATTAGATATGAGCAGACAGCTTTTACTTGCTGAGTTTTTTCTGGTGACTTTTCTCTCTCTCTCTCTCTCTCTCTCTCTCTCTCTCTCTTTTTTCCTTTAATTCTAACTATTCAAGTTTTCATAAAATAACTACATTTTCTTTTCACATCAGTGTTTTTTCTCAGCATTTTTTTCAAATCAAGAATGAAACACCAACTGGATTTTTTGATAAATCATCCCCTTACGGTTTATATATGAAGAAACTAGGAACATGGATACCATTTGTTTTTGGCCTAAGTTCTTGCTTGGATGTATTGATCATGCCAGCTGCTTCGTAGATCTTACGTCGCATACAGGGCCAAACCTATCCCTACAATTTAGCAGAGCTTTGTGGCTGATTGCACAAATCTTTTTATCTTTAAGAATTTTATAATTAAGGTTTATGTAAATTCCAAAAATAATGTTGCTATAACCCATAGTGCTCATTAATAGTCATAATCCTTGTGACTACTCCTCCATGATGGCATTTTGTACAACATTGCTGGGCAGAATAATATAAATTGCACAAAGCTACCCTATGCACTATATGACTTCTTTATAAATCTGTTCCCTAGTTTTGACTTGCAGTGTGGTCGTTTTAACTAAAAAAATGCCCCTGTAATTATTAATCTAACAGAAAACAATGGGTTCATTTAAGAGAAATTTGCTTTAGCCGGCTTCTAAATGCAGTACATTATAAATAAAAGGTACAAGCTCCCAATAAAGCAAATGTCTTCTGTGTAAGGGTGGGAGACTAATCTCCTAAGCAAATCCCTTCCTCAGGCCATTTTTAGCAGTGCATGTGGGGGTCCATTGACTGGGGAGGGGAGCTGTTTTTCTCTGTCTGCTGTGGGAGGTAGAAATAATAAGGGGGTCTTATTTCTCTTGTTTCTTAAGCATAGGGTGACGGAAAGGAGAAACATTTTCATACATTTCTTTGGTATGGATCTATAAACTCCAGGGTGCACTGTGATTTGCTTTTGTTCAAGACTATGGCTGGGTTCAGGCAAGGCTACACAAGTAGCAGCAAACAAAGCCACCAAAATATACATTTAGTCAGGTAATAAATAAGTCTGCTATTTAGGGCAACAATTGTGTTCTTTATATCACCCCACTTAGCCCTTGTATTTAAGGATAAACAAGCATTAAAGTTTTTTCTATACATTTACTTACTAGTCTGACTTACAGACAAAAAGCATTTGCATGTTGCCAAGAGAAGTAGGAAAATTATAAGCCATATCAAAATAACAATAGTGTGAACACAGCATAATATTGAGATAAAATCACTGGGTACTTTTGTTCCTGCGTTCATAAATTTTAATTATTCTCAAACACAGCATTCAGTCTCTGCAGTCTGTTTCGCTTTCTATAGTTTGTGCCATCTCCTGTAATGATTTACCTTCAGTTTGCAGCGAGTTTTCAACAGCTCATAAACATTTTATTTGAAAATTAACCCATTGGACCTGTGCCATATTTGCCCTATTAAAAATAACTTTCCTTTGAAATTCCCTGTAATAATTGCATACCAGGGTATGTTGTGCAGGCTCATAAGGTGTTAACCAGCATGGAATTTATTGGTGGTTAGTTAGAAATTCTCAGAATTACTAGTTATTAAACCTACAGTAAGACATTCTGAAGAAAGACCCAACAGTTTAATGCCCTAAACCCTCTAGCTGCCATCCTTTATCACACTGATGGCTGCCTATTTGGAGGCCTGGAATCTTCAAAATATGGATGACCACATATCGTTAGTGTATTTCTGTAGCTAGATCATGTAAAAGGTTTTGCTACTTTTTTATAAAGTGAGTGAAAGGCAACCTTCAGCCACGGACTAGGGCTTCTCATCAAGACAAGGACCAAAACATCCGTATTATTTTTTAAAAAGACCCAAAAGTGTACTTTGTTTTTCAGTATCTATATACAGTAGTGGTTTATTGCATCTGAAGAGGTATGTGACCAGCACAGTGGTGCAATGGTTAACACTGCTGCAATCTGCAGGAAGTTTCTATGTCCTCCCTGTGTTTATGTGGATTTTCTCCAGGTACTCCAGTATCCTCCCACACTCAAAAACATACAGGTTAATGGGTGACTGAAAAAATTGATTGAATGTTATAGTGTAAGGGGTAAATTTATCAAGCGTCTAAGTAAAAATTCTATGCAAAAATAATAGTAGTACAGGTATCGAACCTGTTATCCAGAATGCTTGGGACCTCAGGTTTTCCAGATAACGGATCTTTCTGTAATTTGGATCTTCATACCTTAAATATACTAGAAATCATTTAAACGTTAAATAAATCCATTCGGCTTGTTATGCTTCCAAAAAGGATGAATCATATTTTAGTTTGGATCAAGTACTAGCTACGGTTTTATTAATACAGAGCAAAAAAGGAAATAATTTTTAAAAAAATTGGCTTACTTTATTATAATGGAATCTATAGGAGACCACCTTTTTCTGGATAACAGGTTTCCGGCTAACAGATACCATGCCTGTACAGTAAAATGAAGGTCATATTACAGTTCGTTCTCTCTCTCTCTACATACATACTATATTTTATAAAGCAGCACTTTATAATACAGGTATGGGATCCGTTATCCAGAAACCCGTTATCCAGAAAGTTCCGAATTACAGAAAGGCCGTCTCCCATAGACTCCATTAAAATCAAATAATCCAAATTTTTTAAAATGATTTTCTTTTTACTTATAATAATAAACCAGTAGCTTGTACTTGATCCAAACTAAGATATATTTAATCCTTATTGGAAGTAGAATGAGCCAAGTGGGTTTATCATGAGCATTCTGGATAATAGGTCCCATACCCATGTATGCGTATTTTTTTAAAATTTCACAAATAATGTGCAATTAAGTTGCTATCTTTAAGTACATAGCCCACTACTATTATTGCTTAGCTACGAACTTTGAGGATTTGTTCCAGTTGGTTCTAAACAGAAAGTTTCCCCTTTACCTCCAGAATGAAGTCACCCTGCTGAGAAATGAAGTGGCGCAGCTGAAACAGCTTCTTCTGGCTCATAAAGATTGCCCTGTAACCGCCATGCAGAAGAAATCTGGCTATCATAGTGAGTAATGTTCCATTACCCATGGCCTTGGGCTACATCAGTGAAATACTGCCAAAATGAACCGTGCTACCATTAATATCAGCGTCACACACACATACACAATCTCTTAGTGTTTCAAATAAAATAATGAAAATAAGGCAAGGTTATTGCTGGATTATTTAATACAATTATTTTCCACATGCCGGTATGAAAAATTAATCTTGCCGCACATGATTAAATTCAGTTCAGGTTTGTGCAGCATGGCAGGAAACATTATCGTAGTTACAATCAGGTGTAAGGGATTGTTTTATTATTACAGAGAAAAGGGAAATCATTTTATTTGCTTAAATATGACTGAGAAATGGCATTTCCATATTTCAGAGCTTTCTGGATAATGGGCTTCAACTAATAGAGCCCTATTATAGAGCCAGGTAACTTGCCATTTTCACATATGAAATCAGTGCAAAAAATGTTGGTTTACCAACCTGTGAAATATGTATATATGTATGGATATATAGTCAACAGCAGAAAGCTCTCATATCAATAGACTCTGAGCACATACTTTGTGGCTCATTTACTAGGTTTTTTTCCTGAGGGTTGTGTTCATTTTCCTGCTCTGTCATTGGGACTTAATGATTCAGTGGGCGATAGAGCTTCTTGATGGCAGAACTAGGGGGCAGCAAAAGAGGCAAATGCCTAGGGGCAAATTTACTAAAGGGCGAAGTGACTAACGCGAAAATTCGCCAGCGTGACGTCATTTCGTTACATGCCGATTTACTAATGGGTGCAGGTGTAACTTCACTAGCGAAGGAGATAGACTGTAGCGCTACTTCGCATTCTAACGCCAGACGAATTTTCGCCTTTGGCGAATGGACAGAACTACGCAAATTCACTAAGATGCGGATTTTAATGAAGTTACCTCTTGCGCCAGACTAGCCTTCGCCACCTCAGACCAGGCGAAGTGCAATAGAGTAGATAGGACTTCCTCAAAAAACGCTGACGTGATAGGCTGCAAAAGATCGTAAATTTTTTTTAGGGTACCCAGCTTCCCCCCTACATTTCCTTACATATGGCACATAAACTATACACTGGGCACATGTGTAGGGCATTATAACAACTCTATTTTATTTTATTAAGGTTCCCTGGGCTTGTGTAGTGTAATGTATTTGCTGCAACATAGACGTCCATTGAAATTTAACTTTCCGCCGTATACAAATTAGATAACGCTAGCGCAACTTTGCTTAGCTTGCCGAATTAACGATAGCGAAACTTCGCCATTCGCATTTTAGTGAATTAGCGTTGTCCTGACGAATTTTCGCCTGGCGAAATGTGGCGATGTGAGCAAAGCCGTTGCTGGTGAATTTCCGGAGGTTACTGAATTTGCCCCCTAGAGTGCTGCAGTGGAAACTCGTAATGCCCCATGGTCATAACTGAAAACGCGTGAGGTGAGAGTGGCAGGATTCAGAACACCTTGCCTAGGGTAGCTTTCGAGCTTGGGCCGGTACTGCTGCTTCTGAGCTTTAACATCCCATTGTACAGAATTCTGGTTTAACTAATCTAACAATTAACACATTGATCAAAGCAATTTTGGTAAATGCTTTAGTCCATTAAAGGCTTTCTGTGAAGAAACTAAATTAACAACTGGTAATGTAGTCCATAAGGATTCCCCAGTTAGGTTTCTAAAATATCTATCTGCCTTCCATTAATGTTTTATATATGTGGCTGAAATAGTAGCAAGTCCACACATAAAACAACTAAAGAAGCTATGTTTAGTAATAACTTGTAACACTATTGACCTCTTCAGCATTTTAAAGGTTAAAGGAAAACTATGCCCCCCCAAACAATGTAGGTCTCTATAAAAAGATATTGCATTAAACAGCTCATATGTAAAACCCTGCTTAATGTAAATAAACCATTTTCATAGTATACTTTTCTAGTAGTATGTGCCATTGGGTAATCATAAATAGAAAATTGCCATTTTAAAAAACAAGGGCCACCCCCTCGGATCGTACGATTCACTGTGCACACAAACATACCAAACAATCTATACTTCTTAGGTCACATGAGCCAATTAACTGACAGAGTTGTGTATTTAGCTTCAACACTTCTTCCTGTTACAGTTAGAACTGCAGTATTTCTGGTCAGGTGATCTTTGAGACAGCACAGAGACCATCATGAAATGGGGGTTCAAGGCAAGAGATGTAAAAGGGCAATATTTACTTAAAAATATATTCCAGTTTGGTAAGATTCTTTAATATGCCACTTAATATGATATAAACTATCTGTTGCTTAAGTATTCATTTTGGGGGTATAGTTTTCCTTCAAGTATTTATTTTGGGGGTATAGTTTTCCTTTAATTGTGCTTTTTTTCTCCATGCTCTCTTTCTCTTTTTGGCCATGATATAAAGTACATCAAGCAGCTGCCGCTGTAGAATAAATGGGCAATTTTGTCCCTGGTACACAAATTTGTAACAAATAACAAAGCTGGGAATGCATTAGGCAGCATTCATAATATATAACAGCAGCTTTCTCCTTTATGATTTAATGATATTCCAGGATATTTGTAAATGTGAAGATTGTTTCTGCCATATGCAGCCACTTCATTTTAATTTGCCGGTGTCAGTAATTCAGGAGGATAAAGAAACATTTTGAATTGCATGCAAACAGTTCCTCAGGTGCTTGCGATAAAACTTAATAGCTTCCATCTTTACTTGCAGCCATTCTAAGCTGTTTTATCAGAGCAGGCAATATTTTTTAATTTTAAAGAATTGAGAAGTAAATGCAACTCTCTATTGCTATATATATATTTAGAGTACTGATTTTGTCATTTCTGAGCTGATAAATCTTACTCTGTGGATGCAAAGACATTTGACAGGGTGGAGAATAACATTTTGCAGTAAATTGGAACAGCATACCAGCATAGGTATTAGCAATGATTGCTGCATGGATGAGGTTATTATCCTTCTCATCTGATAAACCCACACAATGGAGAATGGATGCTTCCAGGAATGAATAAAGCATATATTGTTACACAGAGCCGTCTTTTATTTACTCCCTCACCCTTCTGTGTACTTATGAAAGAATAAATTACATTATGGGGGTTATTTATTAAAGTCCGAATGCTAAAAACTACTATTAAAAAAAAACTCAACTTACCCAGAGGCTGCAAAAAGTCAGAATCCGAAAATACTCCACCTTTAACCTGTCGAGATCCTGTAGAAGTCCATGGCAGAGGTCCTATTTGCAATTTGAAGATATTATTGTCTGTGCTGGTTTTTGTACCATAATCTGAACTTTTATGGCTTTTTTGATGATTTCATAAAAAATTCTGAATTTTATGGCATCAAATCCAAAAAATTCTGATTTTTATATATATTTTTTCGTTGTCTCCTTTTGCCTAGAAGATGTATTCATGTCTCTCTACATGCAGGATTTGTACAAAAGGCAGGTATTTTGTTTGTACTGGAATCAGTTATTTGAATGAGCTCTAACGTCTGCTAGGAAAGAAAGGCTGCCTATAAGATATATTGGATCTAACTGTCAATGAATATCTGACACCCAACTGCTGCATGAAGGGAGAATGAAGAGAAACAGATGCTTTTAATTGATTGTATTTACAAATACTATTTATGCTGAAGCTTATATTCAATTTTCATTTTTGCGATAAAGAAATACAGGTATTGGAGCTCAGAACCCTTTTATGTATTATACCGTATGGTTTGTTGTACCTAGTGCTAAGCTTTCAAAATATGTATATATAGGATGTGTGTGTGTGCATAGATTTATATGTATATTTACATACTTTCTCTAAAGAAACATATTTTAGGGCATTAAACACTAACTTTAATATCTTTATTATCTAGTCCATTTTTCTAAAAAATATCATTGCATTACATAGATATATTTTCACTGTCTGATTAATAAAAATGACTGAACTAATAGATTTAGTGCAAGGTGTTTGAGATTTTTTGCACACTGAGCTCAATTAATGTGTGAATCCCTGGAACAGCTGGTGGTATTTAGACTCTAAATATTGCTTATTCTCCAGGGTGCACATCATTAAAGTCAGGTGCTGCAATTATCAGTTGCTTCACTTAATGGATAAGCATACACACGAGGATGAAAACTCATTTTTATTTGCAGCGGAAGAATTCCAGAATTTGTGTCTGTACCAGTTTTAATTAATGTGAAATGAAGATTGTTTCACGTGAAATTGTCCTGAACAGCAAGTCTATCCTTTTATCTCCGCAAAAGGCAATTTATAGCATAGTAAATGAGCAGCGAGTCTTGCTGTAAATAAACAAGAGCACCTTGTATTATTTAAATGGAAAAGCTTTGAAGTTAACAATGCGTTGGTTACAAAAAATATTACTTCTAAGAGAGGTTTGTTGTGTTGGGCTACAAAAAAGAAGCTCCAATCAGCGGCATTTGCTGTGTTTCGTACAGCTTTCCATTGCTGCCAGCCAGGCCCTGCCCACCGCCACATCACCACATTTTCAAGCTAGAAGCATTCGAAAAGGGAAAAGAAGCAGCTCATATAAATATTAATTCCAGCTTTGATAATAAATGTAAGGCAGCAGGGTCGGACTGGTCGGAGGGGCAGTGGCAATAGCGGGACTGGGCCGACGGGGCCCACCGGGTTTTTTCCCGGTTTCCTGCCGGCCCAGTCTGATCCTGTAAGGCAGAGAGTCAAAATTCCTGAATAAAATCCCAAGAGCATGCATATTTGTAGTAAAAAAATATAAAGTTTATTAATACATGTTAAAAAGTATCAAAATGTCCCCACATGGCCTAACTCTTTTCATTCTTACGTAGCACTTAGTCATAGGCAATGTGGGGACTTTTTTTGATACTTTTTAACATGTATTAATAAACTTTATATTTTTTTACTACAAATATGCATGCTCTTGGGATTTTTTTCAGGAATTTTGAGACTATACCTGTTTGGTCACTAGAGGACCCTAGCATGCGACCAGAGATTTACTGGTCCCTATCTCCCAGCAATTTCGATATTTAACTAGCAATTACTCTGGTAAGGTTTCACAGCTATTCAAGGCAAGCAAAGTAAGCATTCACTACAACTAACACATGCATTTATGAGCAATCACGAAGGAAATCCTGTTTGAGTTAATGATCTTGAGCACATGGTTGAGCACACAGGGCCTCTGGCCCTCTATTCTTAAATTATGACTCTCTCAGCATTCTTTGACAGACAAAAACTTTTAGAGTATCCTCGAGTTTGTAGACGAAGCTAGACATTCGTAAAACAGGATGAGGTGCACAAGCCCGTAGCCTTCTAGCTGTTGTTTATATCAAACTAGTAATTTACGACTGCAAGCACAGTCGGTTCTGTGTAAAACCCATTTATTAAAGGTACTTGTGATACAATTTGCTTCTTGCACTTCAATATAGTTGTGTTTGCAGCCGCTACCTGCCTCTTGTTCTGAGTTGAGTGCTGCTGTGCATATTTACACAGAGGGGAACCCTTAGGCTGGAACTACAGGTCCTTCCAAACCGGCGCAATTAGAGGAAGCACAGGTGTCACATTGGATGAGCCGAATCTAATGTAAGTAATACAAATGTCGCAAACTACAAACTGATTGCATCCGACACAACTGTTGGATGAAGACACAAAGTGCAGCGTTAACATCCAACAGTCGTGTCGGATGCAATCAGTTGTAGATGCGACACTTGTATTACTTACATTAGATTTGGCGCATCCGACGTGACGCCTGCGGTTCCTCTCGTCGGATCGGAAGGACGCACACCGTGTAGATCCAGCCTTAAGCAGCCACTAACTCCAGTCCATGTAGTAGCTCCGCAGTTCTCTCAGTGCCCTGTGTCATAAGGCACAGCACTTTTGCACCTAAAGAATCAGGAGCATGTCACTTTCACGCCAGAAATGATGCATAACTTTTTCTGATCAACGTCAAACTACAACTGGAATTCTGGGAATTCACATGGCAATTGCATTCATAATTGCACTTTGTTTACTCCCTAAATGACCTCTAAAGTCTCAGATTTCCATACCAGCATTTGCTTTTAGCTTCATCCAATGGACGTGGGGGGGGTTACATTTTGCAACAATACAGAGTCAGGAAGCATCCAAAGGACAAACCAGTTGATGCGTATACACCTGTTAATAATAAACACCTTGCTAATAAAATAAAATGAAAGTACATGTTATATTTCTTGTCCTTTCTTTTGATGTAACAGATGCTGAAAAAGATGAGAGTTCAGAAGATCTCTCAGTGCCTAGCAGCCCTCAGATGGAAGCAATCCAGCACAGCTCAGTCAGCACTTCCAATGGAGTCAGCTCTACGTCTATGGCAGAAGCAATAGCTACATCAGTTCTCACCCAGATGGCAGACCACAGTACAGAACCAGCAGTCTCTCAAGTTGTAATGGCTCCGCCTCCTGCCCAGTCATCAGGAAGTTGATTAACATTTTTGTAGCACCAGGTCTTAGCAGTCACCAATGACTTAAGTGGAAGGCCAATCTTTATTTTGAAGGTTGCAAAAGCCTAAAAAAACTTTTGTTTTGTTTCAATTTATGTTTTTATTTTCACAATAACCACTGAAGAGCAGGTCCTTCTCTTGTCCAGGAAGATTATTCTTTTTTGAAAAAAAAAAAAAAAAAAGTACTGGCTTCTTTCCCTAAACTTACATGCTGTTCCAGTACTGCAGGAGACAATGTATGGCAACGTGATACTCTTGTTTTGGGAGATATCACAGTGACCTATTTCAATCTCATTTTTGAGGTTGTTCTATGAATGCATTGTGACATTTATACCAAAGTTCTGCATAGTCCCTTATGATCTTCTCGGCAAGGTCATAATGCACTAGGCGGGAGAGAAGAAAGAAAAGATCTTTTTGCTTTTAATATTTTTGCCTTTATTTTGCACATTGGAAGGAGGATCTTGGGGGAGAATGTCATATAATTATATATATATGTTTTGTTTTAGTGCTGGACTCCACAAGTGTTTTTCGTTGGATCTACTCCCGCCATCAAAACGCAAGCGACAAGATGCTGGCGCCAAGATTCTAATTAGACTGAATGAAAAGTCACAGGTAAAAACTACATTACATACGACACGACTGTCGGATGTGGATGCAGAAAGCAGTGTCTTCATCCGACAGTCGGATCGTGTAGTTGTTACTAGGGATCCATCGAATCCATGATTCGACCAGGATTTGCATTTTTTCAGCAGGATTCTGTCAGGCCGAACCGACTCCTTATTTGCATATTCAAATAAGGGGTGGGGAGGGAAATCATGTGACTTTTTGTCACAAAATAAGGAAGTAAAAAATGTTTCCCCATTCCCACCACTAGTTTGCATATGCAAGTTAGGATTCGGTTCAGTATTCAGCCAAAAGATTTGGGGGTTCAGCCAAAACCAAAATAGTGGATTCCGTGCATCCCTAGTTGTTACCTCCGACTTTTCATTCGGTCCAATAATATCTTCACGCCGACTTGTCACATGCGTTTTGTCGGCGGGCGTCGATCCGACGAGAAACGCTTGTGGAGTTCTACCCTTACTCTCTTATGTTTATTTGAAACTGCACAAGTTATACAATTTCATGAACTTCCTATAGCTCTGCCACCTCACTTCCAAATGTAATATACCGAAAAGGAAACACATTTGCTCTTTTTTTTTTTTTGCATAATGTAGTAAAAGTGCAATTCGTTAATTTTAGTGCTTTATTTGGGCAAGCCTATCTAAAATAGTGACAAATTTACTCTGTGCAGTGTTAGTTTGCTAGTTCTGAGTACAATAGTTTTATGGATTTCTGCCTATTCATGTGCTTCACTAGCGTCCCAATCTGCCGTTTTCTATGAGGGACGACTGCCAGTAAAGCCTAAAAAAAAGAAAAAGTTAGAAAAAAAAATAATAAAAAAATAAAGTACAAATGCCAACATTGGACAACTCAAAACATATTTTTGTCATTGTATTTGCAAGCTACCTTGTACTTAACTATTGTGTAAGCAACGTCATATTTCAGTACCCAAATTTTGATACCTTTCTTGTGAAGAAACAGATCAGTATATATATATATATATCTTGCAAAGGTTATTATAATGTGAGTGTGTGTCCAGGGTAGTGGGTGGAAAATGGATCAGTAGTTTTCCAGCAAATTATGTTTTAAAGATGAATGTTTTAAAGATGCCTTCAGTGTTCCGCTAGTTTGTAGCAGATTGCGGGTTATACAATGAAAATCTGTTATTTGATAACTAACATTCCATGATGTTGTTTATGAGCGGATCTGATTGTAGGGTACACATTCGCACTATCCACTTGTATGCAGGATATTGAGTCTTCTCCATGTGCCATTGTCTATTCTGATTCAAAATGCAATATTTCAAGTAGTAAATCAAGTGTTTACATGGTTGTAGAACCACATCTCTTTTACAAGATTTAAAAGCTTATTAACAATGTTTTTGTTTGTTTCCCGTCTATAACCCAAAACACTCATGAATTACTTATTAAAATACATATATATATTTTAAGCTAATTTAAATAATTTATTGGATATTTTAAACTGAATTAAAAAAAAAGTCCATCCATCCTCAGTATATGAATTAATCAGAAATGATCTTATGTGAGGACAATGCACTACATTTTTGTTTTTACAATCCCTGCTAGGGATTATATTCAGCACATTTTTTTTATTTGTTAAACACGAATGAACCTCTGTAGTACAAAATGTGAATTCTGCAGGAAAGCTTTGACTTCATGTTAAAGGGGGGGGTCTGTAATGAACACATGAGAATTAGAAAAAAAAAGATTCTGCGTGATAATGCAAAGTATGTTTGTTTTTTATTTATACATTTGAATGTTTTTTTTTAACTCTGAAATCATTTCAATTTGTAAATTAATCTAGTGACTTGTAAGTAAGAAGAGAAAATGTCTGTGGTGAATGATTAATAATTATGTTACAAAAAAAAAAAAATGGGACTTTGTGTTCAGCCAATATTCGAAACTGAAGGGTTAAACAATCTCCAGTTCTCAACTTTGTCACTGTCTGTATGTCACTTTCAGATCTTTGGATTTAGCATTTCACAGACTGTACAGTTTCATTTCTAGTACAGTTTGCATGAGGAAATCATGTATGAAATAAAATCTATTATTTAACTTTGTTTATTTTATTGACTTGAAGAATCTTTTTCTTTTCTTGAAAGGATGACTCATTCCTGTGCCCTGGAAAAAGAACATATACAGGTATGGGATCCGTTATCCGGTATCCAGAAAGCTCCGAATTACTGAAAGGCCATCTTCCATAAACTCTATTTTGACCAAATAATCCAAATTCAAAAAATAAAATCTTTTTCCCTGTATTGATAAAACAGTACCTTGTACTTGACCCCAACAAGATATAATGTATCCTTACTAGAAGGGAAATCAGCCTATTGGGTTTATTTAATGTTTACATGATTTCTAGCAGACTTAAGGCATGGAGACCCAAATTATGGAAAGATCCCTTATCTGCTTCCCCCACCAGATTGCAGGGTCTCTTTGTCCGCATTTGCACTGAGGGAAAGTATTTATTTATGTCCTTTAACAACAAGTTTTGCAGCAACTTTTATGCATGATTTTTTTTTCTTCAAGAGCAAAATCTGAAATTTAAGGTAAAGTCACATTCCATCTGTTGGTTCCTATGAATACACGCACCAAATCAGCAGTCCTCTGAGAAGCCACTGTATAATAAGCTGGTTACTGTCACAAAGCCTAAGCTCTAGGTGGGGGAAGGGAAGGGTTTGTCTAAATACAGTGCTTCTCACTAGACTGTTAATTTGTTTTAATTGTGTGTACAGGAGGAAGAAGGTGACTTTGGTGTCAGATTCAAAAATAAAATGAAATCAAAAAGTATGTTCAGCACAAGTACTATTCATTGCACTCGTGATAGCGAGCAAATTGCGGTTTTATACCTGTAAAATTAATTTCAGTGTTTCTGAGCACATGCTATACCCTCTTTGTTTGCCCACTAAGTACCAATAGAGAAAGCATGAAACCTATGAGGATATGTGGCAGGTGTCCGAACAATCCGAAATCTGAATGGTATGTTTAAATAAAACTGGATACATGCTGGATATTGCTCAACAGGCAGTCAGGGGCCCCTTAAAAAGGCAATAAGTCTCCAACTTAGACTGGAGAGGAGTATGCAGCTTATACTGACCAGTGCACAAAATGTTGAAAGACCAGAATAAATGTAATTCCAAGAATCATAAGACAAACAGCAGGTTTCAGCTGGACAAAAGGTGAACTTAATGAATATGTGTCTATCTTATATGTATGAATGGAATCTACATAGGACAGAAATTCATGCATAGCGCTAAGAAAGAAGCACAATCTAAACACAAATATCCTGTCATTACTGCAGTCAGCAAGTTTCTTAAAGTTTCTAATTTAGCAGAGATTCTTCTTGATTGCAAATGTGATTTATAAGCCATTCCACTATAATGTGCTTAGTTATAAACTAACTATAAAACTGTTGAACCTGCAAATGTTTGTGACAGTATCTTTCTATCCAGAACATCTTTATCAGGATGTTAAGTCTATCACTTTAGACTTAAGTGAGAAGGGAAAAGTACCCAGTTAGTACCCTGTTAGAGCACAGTGTCTATAGTGAGCCTAAGGTATTGGTTACGATCAGTACAAGGTTTAAGAAAAAAGGACATGGTCTCTGGCATAGATGTTCTATATCTTTCTATATATTTTCCTCTTTCCCTGATTAAGTGTGCATGTGCCAGGATACTAGGATAGGGAGAATAACTGTACTGTGGCATTTTTTATTTTTTAATATTGCTTCTCCCTCAGATTCGCAGAATTAGTGGAAAAATGCAAATTACTTCAAAATACTACTGGGGCACAAAATGAATAAAGACCATTATTAAGTTAAAGTCAAATTAAGTTTACTGTTCAACATTTTTAGGGGGCAATATTCAGGATCTATCACCCTTGGGCTGGCAGAAAAGCAGACTGTAAAGAAAGGAGCATCCTGCACCCCACAGATGTGTGTGTCTTCCTTGGAAGGGGCTGGATAGTGAGCCTGTAGTTATAGTTCAGTAACAGCTGGAGAGCTGAAGGTTGGATTATAAATAATGGGGCCACACACACACATGCTAGATTTTCAGGCTCTGCCACCGCTAAGGCCAAGCCCTTTATGAACACAGACATTGACTTCCAGAATTCCACAATTGCAGCCGTGGCTTCTTACACCCAGTGAGAATCTGCATGTAACACTGACTTATGCTCAACAATAATTCTAACTATATAGTGAATAAAGTACCCCCTCTTGTAAAATATAAGGCTATTATAAGTTACCGAGGAGTTTCATGACCATATAAAAACACGAGGCCGAAGGCCGAGTGTTTTTATACAGGTCATGGAACTCCGAGGTAACTTATAATATCCTCATATTTTGCAACTGGGGGTACTTTATTTATTATAATACACAAATTTCAGTGAGTCATGTGACAGAAATGACATCAGAACTCACCGTTTATAAGGATATAATTTACAGGATATTCATGGCTTTTGTGTATTATAATGGGATATTGATATGTCTTATTGGGGTTGTTTACCTTCAAACACTTGTTTCAGGTCAGTTGGTTTCAGATTGTTCACTTGAAATAAAGACTTTTTCCAGTTACTTTCTATTTTCTATCTGTGACCGTTTTATAATACTGAAGTGTAAAGTTTAATTTTCACCTGGGGGAGGAGGTAGGAAACTTCAGGCGACTTCGGAAAACAAATCGACACGAGTGCCATCCCGATAGCGAATTTTCTTTATAGCCGACAGTAAGGCAGTTCAGGAAAATTGTCGCCCCGAAGAAGAGGCGATTTGCCCGTGTGTCCTCAACCTTAGTTGATATTTTTGTAATCCTTGCAGAATCCCTGAGCTTCATTAAAGGCAGCTGTTGGAATTGATACAATAATTGCTAATATTCCAGATACTGCTGAGAAAAGTAACAACTAATTGTATAAATTAAATGTAACATATTGTAACAGTACAGAATCTGCACCTGGATCACTGAGTTGTCAGACTGAAGGACTAGACACAGGAAATGTAAACTTAAATATTAGGAAAAAGGTAAAAAATAAAAAGTCTTTGTTTATGATGAACAATCTGAAAACAACTCAACTGAAAAAAAAAGTGTTTGGAAGGTGAACAACCCCTTTAATTCATCGCGGCTAAAATTTTCACATTTTAGTGCAACCACACTCACAGTTTGTAAATTCCCCTTCAAATGCTAATTGACAGCAGCCATCCCTTATTTTAATCTTCGCTGCAGACTTACTGGCACTACCTGGGTGCAATAAATCGCCATTGTCTCCTTCTATTAGTCAGAGCCAACTAAGGGCTCTTACACGCGGCCGTTCCGACCTGCGCTCCCCAGCGTTCCGTTTTTTGGCGTTCAGCCGCAGGGGAGCGCAGGAATAGACGCAAGTCATTATTTGAAATGGGGCTGTACTCACTCAGGCGCGTGTAGGCGCCGAACGCAGGTTCAGACGCAACATGCTGCATTTTTCCTGCGTTCGGCGCCTACACGCGCCTGAGTGAGTACAGCCCCATTTCAATTAATGACTTGCGTCTATTCCTGCGCTCCCCTGCGGCTGAACGCCAAAAAACGGAACGCAGGGGAGCGCAGGTCGGAACGGCCGTGTGTAAGAGCCCTTACACTGCCTGTCTGGTACTGTCCTGGAACCTCTGGACACTTACATAAAAGCTGTGGTGAGCCTTCCTAGTAATTGCCTTTATTAGAAAATGTATCAAGTCATAAAAAGGCAGAAAACTTGCTAAGGTCTTTGCATGAGTTATAATGGTTTATGCCACCTCAGAGCCAACAAATTATTTTCGGTGAAAATTTATACATTTTTATATTTTAATAAAAGTAACACTTTTTACAAGATACTTGAGGAAAACATTTTTGTGCCATTTGTACAATGACAAAAAAATGTGCCCTACTGAACAGTATTTTTCTTCATGAGAATGCATAGAAAATACAGAAAATGTTGGTAAATTAGCCCTTATGTGTTAATAGCAGAATGGCAGTGTTGCTCCACCACAACCTAAAGTAGTTACCTACATATTATAAAGGATTAAAATATGTAGGTATGTTAGGGGCACATTCTCAAAGCAACACTGCATAATTACACTTTTTCACCTTTCACCATGGGAAAAATTACCCAGTGCAATGCATCCAACTGATGGGAACAATGAATGAAACTTCTCTATAAGTCCTTAATGGCTCTTAAAAAGCTGCAGAACATGAAGTCTGAGCACCCCTCTACTGTCCAAGCTGATGGCAGATACTGTGCTGAAACTGATGGAGCAGTGACACTAGAATATGCCACATACTGTGATAGATAGATAGATAGATAGATAGATAGATAGATAGATAGATAGATAGATAGATAGATATAGTCCCTGTAGACTTGTTTCTTGTATTCATTTGCTTTATAGGCTTGCTGTAGCTTAAAAACTAAACATAAGCTTGAGTAAAATGCCATCTAGTGGCAATATAGTAAAGTCTTTGTGATTTCGTCAAGAGGCATTTGTAAGCATTTTGGCAAATTAAGAGCCCTTTCCTTATATAAAGGTATATTAGGTGGAATTTAAAGACACAGGTTATCTCGCCATTTTTTATAATATTTAAATGGTTCCATCTGTCACACTCAATAAATGTGTTGTTGTGAATTGCTGTTAATTGCAGGGATTTACGAAAGCAACGCACTAGGAAAAAGAAGAGAAAATAAGTATGCTTTTGCCACATGCTTGCAATCCATTTGGAGAGAAGAGAGAAAGTCAAATTAGACCTGAAGTATAAATAATCCTTTCCATGGTAGGCTAAGGGGTATATTTATCAAAGAGTGAAGATAGAGATCGTCACAGTCCACTAAAGTGAAATTCTAATTCTATTCCATTCATTTCTATGGGATTTTTAAAAAAGTATTAATCAATGGGTGAAAGTTCATTCTTTGATAAATATGCCTTTCAAAATCCCATAGAAATGAATGGAGAGTGGCGGAATTTCACCCTAGCGGACTGTGGCGACCTCTAACTTCACTCTTTGATAAATATACCTTTATGTGTCCATTGTGCCCAACAACATTCCATACAGGTTCTATTATTGTTTAGCCTGTAGTTAACACCATAAATAGGTCCCAAAGCTATAATGACACAATGAAGTGTGGATGCTTAATCAATTAGACACAAATCATTCAGCAATTCACTCAGCTCACTACATGATACTCATCATTTATGACCCTGACATTCAAAGCACTTCATAACTCTGCCCCACCCTACATCTCTGAACTCATCTCTATATACTCACCCAAAAGCTTACTACGCTCCTCTACTGACCTGCTACTCAACTCCTCTCTCATTACCTCCTCACATGCTCGCATTCAAGACTTTTCAAGGGCTGCACCCCTCCTCTGGAACTCTCTCCCATGGCTTGTCCAACTTTTTCCCAACCTTTCTGCTTTCAAGAAATCTCTTTAAACGCACTTCTTTCGAGAAGCCTACCCTCACTCTGCCAAATGCAATACCACATACAGTACCACATTTCTCACCCACTTAATTCAATCTTGCCCACTCCCACACCTTGTGTATTACTCCCTTCCCTTTAGAGTTCCCTTTAGAGGGAATTAGCTCTGGCTTGCAGTCTCTTTTGCATAGGGCCTTCCGCACCTTTTGTACCGGTATTGATTGTGATGTACAGAATGTAACTCCATATGTTCTATGTATATAATTCATGTGATTTAGTTGTATAATCACATTTACTTTACAGTGCTACGCAATATGTTGGCACTATATAAATACATGTTAATAATATTAATAATAATAATCATGGCATGGCATTCTTGACAATTCTATGCTTCCTACAGTGTGGAGGAAGGTTCATAACTGTTTCAGTACCTGTTCTTTACTGTTTAATTCCTGCACACTGTAATTCCCATACATGCTTGTTTTATAGAGATAGGCAAGGTTGCAGGTTTGGCCATGCCCTAAACCACAGTCCTGACAGTCTGCCCCAATGGTGAGCGTGGATATGGAACTGAAAACTTGACTGGCTGACACTGAGCCCTGACCTCAACTCAACTGAACACCTGTGGGATGAACTAGAACACTGACTGCAAGCCAGAGCTAATTCCCTATGTGAATACATCAGCAAGAATAGAAGTCAAAATTGTCCCAGCATTGGGTGGGAAACCTTTCCATGGGAGTAGAGGGTAAAGGCTGTTAAGCAGCAAGGAGAGGACTAACTGTTAATACTATTGGAGCACAAAGTTAAAAGAATAGCAAAGTCACAAACCCCTTAATTTATTTTGTGAATATGGCTGTTATTAAGACTTTGAGTTATTCCAGAACACTACTTTATTGCATTTAAAATAACAAATTTCTCCATACAACTCTGGAGTACATATTAATGTTTTTTTTTTAATTTTGATGTTTTTGCATTAACATTTTGATAAATGTAAAAATGTCAGATTCAGAAACATTGATCTAAAGAAGAAGAAAAGTCAACAATCACTGGCAAATACAAGAGGTCCTCTGCAATCAACTAATTAATTAAGACATTAATTGAGACATTTTGTGCCTTAAGCTTCCAGAAAACGTCACCAGCTAAAGGTTCCTCCCAGCGAACACCAAAGTGTGATACGGCTTCTTCTTTCATCACATGAGTGTGCACATGAAGTAGAGTGATAAGCCAATTGACCTTCATTATTTATTTTTTTATAGTTTTAGAATTATTTGACTTTTTCAACTGACTCTTCCAGCTTTCAAATAGGGGTCACTTATCCCATCTCTAAACAAAACCTCTGTAAGGCCACAAATGTATTGTTATTGCTACTTTTCTTACACATATTTCTATTGAGGCCTTCTCTTATTCATTTTACAGTCTCTTATTCAAATCATTGCATGATTGCTAGGGTAATTTGGACTCTAGCAACCAGGTTGCTGAAACTGCAAACTGGAAAGCTGCTGAATAAAAAGCTAAATAACTCAGAAACCATAAATAATAAAAAAGCAAAACCAATTGCAAATTGTCTCCGAATATTACTTACAACATCATACTAAAAGTTAATATAAGGTCAACAACCCCTTTAATTACCATGGAGGCAAGACACTTGAAATTGACCTGTCCAAAATTGCCCTTGAACTGGTCTTACATGGCTGAGAAAAGCTGAGAAAAATGCTGCCCCTCCAGTTGACAGCTTATCAACCTGTGTATAGGACTCTCAGGAGGTCCTGCCTGACTGCACCCTGGGTCAGGCCAAAACAGTAGGACACCCAAGGTCCCTGGTCTCACTTGGCCACCCCCTTAGCAACTACTTTCACCTTCCTGCTCTGCATCTCTGTTCTCAAGCACACCCTCACAACTTCTCCTTGTCCTACCCGGTCCATGCTCTCTCCCCTCTGCTATCCAGTCAGCATACTTGCTGCAGTTACTAATCCAATACCCTGGCAGAGTGGCAGTGTATGACTAAGGTGTCCGGGCCCCCTTGGGGCTGCCACCATGGAGGCTCCACCCGAGTCACAAACTCCAGTCAGCTCCACAAAATGCTGCCATTCCCTGCCCGGGTCGTGTAGAGATTAACGATTCTTTTCATTTTGCAGCCACGATTGGGGTTGGGGGATGCTGGAGCTTGCATTTCCAACGGGAGGGAGTGGGCCTGGGTTGGCGGGGGTATTGAAGCCCATCTTTTTTTTTTTACTGCTCAGTCCGACCATGTACCCTGGGCTGGAGCCAAAAGAGGTATGGGCCTAGGGTCCTAGTCCTAGGCATGTGCCTATTCTGCCTACTCCTAGTTCCAGCCCTGAATGCACCACTTCCAATGTCTTTCCAGGCCCACTGTGTTTTTGCAGCTTCAGGCTAATGGCACAAAGGGTACTTTAAATGACACTGCAGCCTGCTGGAAAGCAGCACCATTCAAACTGCCCCTATCTGCCATTCACCACTCTTATGGGCATTTAATCTGCTGCTTCTATCCAGCAGAAAACAGCATAAGAAGAAGATCTCCTGTCCACTTGTCACTGCTCATACGTAATATTATGCAATAGAAAGCTACATGGCTGGCACACATGGAGTGGTAAGAGCTGGACCTCTGCTCCAGAACTTAGCACCACTGTAGTGTTTTTGTGCCATGGTGGGTCAGCAAGGTGCCTGTGGATAAAATGTCCTGTGTGTCATATGCCTAAAACATTACAGATAATTAATTCCTGCAGTATTTACCCCTAGAGCTCATCCCCCTAGAACAGAATGTATTGACTCCTCATGCAGCAGGACTACAACCCCAACTAGGCTTGCCACCTGGCCGGTATTTTACCGGCATGGCTGGTAAAAATGACGATTGATCCCAATGTTATTAATGGGGAAAAAAGATAAATATATAAGAAGGCCGGTAATTTTTTCCAGAAAAGGTGGCAACCATAACCCCAACCCAATCAAACCCATGAGGAGAGATTAACAGAAAGATCCTTAAAACTGTCATGAAGGAGATGTCTCCCCCAAATCCAACAGTTTCCCACTTTGTCCTATCCCATACATGTGTTACAGTCTGTGTGATAAAATGGGGCCTCTGACATGCTGGAGCCCCACCTGTACCAGGTTACATGATGTCAGGCTGGACATATCTATGTATAAATTACACAAGATCTGAGAATATTCTCACAATTAAGTGCATAGTGATCAGTTATAATTAGTGCCCAGTGATGTAATTTGTCACACACCTTTATGAAATGTATTTATTATATAGAATATACCCCATAGTGTAATGATTTTATATGTCATGGAGGAAATCCTCCTGAGTTCATACAAGACAACAATATTGCCATTGTCTGTTCATATGCTGCTCCCCTTTGGTGCTTACAAACACCTTCTCTTCCCAAGCCTGCAGTGTGACATTTCCCTTTCACTTATGTATGTATAATTGTAAAAGCATATGGTGCCAGTGCCAGATAATGTCCCTACTCAGGCCATCAAGGGAGAGGGAGCAAGGATTTCCTGTTACCAGGGCAACACAGACAGCCGCCAGCCTGACCGCCGCCTCTGTCTGAGGAGCTGCAGCTGGTCATGTGGAGGGAAGCAAGATGGCGCCCAGGAGGTGGAAGGATGCGCTGTGAGCTGCACGATCTAGTTTCAGCCATTCAGAGAGTGAGTGGCGTGTGCCAGTGACATAGCCGGACTCCCCCGCGCCGGTACTTTCTATTCTTCTTATGCCTGTTCTTTCATAGATGAGTCCCTGTCCCCTGTCCTTGTGCACACCCACCCAGCCTGGGGACTAGCACTACATGTCGCCCGAGGGCTTCACTCTCCTGTGTCATTTTCATCTATGCAGTGGTCACCAGTCCGCGCTGTGAGTCTCCAGTTGCCGAGAATTCCCCCAAGGAGAAGCTACAACACAGGACTGCCATGGCTCTCACTTTATTCGGTGAGTAATGAAGCAATCACCAGCCTCTCTCTCATCCTTGTCTGTAAACAAGGTGTCAAGCCAGATGTTGCAAAACTACAACTCCCACAATCCATTGTTCATGCCCAGAGCTGACTGTTCTACATGCCTCTGCTTTGTTTATTATTTATCCCTCAGAGAGACCCTTCTCCATTGTGCTGCTCAGACTAATATCTCCCACTACTCCCATATACTCAGCTGCTGATGGACTTCAACTCCCAGTTCATTTACTAACTGCATCTTGCACTGGCTATTTGCAAACTGCATGTTATAGCACAGACTTAGAGCAGTGCTGCCATATGATTGGTTAAAGTAGAAGAGCAGGAGACACAAGGTTTTACCATATGAACAAGGGCAGTGCTTTTTATGGCAGTAAAGCTGTGTTTATTAACACCAGTGTAGATGTAAAAACAAAGGGCTCCTAATGGTAACTGCCCTGGTGCAAATAAAACATAGCATCTATGTTAGTAAATTGGCCTGATATTTTGTCTTGCTACATTGCTGGGCCTCTGGTGAAGCTTTCCTGATTGGCATCACTCTGAATGCTGTGATATTGCTGGGCCCCTGGTGCTCACAGATCACTGCTTACACTTAGGGTAGGACTACACGGATGATTTTGGAGTGATCCGACACTCTGCGCAAAAACGCAGGCGTCAAATCGGATGCAACGGAAATAAAGTAAGTGAATGCATTGTCGGATGTCGTGTCTGTCAAGTCGCGTCAGATCAACGATGCAACTTCATCCGACAATGCATTCACTTTCCTTATTTCCGTTGCATCAGACTTGACAACTGCGTTTTTGCGCAGCGTGTCGAATCGCTCCAAAATCGGCCATGTAGTGTAGACCTACCCTTATAGAGACACATACTAGATATGGAAGAACACAGAGGTACTTGATTCAAAATTAAAAATGAAGTTTTCCTTGTTATACAACAAAAGTTTGGCCGATGGTCAGTTACATTTTATTTCTTTTAGTAGAAGGCATTTATTCTCCAGGTCAGCTGGCTTCTGCTATATTATTTCAGTGGTCAGCATACCTCCCAACTGTCCCTTTTTCGGAGGGACAGTCCCTCTTTTGACAGCTCAACCCGCAGCCCCTCATTAGTACTGGAAAGTCCCTCTTTTCTCTGCACTGAACAGCCAGAAAAAGAAACAAAGTTTCTCACTTAATTGGCTTTTAGCACAGAGCCCAGAACAGCTAACAGGTGCAAATAAGATACTTTTTAACAATTTTGAGACACAAAAACACAGTTTAGATAAGGAGGAATATTTTCAAACTTTCTTAACCTGCCAAATTTTGTAAAACAAACATGGTAATTAGGGGGTGTGGCCACCAAAAGGGGTGTGGTCAAAAAATTGCTGCGCTACGTGCAGAAAAAAAAATTTTGGCCCTCTTTTTACTTCCAAAATGTTGGGAGGTATGGGTCAGGACCAGAAACAAATGAAAGAGAAACAGCCAAATGCTGCTTTCATTAGCAATTGTATTAACTTAAAAACACAGCCATTTTAAAATGAATATATGTTGGAAAGTTGCATAGAATGAAGCAAGGAATTAAGAAGGACCCGTTTAAGTTGCATAAGGCTGTATTTCGGAAACACTACAGCCATATGTTCGAGTAGAAACTAATAGCCAAGAGTTATGAAACTTTCCACTAAGCCTCCCATTTATAGACAGTCATATAATCCTTTTGATGGTTTATATATAATATTCATATGTTTAGATTAACCAGTCATATGATCTTAATTGAATAGCTATTGTTTTTGTCGTTATGAGTGCCACTCTGTTTTTTAGCAATCACTTGCAACTTAATTATTAGGTCCATCCAGCTCAATTTGGTTAGTGGAATATGGGCCCATTAGCCAGACTGGCTTCCAGCAGCTCAAGGATAATTTGTGAGTAAACAGTGGAACTGAGCTTGTCCTCCCCCCAAGCTATTCTCAATGTATATGACGTCCAGAGCCAGGGGTAAGGACCAGTTTCTGTTGAAAGGGCTGTGTCCACAGCCATATTTATTTACATTATTTACTTCTGAATTATGCACCCTTAGACTAAACTGTTTTTCTTTAAAAAATGTGTTTCTGTTATGCATTAAGACTTTAGGGCACATCGACAAAAAGGAGGCAGGGTGCATAGGTCCTTGCAGTTTGTTTTCTGGACATTCAGAGAGTTCCATCTCTCACTATACCCAGTACTGCTTGTTTTGGCACACAGGAGAGATAACAGGTGAGCAGGACATGGGCATCCCAATATATTATCACCCTTGTAAATGAGCCAGCTGGTTGTGTGAGTGTGTTGTAACTGTTACAGGAAAGAAGTAACCGAAGACAAAAAATAGCAGTAATCTGAGAAAGAGATCTATGACTGCACCCCCCCCCCATTCATTTCTTTTTTTCTGTCCATATGTCTTTGTACTTCACAAATGCACAGTCAAATAAACAGATGGTCTGCTTAAAACTATCTGTCACTATGGTGTAGGTCAGTAGTTGCTATCCAGGCCTCTAATGCAACTCTCACTTTTGAAAAATTCCTTCCAGCTCTACGGATATATACATATATATTTTTTTACTTTTAGTTTTAATGATAAAACAGAAGCACCCTCTGCTGATGCAAGAAAATGTTTTACTGATGTTTCTTTGCTCAGTTCTATTGCTTGTGTTACATCAAATGATATAACTAAGCAAAACACTAATTGCCTCTCTGTTGTAATCACATGGACCTTTTGTTGTGTCTCCAAGGCAACCAGGCAGTGTTAGACTGCTGGGAAAATATAGATGAGGATGACAATCACTGTGGTTCTTCTGTTATCCTAGCAGTTCTGCCTGCAGTTCTTACTTGTGTCTAACTTATTTACTCCTTGTACAAGGGTAAGGTCACACCTGGAGATTCGGGGAGATTTAGTCGCTCGGCCTCACAAGGAAACTTCGGGCGACTTCGCAAGTGCCATGCCGGAGGCGATTTCTCATTCTAGCAGGCGGAAGACGGGGGAAGCCGTTCGGGGACATTAGTTGACCCAAAAAAGAAGTAATTAGTCGCCGGGCGACTAAATCTCCCCGAATCTCCAGGTGTAACCTTACCCTAAGGCAAATGTACAGCTGAGAGGCACCTTAAAGCTGACTATTTAGGCAGAGTTAAAGACAAATTCAGAAAAAAATGTTGTGTGAAGACAAAATTTGGAAAATCTGGAAACTATTCTGTTTAAAAGACAAGTCATAGAAGTGGAGATGTTTGTGAATATGGTGGGAAATCCAACAATTTTACTTTTTTTTTTTTTTGTCTCAATGTCACCACTTTTGTGATTTTCCTCCTAAGAGTCACTGGATCACTACAGATACACAGTCCTTGAGCTGCACTGTAGCTGAAGACAGGGCTTATTTTTTCGCTCCCGGCAGCCTTAATCTCATGCTTTGTGTCGGTTTCCTTCATATTTCCTTTTGTGCCCTGTGGCAACATAACAAGGGATGGGTTAGTGAAAGTCTTAAGCAGCGTTCAAATTACAGGAAGGGATGTGCTGAGTTTGCTGAAAAGCTAACAAACACCACAACTATGGGGAGAAGGAAATAATCATCTAGTCCAATCAAAATTCTTCCTGTGCTTGTTGCTCTTGTTCTTTGAGCATCTCCCTTGGGTATGCTACTGCAGTATTTAATATGATATATTCCCAAGGGCCCTCCAGCTCTTGCTAACTACCTTTAAAGTGGGTAATTGTAGAACTTGGTGTGTAATACAAATCCTATTTAAATTATAAACTCTTAATAAACAAGGGCCCTCATTTAGCTCTTGTATAAATCAGTTTTGCATATTATCTGTATGTTTGATATATATATGTGCCCTTCTGTTGTACAGCACTTCACAAGTACTAGTTTATAAACCCTTCTCCATAGCATATTCCTAGGTATACACTGATTTAGCATAAAGCAGTCTAACTTAAAGGTTAAATTGTGAATATTACAGTGAAATACCTATGCAGGCACAACTTAATGGTATCTCCATTCATGCTTCAGGAAACATAGGGTGTTCCTGCACCAGCTATGCTTGTATAATTCAGCCTCAGATGTTTTGAAACATCCATGCCCCCGAAAAATGTGGGACTAGATTGGCTAAGAATGATCAGGAAGGTTGTGGCCTGATCATAATGTAGGCTAACACACATTTGAAAGACATTAAAGGGATACTGTCATGGAAAAAAAATTTTTTCCAAAATGAATCGGTTAATAGTGCTGCTCCAGCAGAATTCTGCACTGAAATCCATTTCTCAAAAGAGCAAACAGATTTTTTTTATATTCAGTTTTGAAATCTGACATGGGGCTAGACATATTGTCAATTTCCCAGCTGCCCCAAGTCATGTGACTTGTGCTCTGATAAAATTCAATCACTCTTTACTGCTGTACTGCAAGTTGGAGTGATATCACCCCCTCCCTTTTCCCCCCCAGCAGCCAAACAAAAGAACAATGGGAAGGTAACCAGATAACAGCTCCCTAACACAAGATAACAGCTGCCTGGTAGATCTAAGAACAACACTCAATAGTAAAAACCTATGTCTCACTGAGACACATTCAGTTACATTGAGAAGGAAAAACAGCAGCCTGCCAGAAAGCATTTCTCTCCTAAAGTGCAGGCACAAGTCACATGACCAGGGGCAGCTGGGAAATTGACAAAATGTCTAGCCCCATGTCAGATTTCAAAATTGAATATAAAAAATCTGTTTGTTCTTTTGAGAAATGGATTTCAGTGCAGAATTCTGCTGGAGTAGTACTATTAACGGATGCGTTTTGAAAAAAACATGTTTTCCGATGACAGGATCCGTTTAAGAAGGAAAAAGAGGAGACCGTGACACTAGGCACAGCACTTGGGAAAAGCAGTGCTGCTTCAAAAGCTGCTGTTGAGCTGCAGCTTTCAGCATCATAGACTGGTGAAAGCCCCAGCCTTCATCAGAGGTAAATTTTAAACAGCTGGGAGGAGGGGGGTACAGTTGTGGAAACCATCCATTACTGGGGTCATTCTGAAGAGGGATGTGATGGTTCCAGAGAGATATTCACCATGTAAAATTGTACAAAATCTGGTCCTTGAAAAAAATGTTTCAGATATATTTTGGGCAAGTTTGAAAATCCCATTGGGCGAGGACTGTAGTTTTATATTGATGTGGTCCTTGTACTCACAGTATGATCTGGTTATTGCCCCCTGCCAGCCCAATGTTTGGTCAACTTGATTTAGGTCAGTGCATGGATTGTCAAATTGGGCAAAGATTAAGCAGATCTTGGGCTAGATGAACCAAATCTTATGGTGTTCTGTGAACATGAGAGTAAAGGTGTGGGCACTTCTGTTGGACATGGGTAGTTTTCAAAGCAAGTTGTATATGTATATATGGGGGTTTCTGTGACTTTCTTTGTAACTTATATTTTTATTGAGATGCAATTCAAACGCATGTACATTTGACAGCATTATCATTTTCTTACAGTAGTGATCCAGTATAGAAATCATAGTTTACAGGGAAAATATTGCACAGTATAAAAAGAGAGAGAGTTTGAACTGGGTTGATGGAAGGGGAAAGGGGAAGTGTAGGTTGAGGGAGGGAAAGAAGAGCAAAGAAAAGAAAAAATAGAAAAAATAGTAGTTGTTACTAACAATGTGTCAGCCTGGTATCTCCACGTTTCTATGATCTAACAATAGTTTTGCATGTTCGTATCTGTCTGGGTTATCCCACATTACTATTAGGCTCAGGCAGTGTTTAGGCAGACAGATCTCTGAGTTCCCAGATGGACCAGACCTTCAAGTATCAATCATTTTTGTTTTGTAAGTATGCTATCCGCCGTTCAAAGTCTTTATTACTATTTACTCTGTTCATAACTTCTGAAATCGTTGGGGACCTGATTAACCAGCAACTGGGAGTGTCTGGGAAGCTCAGGAAATGGTCTACTCAGTAGAAAAGTGAGTTGATCTTTTGGCAGAGTATGAGTAGTTAATGTTGTTAGCAGCTTGTTTATTTCATCCCAGAAGTGTTGCAGTTTGGGACAAGTCCAAAAACAGTTCCTCCAGCAAGTGTTGTGATGATTAGGAAACATTGCATGTAGTTTGTCCGGAGTATGATACCAGAACATAAGCACCTTGTATGCGTTTTCTTTTTGTTTGGTGCAGGGCACTAATTTTTTTGCATTGGTCCAAATCGAAATCCAGTCTTCGTCGGTTGGTCGCTGTGTTAAAGTTCTCTTCCATTTGCTCATATACTGGTGTTTAATCAAGGAGTCTGACTGAGGGTCCATCAGCAATTTGTAAATTTTTGAGATCAAGCCCTTTTGTGGGAGGCCCGATAGAGCTAAAGTTTCAAACGGTAAGGGAGATAGTGATTTTGTTTGTTGTAAGTATGGTTGGGAGAAGTGCCGTAGTTGGAGGTATTCGTACCATTTCAGTGTAGTGGTAGGTGCTTTTTGGGTTAGGTTCATGAAGGGCATAATCACCCGGGTAGAGTTATCAAGTAAGTCCTTGATTGTAAATAATTTGGTCGTCTGCCATCTGTTGATAAAGTCTCAATTATTTCCTGAGGGGAAGTCTGGATTTCCTAAGAAGAAGGTATTTAGGGGGTAGGGTGACTTCAGGTTGTGTTTAAGTTTCGTGCTGTTCCATACCCGCATTGTATGCTGTGTGGCGTGCAGGAGTTCCTTCAAGTAGATGTTTTGTTTAGTATTAGACCAAATCAAGGAATTCAGGTGGGCGGTGGAGAATATTTCATTCTCAATATAGGTGGGTTCCCAGTGAGACCAGACAAGTAGTTGGCAGAGATGAGTAGCCTCGTAGTATTTTTGTAATGATGGAACTCCTAGACCTCCATGTTGCGTAGAGGTGTTAAGCGTTAATTTGGGCACCCTGTGTCGTTTGTTGCCCCATATGAATTTGTGGAACATCGCTTGAGTTTGTTTAAATGCTATTATAGGGAATGGTATCGGTAACGTCTCAAACAAGTATAAAAATTTTGGGAGAATCGTCATTTTAAGAGCTGAAATCCTTCCAAACCAAGAAAGAGTAGGTGTAGACCACTTCTGTAGGTTCCTCCTTGTCTCCTCCAATAGCGGAATGAAATTTAGGTCATAAAGTCTGCCATAGTGATGTGAAATTTTGCTTCCAAGATAATTAATACAATCCTTTTTCCACTTGTATTTAAATTTGGTCTGCAGAATGTCCAACGTAGTATGTGGTAAATTGACAGATAATGCTTCTGTTTTACTCATATTAATCTTGTATCCTGATAGAAAGCTATAGTTATCTAGTACTTTATGGAGATTAGGCAATGACACCAAAGGATTTGTGATTGTTAGTAACACATCATCTGCAAACAAGGATATTTTAAATTGTTCTGTTGATACCTTAACTCCCGTAACATCAGGAGCATTTCTAATGACAGCAGCTAAGGGTTCAATACTGAGTGCGTAGAGTAGGGGGGAGAGGGGGCAACCATGCCTGGTTCCATTGGAAATTGTGATAGGTGTATTTGACTGACCTGGAAGTTTCAGATAGGTTGATGGTGAGGAGTAAAGATTTTCTAGCGCTGTTAAATAGGGCCCTGATAAGTTTAGGTGTCTGAGGACGAACAAGTACGGCCAACTTAGGCGTCAAATGCTTTCTCCGCATCTAAGCTCAAAAGCACTGTGGGTATGTTTTGTTTCTGGGCTATTTCTAGTAAATCTATGATTTTCCTGGTATTGTCTCCTGCCTGTCTTCCCTGTATAAAACCAACTTGATCCCTATGAATCAGCTTTGGTAGTAATGGGGCTAAATGATTTGCCAAGATTTTGGAAAAGAGCTTCAAGTCGGAATTAAGCAGGGCTATTGGTCTGTAGTTAGTACAGAGTGTTGCATATTTTCCTTCCTTAGGAATTCAGGACAGATAAGATGTTAAAAGTGAGGGGGGGATCGATGTCCCAGTATGGAATTGGTTAAAGATAGCAACCAGTATGGCGAGAATATATTTAGGTAAGCTTTATAATATTTATATGGAAGCCCATCTGGCCCTGGAGTTTTATTGTTCGGCATTGCCTTAAGTGTAACGGCTATTTCTTCAGGAGTTATTGGCATGCTAAGTGTTTCTAAGTCTGATTCTGAAAAATTGGGCAGGTTAGCCTCATTAAAAAATTTGGTAAGGGGGTCTTGATCTGGCCCTGTAGCCGCTGATGTTGTGGGCTGTAAATTGTAGAGTTTATTATAGAAGTCATAGAAGGTTTTCCCAATTTGTTTAGGGTCATAAGATAGCTCGCCTGTATAGGAGAAAAGAAGAAAAGTATCCCCGTCTTCTTAATCAGAAAAGTTACAAAAGAATATATATTATCACTGTGTGATCTGTTTTCAGTTAAACCATTAAAAATCTTGAAAAAAGTTGATAGCCAGCAACAAATAACAACTATTAATCTGTCACGTGATCCAATATCTATGAATTCCCTCTTTTTATTTCATTAATTGATCCCACAAAGTGCTAGTGCTTAACCTCAATAAGTTAACATTAAATAGAGTAAAACTAAAACACAATTAATTTTCCTTTTAATTATTGTGTATAATAAGTAAATTCTAACTCATGAATAATTCATTTGACATTAATTGATAATTTACTAACAACCCACTAAAACACCAATAAGGATGGTAAAGTGCCACCAAATGTGATCAATTCACATATAAATTACTTAAAGTGCAATTATGAACATCTCTGATTCCAAGAAAAGGTAGGAAAAGGAAATTGGTAGAATGGTGGAGAAGTCCCATATTGTCTAGCTGATTGTTTTACTAACTGCGGGACCCCACAAAGGAGGAAAAGTCAGTGCTTCTGGAACTGTGGTCTCAATTCTATTTTAACTGTCTAGATTGAGAAGCTGTCTTGTCTAAAAAACACACAAATTCCAGAGCTTATAGTGAAAACAGTCAACAAGAATACAGATGAGGAATCTCCTATAATCTGAGCAGAGAGAAACTATTGGATCACGTGACAGATTAATAGTTGTTATTTGTTGCTGGCTATCAACTTTTTTCAAGATTTTTAATGGTTTAACTGAAAACAGATCACACAGTGATAATATATATTCTTTTGTAACTTTTCTGATTAAGAAGACTGGGATACTTTTCTTCTTTTCTCCTATACAAAATTAAATACTGACGGAAGTCAGATCCCCTCCTCTTAGTCAATTTTTTATATATCTGAAGTTAGATCATTCTTTTTTTTTTTGGAAGATAGCTCGCCTGTTGAGGTTTTAATAGAAGTAATTCCACTTGAAGCTTTCTGATCTCTAAGTTTTCTGGCCAACAGTGTGTGTTGTTTATCCCCTTTCTCGTAGTACATTTGTTTTGTCCAAATAATAGCCTTTTCTGTATCTTTCACCCTTAATTCTTTTAGTTGTTGTCTTAGCCTTAGAATTTGAGTCAATAGGGCTTCTGATTGTTGGTTGTGGTATTTCTGTTCTAAGGTGTATAATTGAGTTTGGATCGTATGGTAAGCAAGTCTGTGTTGTTTTCTTTTGTTTGCTGTTATCCCTATAATATGGCCTCTAATGGTTGCCTTATGTGCTTCCCAAAGTGTAGCAACTGACTCAACTGAGCCGTCATTTAGTCTGAAATATTCTTTCAAGGCTGTATCTATGCTTTTAACGTTTTCTACGTCATGAAAAATAGTTTCGTTTAACCGCCAGGTTAAACATAGCAATAGGAGAATGGTCAGACCATGTTATAGGATATATTTTGGTGGAATAGTCTAGGTTCAGGCAGTGATGCGAAAAAAGAAAATAGTCTAACCTTGTGTGAACTTTATGAGGGTTGGAGAAAAATGTAAATAAGTTGTTAACAAGAGGAGGTAGTGTCCTTCTGGATCACAATGGACTTGGTTCACCACAAACAGGCAGTCTCTATGTATTAAGATTGCCACCCCCGCTTTTTTTTTGCGTTTGGGAGGCATAATAGCCCGTTGGATAGTATCTTGAGCAAAGTTTGTGGGGTCTATTTGCATCAAAATGTGTCTCCTGGATAACGGCTATGTCAGCCTGTAAGTTTTTTAACTCTTTGAGAGCTAAGTATCTCTTGGCAATACTGTTTAACCCCTTAACATTTAAGGAAATTAATTTAACCATAGTGGCGATATAGTATTGAGTCGCTAATAAAACCAATATGGTGACTCCCTGTTAAGGAAACCAAGTCATTGCTATACATAGATTTACCCATAGGTATACGAACAGTATATGGCAGAACATGCAATGCAGACTTTTGAAAACATGCAAAACTATTAAGATCAACATTATTGTACATTGAATAGGGAGATATAAAACAGTCATGGATAAAGGTTGACACGATTGAGAGAGATAGAATTAGAAATAACTTCAAAAAATTACCAGTAATATGATATTTTGAAATGTTGTCACTAGGGCAGGGCACAAATCTGGTTAGTGATGATTCTGACTCAGTTCACAGGACTTGTGAGCCGAAATGAGCTATTAGCTCCATGTGTGAGGGGTGTAAGACAGTTGGAGGGGTTGCACTTCTTCAAAGTGGGTCGTCACAATCCCTTTTCGAGACTCAAAATATGTGAAGGGAAAAGCACCTATAAGTGCTTGCATTAAACTTCACATATATATATATCTGGTCGTCATGGCCATAGAAAAAACATAAGGTCAGGCATCTTTTGGTGGTGACGGACTTGAGGCAAGCCTAGGTGAAGTTGGTGTCGAAGGAACTTTGCTCCATTGAGGTTTTAGCGGTGGCCTCTGTGGAGAGGAGTGAGGTAGTGGGGAGGAGTATTTTGGTTGGAGGCCTAGCGCTTTTAGCAGCTTGTTCCCCTTAGCCGGATTAAACAATGTGTGCACATGATTGACTGTTAATTTGAAAGGGTATCCCCAACGATATGGAATCATGCATTCTCTTTTGAGTGATTGGTTGAAGCTCACATCGTTTAGCTAGTGTGACTGGTGAGAAGTCTACAAATATTTGCAATTTACAGTTGCGAAATTCCACCTGATTAGTATTGCGTGTCAGGAGGGATAGTGTTTCCTTGCTTTCGTAGTAATGGAACCTCACTATGATGTCTCTTGGAGGTTTGGTAGATGTCGGTTTAGGCGCTAACGAGCGATGGGCCCTGTCTAGGCGCCAATAGTCTTGAGGCTTGTCCGGGCATAAGTGGCAGAAAAGATCTTGCAAATATTTTGGGATATCAGACCCCCCTTGGTTTCCGGTATGCCCCTGAACCTTAGATTTTGCCTCCTAGATCTATTCTCAAGATCTTCGCAGGTGTCTCTAAGTTGTGCCATTTCATCCCTTAGGATAGAGTTTTCCTCCTCTAGGCTAGCTACCCTTTGGGCAACATCATCAGTCTCAAGTTTATCAGTGCATTCTCCCAGATCTCCTAGATCTCTCTGTATGTCTCTAACTGCAGTTGCTACAGCCTGTGAAACTGCTTGTGTAATGGTGGCAGTAAGTGATTGCTGAAGCTGTGTAAGCTGCTGTGTGAGTATCTGTATAGTTACCGGTTGTGAGGTTTCCGAATAGTCAGTCATGCGGGGAGACTGACCTGAATGTGAGTGCTGAGAGTTGTCAGATTCTGCCATCCGAAGTGAGGGATAGACACTGGGAGACGTGTTGGGCGAGCGGTGCTTTCGGTATGTTGCGTAGCGGTCTACGCCATCATGCGATAGGGCCCGAGATCCACGTGGTTGTGACTTCCTCAGGAACGGGGACATAGTTGAACTGCGTTCCGTTTTTTTTTCTTGCCCATCTTCGTCTATGACGGTGACGCTGTCTTTGGCAAGCCCAAGCAGTTCAGTTAGCGTTGATTATAGCTTGTGTTTAGGCCGCAAGAGTCTCATATAGGACGGAGCTCCTACAGAGTGTGTGCGTCCTCCATCTTAGTTGGCCACGCCCCCCGTTTCTGTGACTTTCATGCCCCTTTCATGCCATGAGTAGGATGCAAAGTATCTTTCCTTGATATGACCTATCTGACGGTTGAACTTTATGTGCATGCAGATGGGGTTACTACACAACCTCAATACTTGCCCTTGGATAGGGTCAAGCCACAATGATGCTGCTTTACAGATCCAGCGGCTGACTAGATCACGTGGTGCACATCATTGCATATAAAACGCCCAACCCTTTGGCAATTTCCTTATACTGTATGTTGTGTAATCTAAATGATATAACCCTTGCAGATTTAGAATGGCTTCTGGGCTTTGAATGGTATCTGCTTTTTACTGAAATGGAAATATCCTTTTATACAGGTACATAATCTGTTATCCGGAAAACCCATTATCCAGAAAGCTCAGAATTACTGAAAGGCTGACTCCATTATTATGAAATAATCCAAATTTTCAAAAACTATATCCTTTTTCTCTGTAGTAATAAAACAGTACCTTGTACTGCATCCAGACTAAGATATAATTAATCCTTATTGGAAGCAAACCCAGTTTATTGGGTCTATTTAATGTAAATAGATATGGTCTTTATGTGCATTAACATTTGAATGAGGTGTCTCTCTGCAACAGAACCCATGGCAACACACACAGGGGAAGGTGGCACCAACTGCTATTTAGGAATATGAGTCATAGGCGTGCTGCTCATTGAGAACCTATACTGAATTGGAGCAGAAGCTTTGTTTACAGGTCAGAGGATCCATTTAGTGCATGTGAGTGCAGCTGGTAATGAGCATATGCCTCTATTCCCTGCAGTTTAGTACAGCAGCAGATTGTTTGCACCATTTCCAAATATATATATATATATATATATATATATATATATATATATATATATATATATATATATATATATATATATATATATATATCTAATGAATGTTAACTAAGTGGCACATGGCATTTCTGACCACTAGATGGCGCTGATTTTTAGATTTGCCCTCTTTCCTCTAATTTCTGTAAATCTATACATAAATGTATGTATATTTATTCAATCAAATTAGCCCCAGTCCCAGTAGAGCTTAAGATCTTAGTCCCTCTTACATTCGTATACACTATGATCATTTGCTCCTTAAAAATGCCCCTGCTCCATGGAAAAGAACTTTTATCTCAATGACCACTTTGTTTCCTTTCACTGACAGGGTCGTAGTAATATTCCTTGAATGTGAAAGGACGTTTCTGAATTCACAGAATGCTATACTCAAAGCATTAGTCAAAACATCTTCAATATAAATGATAAAGAACTGGACTAAATGAAAAGCTTTTTAAGACAAATGCTTTACGGGTCATGGTACGCTTTAAGAAACAGTAACATCAAAAAATGAAAGTGTTTTAAAGTAATAAAAATAAAATGTAGTGTTGCGCTGCACTTCTAAAACTGGTGTGTTTGCTTCAGAAACACTACTATAGTTCATATAAATGAGCTGCTGTGTAGCAATGCAGGCTCAGGTTACACAGCAGATAGCAGACAAGCTCTGTAGAACATAATGGTGTTATCTGTTCTCCACTATTTAATCTGTGCTATATAACCTTTTTTCAATTTCCACCATTGCTACATAGCAGCTTGTTTATATGAACTATAGTAGTGTTTCTGTAGCAAACAGGTCCATTTTACCAGTACAGGGCAACCGTACATGATATTTTCATTACTTTAAAACACTTTAATTTTTTGGTATAACTGTTCCTTTAAGAGATCCAGGCATTATGGGTACAGGTGCTGATTGTGGGAGACTGGGGTCCTGAGCAGTCACCATAGACCTGTTTTGCTGGTCAGGCTTAAGTACAAAGGCAAATGCAACCACTGATTTATTTATAGGGTTGGATAATCATTGTTTCACTAATTCATAAGCTAATATCATCCTACGTGTAATATTAAGTCTTCATACCTGAATACCTGCCAGGATATATTTCATTTTATGGTGCAGCAGAATATTAATAATATGACACTATGGAATAACAAGTACGTACTGAAGTTCATTTGCAGTGCTGTTACAGTTATCATTGTAAAGTTGAATTATTTTCTCATACTACCTCATGCATCAGGCCTTTTCAAATTCTCTTGAGTAGGTTGGCAGTAATAAAACAACTCTGCTCCATAACAGATACTATAAGAAGTAGTACTAGAGTTTTTACCTATGCAGGCGGAAACCCATGTGGCATCACAATAAATTGAATATGTCTGATTTCAGGCTGAACAGTGTTAGCACTGGCTACAAATCACCACTATGGTCATTGCGGCCTACAAATCTCCAATACTGGCCCTGCCTGGTATTTCCCATAAGTGGAAGCTGTATTTCCCATTGGAAGCTGCCATCTAAAATTATTCACAACCCTTATTTTCCAAATCTGCTTAGAATAGTTCACCTGTGGGCCTGTTTCTTTTAGTTTAATAATTATCTTTTAAAGCAATTAAATTAATACTGCAATGCTTGTTTCTCTTGTAGACCACGATGAATACCGGCCTCCTGTATGGAAATCTTACTGTAAGTATCCTGCAGTGTCCATGTAGAACTTTATACAACGTGATCATTTTGTTCTGATATAATCTCTATGCAATTTTCAGCTTCTCACCTTTAAGTGCTTTGCAGCTCATGTTATCTGGATGTATCTGTATGTCTGAGCGGGTAAAAGAAAGTATGGACAAATTGAGACAATAGCAAGACTAGAGAATCGCTGTATATAGCAAAATGGAGTATGTCAGTGACAATTATCTCAGCAGTAGTGAGCAAAGGTAACACATTTTATCAAGCCAGTTGCTGTTTGCGCTTTTTATCTTTCTTGTCAGCAGTATCCCTAACAATGGGGAAAAAAGCTTGACTTAGCATATTGGATGATGCAAATGCATTTCCACCTTCCTGTTATACTAGATTCCTTGACTTCTCAAGGAGTGCATGGCCTGATGAAAAAAGTCAGATTAACATATGAGATTGCCATATACTGGTCCTTTAAAAAACAAAAAAGTTACTTTATTGTATTTTCTTAGTTTATGAACTCCAACATGTATTTTTTTCATTCTAGTGTATCAGCTACAGCAGGAGGCCCCTCATCCCCGGAGAATTACTTGTACCAGAGAGGTAAGTATCCTGCATCTTTGCTTTGCTTTGGGGAATTGCATTTTTTTCACCAAGAATAATGTTTATTTTTTACAAAACTGCATCATGCATTTTATAGACTTTAAGCAAATGGTAGTTATACAGCTCTATCACTGAGTATGTCTATCCATTGTGACAGACCATTGCCTAAGGCTGATTGGACACACAGCACTTATCAGCTTTCTGAAAATCGCCACCCCCCACCTCCCATTGGTATGATTGCAAAAGATGTTTCAGACCCAAATGCTCACTAAGGCAGCTGCCTTCCCCACTGATCAGGTTGGAGTGGTTCAAATATAGATGAGGTTTGGTGATAAATCCGTCAGCCAAGGACCAAATTGCACTGTGCATAAAGTCTGATGCTAATGACTCTTCATGGCCCCTTATAATTCAATAGCTATACAGCAGACCACATGGTCGGGGGGGTGGCAACAGGGAGACCTGGACGATGGTCATCCCTCCCTAGCCCTTTTCATACCTTTACAATGGCAGCACAGGAAGATCCAACGCGAGATGGACGGGGAGTTGGGATTGTTCTCACTGGGTCCCCTTAGAAGACCCCCCACAACCAAGTTGCATCTCTGGTAATTATATGATTTTGCCTCCTTTAAGAGACCCTGACAATAACCCAAGGAGTAGCACAAACTTTCAGAAGCACTAACCCAGAAAGTAGAGCAGGAAAAGAATTTTAGCTTTTCTCTCATTATGTGAGAGAGACTAGGACACCATGAATAGCAGTGAGAGCTTATAACTTTATATCCAGTGCTTGGAAGCTGCTACATTAGTTACAGTTCTTTAAAACCAACACAACCCCTGTGCTGGATATTATAAAGAAAAAAAGCCATGTGCAACTGGGTAGTTATGGAGGAGAGACGGCTGAAGAGGCTGGTAAAGGGGAGGGATCTAGAGTTCACCTTTTTTGTGCAGACATTTTATGAATCATTCATTGTCCATAATGCATCATACTGAAAACTGATTGGCCAGTAGTCTCCCTTTAAAGTAGCTAAAAAAACATCAGTTGACATTTCCTGCTCCCACATGTTATTGGTCATTTATTTATTGCACACACACTGAACATGAGTGGTTTTGTACCAGGTTTACGCAATACTATGACATCAGTCTGTGGCCTACTGCAAAGTGCTAAACATCATTCATGGCACTTTGCACTTGTTTTTTACACTTTGCACTGTTCATTGCTTTGCTACAGGTAAGGATGTCACATAAAAAAAAGTCAAATTCTGTGCTTGTGTAACTGTACATGTGTCTTCAAATTCCCATTAGTATCTGCACATCTGTTGCATTATCTTCCTTCCAGCTAAATGTTTCAACGCAGATGATTTCTCCTCAATCCATTTTACTGGATGTATCTGTGATTTTTGTTGCTTGCTGATGCAGAAAGCAAGGGAGTAGGAGTATTGCAGATTTAATTGAGGAAGAATCTAAGCAAACCATTAAATAGGAAAAAAAAGGATACATTTGTATTTGTTGTTGCAAAAATAGACATTCCGTCAGTACCGCTAAAAGGAATTTGAGAATATATTGTGATATTTCCCTTGTCTGTTACGATTTCCTTTCATTTATTTTTGATCTCTGTAAAGTGCTTTGTACATAATTGGTATTATAGAGATACCGTACTTACATAACTCTAGTAGAACTTCACTGCCTAGCTATGTGAAAAGGGAATTCTGCTTTTAAGTATATTACAAACACCAAAGGGACATTTTTACTATGGTACATAAAACCTGGAAGAATAAAAAAAATAGCACTTGTTATAGAGCCTGCTTGGCTTCTTTTAGCCATTGTTTGTTTGATCTTCAGAATAAAAGATCTCTTATGGTTTGCTAGAATGCTTTGTTACACATGACTATTAGTCTAGGCAGGACATAGGGATAATACCTGTGGTGTTGTTTGTTTTACCTGCTGACCCTACTGATACTAGATACTGCTGTTAGCTACATTAGGTTAGACAGCTTGGTGATTTGGGTTGCTTTGTTCTTTAAGTTTCAGTAATTGCATATGAAATAATCTGTTATATGGTATTTGTGTAAATAGGTTTATAATCCATTAATCAAATACATTCTGGTATTATGCTGACTGTATAGTGCTTATTTATAGAGCAACACAGACTTTACATATTCCATATTTACAGCTGTGATTTATTTTGGTTTCACTTCCAGTAACTATATAAAGAATATGAAGAGATAATATCTTTGGTAACAATTCAGGATTTGGGGACATTGCCACTGGGGATGTATCTGCTTAATTTCTCACTAACAGATTCATCTGATGCAGTCTGCCATAAACTGTAATAAGTGATACTGACACTAAAAAATAACTTTTTAAAATATGAATGTACATTTAAATTTACCTATAGGTCACGCTGATGTTTTTTGCTGAGAGGTTTGTTTTTGTAAGTAATTGTTAGTTAAAGTTCCTAAACCTGACTGTTTTGCCAACTTGACTGTCCCATCTCAGCCTGTCAGTTACAGTTTCCAATGCTAAAGGACTCCTGCTGCACAAATATGGCAGCCCCCTCATACAGGAACACAGGCAGACACATAGGTAATGTAAAAGCATTGGGCAATGTAAAGCCAATATTATGATAGATGTACAAGAGGCATAATTTCTGGTGTCAGTATTTCTTTACTATCTATTAGGGGATCTATTTTTAGTTTACACAATATATATTATTATTAGTATTAGCATGTATTTTTAGCGTGCCACCATATTTCAATATATAGATGGCATGTTTTCCAACCTGTTTATTTTAGCTTAATAGAATGATTGGGGGACAGAATGTCTTAACACTTTCCCAACTTCTCATTGATTATCTTTTGTCTTTAGGGTTTAAACAGACCAAAGTACTACGGAAGAGAGTAAGTAACACATTGAAGTCTAGTCTGTAGGAGCTATGAAACCCTATGTTTTAAATGAAAGAGGGTGAATCTAGACCTGTACAGTATTCCATTAAATCAGAATGTTAGGAGCAAAACTCAATTTCCTTACCAGGATTCCCTATGCTTTCCATTTAATTGAACATAAGTTAATCTTCATCACTTAAAAAATATTTCATGTAACAACAGGACAGAAGCTCCTACCCCGACAGCAACTGATATTCTCCCACAATAGCCACATGCATCATCAAAGTTTATACATCATGCTAGCAATAACAAAATATTGTGATTCCATTTTGATTCCATTTACTTCCATTTTGATGAACTATGTCTCCTGCTACCCTGGATTTAGGATAGTGGTAGTGAGACCTGTTGAAATTAATTAGAGAAGATATATCTGTCCAGTAAGCACTTTATGGGGCAAATTCACTAAGATGCGCCTGGCGCAACTTCGCCGCACTTCGCCAGGCGTAGTTTCGCCAGCGCTTCGCAAATTCACTAAAATCCGAAGTTGCGCACAGGGGTAGCGTAAGGTTGCGGAGTTGCGCTAGCGTTGTTTCGCTATATAAAGCGAAGTTGCACTAGCGAAGGCTAATTTACATACGGCGCGAAATTCAAATTTCAATGGAGGAACACGTATCTGCACTACAAATGCCTAGAAAACCTTCAAATCACCAAATAAAAATTTTATTTTGCCCTACACATGTGCCCACTGTCTAGGTAAGTTGCCATGAGTCAGGAAATGTAGGGGGGAGGAAGGGGAGCCCCAAAAATTTTTCGATCTTTTTCAGCCTATCAGCCATCATGTAGAAAACACGCCAGCGTTTTTTGGGACTTAGAAAAAATTTGGACTTTTTTTGAAACAATCCCTATCTACTCTATTGCGCTTCGCCAGGTCTGAGGTGGCGAAGGAAGTCTAGCGTAAAAGGTAGCGTTCGCTACACTGCGCAAGTTAGTGAATTTGCGTAGTTTCGTCGCTAGCGAAGATTCGCCTGGCGTAAGGTTGCGAAGTTACACTAGCGAAACTACGCCAGCGTTCGTTAGTGAATTTGCGCAGTAGCGAAAATGCCAAACGCTAGCGAATTAACGCTACCGTTCGGCGCTTCGCGCCTTAGTGAATTTGTCCCTATAAGTTACATTACATAATGTAGACAAGACAGCACACTTTGTGAGATAGTTTCCCTTAAATAGACCTAGATTCACCAAAAAGGTTAATTATTTTTACATATCACATTTAAAAAGAGAACCATGTTTGTCAGATTTAAATCCAAACTGAAATAAAGTTGAAATAAATAATCATCAAATACTAATGCTTTTGATTTGATGTTGTAGATTTTTTGGTATGATTTCAAGAGAGGAAACAGACCAATTGTTAAGTGGGGCAGAAGGAAGTTACCTCATTCGTGAGAGTCAGAGGCAACCTGGAACATACACTTTGGCACTGAGGTGAGTATAAATAAGGTGAGCTGGGACCATGTTTGGGAGATAAGCCCTGGGAATGAGAATCTCATCATTTCCCAAAGAATTCATTCCAGGCTGCTATTTATCACTTACATTTTGAGGTCCACTCCTCCCTATAGGAGCTTCTGCCCAGGCTTGCCTTACAGCTGAATGCAAATCTTATAAACTAAAGGACAGACCTAGGCAGACTCGTTCTTCTTTAGTGCTTTATTGCTTGCACAAAATGCAGATTACAGATTGAGTCTGACATGGCGTATCCTCTTCTCTAAATTATTTGAATCCTGTCATTTTTTTTATTCTAGGGGCAAAGGCACACTAAGAGGATTGTCTGCTTTCCTCTGCAGGCTTTTTTTTAGAGGAGGAAGAAAGTGGATCAGCTCTTAAACACCCAGTAGCTCAATTAAAGGAGAACTAAAACAACTAAAGAAGTAGACTAGAAATGTTGTACATTATGTTTTGGCTTCTGTACAGTCCAAGGCAACCACAGCACTTTAGCAGTAGAGATCTGTACCCCAGTAGCTCTGTGCTACTGTCAGTTACTGAGCTTAGGGGCCAACTCACAATATGCAGTATATACAGAACAGAAATATCACAATATAAGGCTGATTAGTACATAATACAGATAATTACTACATGACAGCACATAAAGGTGGCCATACACGGAGAGATCCGCTCGTTTGGCAACTGGCCATACACGGAGAGATCTGCTCGTTTGGCGATGTCGCCAAACTAGTGGATCTCTCCCCGATATGCCCACCTTAAGGTGGGCAATATCGGGCTGATCCAATCGTGGGCCCTAGGGCCCAAAGATCGGATCCTAACGATGGGTAACGGGCGGTTGGATCGTGGGACCTCATCCATGAACATATGCGGCCGCGATCCGACTGGATTTTTAGTCCCATCCGATCGACATCCAGATATCGATCGGTGAAGCCCTTCGGAGGGCCCCATACACGGGCCAATAATCTGCCGATCTGTCGGCAGCTTTTATCGGCCCATGTATGGCCACCGTAAAACAGGGAAATTAGCATTAGAATTTAATAATCAGCCTTGTAGCAACAACTTATATTACAGATAACCCTCATTTTCAGCTTGTAAATTTGGGACAACTCCAAAAAAAATAGCATCTCAACAGCTGCACAGAGCACACTAAGGATATGAGCGTTGAACTTTCCAAGATGGGGACCCCCTGTTTAAAGTCCTCCATCATTGCTACCATTTAGATACTAACATTTTAGGCTGGTACTATAAGTTCAGTATGTAAAATATGGCATTTTTAACCATATTCATTTTTAGGGTTTACTTCTTCCTTGGGGATCAGCACATAAAAGAGAATGTATGAATTCTCTGGCTGATCTCCTATTCATATAGCTACCTACAGGCCAATGCTCAGTCTATCATTGGAGCTACATGGCTGTGTGTTTAATAGTCAATCTGCTTTTCTCCTCCTCTATAAATACACCTGTGGAGGAAAGTGTACAATGGGCTTTATGTGCCCTTTCCCTTAAAGTGTGTTTTATTGATTGTAAGACTGCATTGTGCTTCTATCAGGGAAGATAAGTGAGGAGACATGTATTTCTGGTGATAAGCAATTGATAGGTAAGCACAGTATACAGTATATTAAATCATTGGTTTGTCAGTTATATAGCCTTGATTTCAGCAATATATTGAATAGCAAATAAGTTCTCACTCACACATCTCACTATATTAAAGCTTCATGCTAATGTTCTAGGACAGGGCTGTCCAACTGGTGGCCTGTGGTCCCCCTTGTGTGTCCCCCATACATGAAAGTCTGCCTGCTGTGATTTCTTAGTTTTGTGTAAACTTTAAAAGATATAAATACTGATATTAACTGGCCCCTGCATTGTTTACACCTCAAATTATGACAGTAAACTCCTGCATTGTTCACAACCTGTAATCCCCCCTGCTCTGTTCAAACCAGTAGCACCCTGTACTGTTCACATTTAGTCACAGACTGAAACTGTGCACATTGTTCACACCCCAGACAAATGATCTGGGTGATGTTCAAAGTGGTCCTGATCAGTTTCATTGTCTCCTGATGTATTCTGTCTTTCCTATGTCCCCTGTGTGTGCCATACACTGCCTGCCCTATGTTACCTATTTGTGCCATACACTGTCTTCCCTATGCTTCCTATGTGTACCATACTTTACCATAGAGTAAGTACAGTAGGGCAGACAGAGTATGGCACACACAGGGAGCATAGGGAAGACCGGTATGGCACACATAGGGAGCATAGGGAAGGCAGAGTATCACACACACACACAGGGAGCATAGGGCAGGCAGAGTATGGCACACACAGGGAGCATAGGGAAAGCAGAGTATCGCACACACAGGGAGCATATGGCAGGTATAGTATGGCATACACTGGGAGCATGCGTGTACCATACCTGTGCTATGCTCCCAGTGTGTCCCATACTATGCCTGCCCTATGTTCCCTGTGTGTGCGATACTCACATGTGCTGTCTTCTTTATGCTCCCTGTGTGTGCCATACTCTGCCTGCCCTACTCTGTACCCTGTGAGACGTGAGCCTAGTAGGGTTTGTTCTGGGGGTTTGTTAGCATTTGGAAATTGTTGTTAGGGGGCCCATAAGGTGTTTAATCATGTGCTGGGGGGGGGGAGTGCTATGTTAACCACAAGGGAGGAGGCCGCATATGGATATAAGTGTATGTTTATGGTATATTTAAGGGTATGACTTACATTTTTCACATATGAGTGATATCCGATATAACGATAGGATCTGTGTGTCTATGGCCACCTTTAGTATGTTTATTAGCTAAACTTTGGCTACAGTTCAGTTTGGCCCCATCTTTTAACAACAACAGCCTCTTCTTTTGTAAATTTGAATCAGTCTCATGGGTCTCTTCAGTCATAAGCCTTTCTGCTTGTCAAGAACCAATTTAAGAAAATATAGTGTGAACTTTTCCTATTTAAGTGCTTTTGTGGCAAGTAAATTTATACAGTCCTGTGCCAGTTCAGATGAATTTCATTTTTTAAAATAATAAATACGCTGTTGAGCTTTCAAACTTCATTGATGAAAGAATACAATTACATGATAAGATAACACTCTTTCTGAGTCTGGCCAATGTTTTTCATTCGAAGAAACCTTTTTTATGACTTGCTGAACAACACATCTTTTCACTCTTTATTTCCTAATATTACTCACAGCTTTAAATGCCTCATTGAATAAGATTTTACACTGCATTGCAGTCCTTATTCGTTGTCATGTCTTTTATTGCCCAAAATTCAAATGGCCAACTGCCCGCTGAGCCTCTCAGCTGGATTTCTCACCTCTTACTATATTAGTATTTGTGGACTTTAACAAATTGGAATAAGCAAACCTTTCACTGAAAGCCATATACAGTTGCTGAAGTCAACCAGCCTATGGCCAAGATGGCACAGATGAAGACTGATGGGTTATGGCCTGTGCTAAGTGCTCAGTATATTTTATATCGCACCATTAAAATAAATACAATCTGCATGTTATGATGACTACAACCATGGGGGCAACTGGTTATCAACTGCCTGTCTTCGTGCAGCACATACGGTACATAAATCTGTGCAAACACAAAAAATTTAAAAAGTAGCCTTCATGTGAAACCTTGGGCAAACAAACTACTGTTTAATAGGTAGCTTAAACCCTGTTCTGAAAATGGGTCACTGCTGCTATTTTCTGTATAAAAATATAGTTTATAGTTCTAAAGAGACAGTGAGACAGAACAAAAGCTGAATATAATTTGTTATGCAATTTAAAAGTTAATTGAAAAATAAAGTCTCATTGTCAGTTTGTTGAGGTCAGTGATGGAGCAGTAAAATAAAGACTTTGGACTGAAAACATCAGTCAACTGCCTACTACACAACATCAGTGTGCACTGACAGAAACAACATTGGCCTGTCCATGTACAAATGGGTGGATTTTGTCATGAAAGTACACACTAATGTCAGGGCGGCAGTTTTCATTGCATCCCATCATCTGAGAACCACATTGATGGGACTGCTTAGGCCTGATCACTGGCCAGGGGCTGATTTGGACTAGCGTGGCCAAATCATATATGGGTTTCAATATCTATTGGTAGAATAGCATAGCCTCTGGATATATTGGATGCCCTAAAATTAATTTGCTGTGGGGCCCAGTAATATCTAGTTAGGCCACTGGTTCCATCTATAACATACTAAAAGTTAATAAAAAGGCTAACGTTCGCTTTAAAGGGTTAAACTTGATGAGCAGGTGTCTTTTGTCAATCCAAATTAACCATTTATGTAATTTTCTACTGTCATCATTTTTTAAGTAAGTAAGTCACTGGAGTCTAGCTCTGCAGACCAAAATGAGATTTTTATAAATACAATGTGTTCCAGCTCACTCAGATTCATGTTGTGTCTATTGCTCAGGCTTAACTAGCATTTATCTTGAAATTACTGACTAGTTGTTGTGAAAGTAGGCAAAGCGAATTAGAGATAATCACATCTTTCCAAAGTTTAATTGCTGAATTACATGTGCATTTTCTACATGGTTCAGTTGAGCTGAAGTTTCCAACAGAAGGTAGTTTAACTGCAACTCCCCCATCATTATTTTAGTCATTTAAGTAGTGAGTCAAAAATTGCCCATATCTCCTCTTCATTGCCTTAAATATCCAATGGGGCTATGATTTAAGCCATTTGATATGATACAACTGTTGGCCATCAAGAGACTCTGCACTGATGTCAGTTTAAATACTGTAAAAAAATACATTTCAAGAATGTATAATGAACTTAAAGGGCCAGTGTTACCAGGGAATTTATTTAGGCCTTTCTTGGAAACGGTGCATCATGAGGGTGTGATGCATGTTGCATGTTATGGATGTGTCTAAAGGAAATATTAAGAAATATGTATATTAATTTTCCTTAGTTGCCCAGGTTTCTGTGTCTTACTAACTTTAGCATGTAATCTTAACCCTTTTGTAAGCAGCCTCTCTCCAGTAATACGCACACGCTTCTGTATCATCTTCCATGAAACTCTTGATAAGTTATAATACAGTTATACAGTAATTAGCTGAAAGGAAGTGACTTAGCATGATAGGTGTGGCATGATAAGCTTGGGGTGTTTCTAGAAAAATGTGTTAGTAAATCACCCTTTTCATAGAATCTGTCTATATTTTCTAAATTTTCTAGATTTTCTTTGTCTAAAAATATACTAAAAATATATTTTTTTTTTCTTTGTCTAAAAATATACTATATATGTATAACAGCATAAGTATTGCTCTGTAGCAAGTCCAGAATGCTCTGAAACGTGGGTTTCCAGATAATGGATTTTTTCTGTAATTTGAATCATATAGCTTACCTAGAAAAAAAATCTAAACATTAAAGAAAACCAATAGGATTAATATAAATTAATATATCTTAGTTGCCACCAAGTTCAAGGTACTGTTTTATTATTACAAAAAAAATTAAATAATCTTTAAAAATTTGAATATTTTGATTTAAATTGGCTCTATGTAAGGTTACCTTAGTGCTTTCTGGATAATTTATTTCCCGCTAATGGATCCCATACCTGTAATACCTTTATCTTAATTTACATTGCCTATCTGGCAATGGTCATAAATTTATGTTGTACACTATAAATGGCCAAGAGTATTAAGGCAATCATTATAAAATAAATGTTCTTAGTTATTAAATAATGATCCATGGATTTTAAAGACAGAGAGTGTGTGTGTGTGCATATATATATATATATATCTGTTGATTCCCAAAAAAAAAGATTTTTTTTGGGAATCAACAGATTATATGGACTGATGACTTCATATTGGCGCCAAAATTCACTGGTGGGGGTGGTTATTTAAGTTGCAACACAGAAATTGCACAATGTCCTTGAAAAAGGTTCCCAAGTGGGACCGAAACGTTGGATAATATGCTATCTTAATAAAAGAGCAAACATTCACCTTTAACCAGTGTGCTGATCCTTCATCTATGTATACAACAAACCTTGATCGTGCACCTCTGCTTATAGAGGTTAGAGTGCCGGCACTTTGGACATTTCTATATGTATGTATATATATTATATCTTCAGTATCCACACTCCAACAAAGCAATTTCAGGGGTGCACCACCAAATATCAATCATATACTCACAATTTGGAATAGCATTCCCAGGCCAGCACTTCCCTTAGCAAATCAAGTGTTTTTATTTTTCACACATCACGGTGCTCCCTACATTTATTTATGTATATGCATCAACGCGTTTCGGTTCTCATAGAGCCGTCGTCAGGATGAGAGCAGAAACGCGTTGATGCACCATGCACGAATAAAGAGACTTTGAAATTCATTCCATGATCAATGCCGTGAGTGCTTTCTTTGAACTTTTATTGATTTATTGGTCAGCACCCGGCGAGAATATTTTTGATCCAGGGTTCACAATCAAATCACATATATTTAATTGAATAGATGTGCAAGGATAGAGGGTCATAACTTCAATAAAGGTACCTTTCTGTAATCTTCTTTGGATAATGGAAGGCAATGTAAAACATAATGCAAAGGGTAATCAGGCAAACATGGCATTGTCTCTTTCTCTTGCTATACTAAAGTGTTGATGTTGCCTTTTAATGCTACAGTACCTTCTGTTCTCTCTCCTTATAAAATGATAATTGTTGGAGAATTCTTAGGTTACCATGGTTTCTAATATTACAAGGCTGTACTGCGACAAAGATAAAGGAGTGATAATGTTCAAACACTATCACATATGCTGGGTCTGTATTGTATTAGTGTAAAACTTTAGTAGCATTAGTTAAGTACAGCAGGGTACATTTAGCGTGCTTATAGCAGTATATAAAATGATTTGGGCTTGGAGGCATCTGTGACATTGCTGGGAGAGTTGGGGAAGTTCCCTGCCCTTTGTCCTTGCTATGGGCATTGCGCACTGTACTGATTTGGAGTTTGTTCTTGCTTAACTCTCTGAACTGCAGATACGAAGCCTTACCCTTTACACAGAGGCCCATCTGTTTCCCCTGACCCTCATATGACTGCAGCGGAAATGTTGTAAATATGGAATTGATAGCGGGCTGCCTGCCTGCTAGCTCATAGCATAGTCACTGCCAAAACAGAAAGCATCTGATCTGGTAGAAAATTAATTTGTGGCATTGGGAAAGGAAATTATATCTGAAGACTGTTTCAAGCACAAATATGATCTGTCTCCTGTTAGAATCTAATGGCTGACTGTTCTGTTATCAAACTATATAATACACATACACAGCATTAGTGCAAAAAATGGGGCTTGTGCTGAACATAATCTTTGCCTATATTTCTATTCATATATATATAGTTTCTGTTGTTCCTTGCACTAAGTGGGGGCAAATCCAAAACTGATGTAAAGTCCACTGAGGAGACTCTGTATGAGGAGCTGCTGCTTCTCTCACTGCCTAAGGCTGGGGCCCCTGGAATTCTTTATTATATAGCACCAAGCTATTCCTCAGCACATTATACAGCTACAATTCGTTATAAATCACTTTCTTTGTAAATATAACAATAAACGATTATGTTCACAATCACAAACACCTTACTCTGTACCTGTACACTGGCTACGACCCAAACAAGAAAACTCCCAATATGCCTTCCACCAAAACTTTTAGATGTATAATTTATTTGTACCTTGACCAAATGGTCCCACTCCAGTACCAAAAGCTACAGTAAGTACATTTAACCATTTATTAACTAAAATGCTCAAGGGGCAAGAGCAAATGTTTGCCACTGCTGGATCCACTGTGGGATGGATTAGATCATTATGGGGTTTAAGAAGAACATAAAAATTAGTAGGCAGATGTCCCACCAAAAATACTTAGCAGGATTTTCAGTAATAATGGCCAGACTTTTGTAATATATGTGTTTGAAGTACACTTGGGGTGACAGGCGATACACAGAGAAATACTTGTTTACCCACTAACCTGTTTAACCTGACATTTCCCATAGGTCAGTGGATGTCAGATGTTTTTGCTGTTTGCTGTTTTATGGACAGTACAACATTAACATTTGAACACAGTGGCCCAATTAGCTAGATGCAATTAATAGCTAAATATAACCACCCAGATATTTTTTTCATGTTATATAACACTTCTGTGTAAATGCTTTATCTTTCCATGCTTGGAGGCCGTTTTTAGAGAGGTTTAGAGAGATAATGGCCTTAGTATATGCTGTTAATTCATTGTATTAGGAGAGGGTCTCAGAAATGTCCTTTTTATATCATGCAGCCACAGAGGGTCTCTTATGAAACACCAAAGGGTTTGTGCTTGGAATGCAGGCAGAAATACAGAATACTTGGCCCTTGTAATGTTATGTGCCTTTGTTGCTGTGATTCTGGGAAGAGATTTGCTGCACATAATTGCTGGCACTGTAGCCATCAAAACATACAGGGCAGCTCCGTAACACATCTCTCTGTTGATGAACTGCACAAGAAGAATTTATTCTCAGAGTTGTGCTGGGATTATTGACAGTGAAGAGGCAGGCATGGAAATATCAAATGAACTGTAGATCTTTTTTTCCCACAGTGTTCTCAGAGTTTCCACAAATGTATTGCCATGATTTAAACAAGTAAAATAAATGATTTCTTGTGCTTTTACTTTGTCTGTTGCTAGGCTGCTCTAACCAACCATAAAGCATGTTTTTTACATTATTTCTGCTTAAAGAAAAGATCTTGTTCCTTCTATCCCGAAAACATATGAAATGCCCTTTCCTCTTTCTCTGAGGCAGATTTGGGAATCAGACCAGGAACTTTCGTCTCTACTACGATGGAAAACACTTTGTTGGAGAGAAAAGGTTCGAGTCCATCCATGATTTGGTGACTGATGGCTTGATTACTCTCTACATTGAGACCAAGGCAGCAGAATATATTGCCAAGATGACGATAAATCCCATTTATGAACATATCGGATACACAACTCTAAACAGAGAGCCGGCACACAAAAAACAAATGCCAACCCTGAGAGAGGCACACGTTGAAAGAGACTGTCCAGGAGAAGATGGGATATTGGAGAAAAGGGTAAGCAATTCAATATCTAAACAACCCTTTTAATAAGTAGCAACATTAAAGGGCATGTAAAGTCTAAAACAGAATAAGGCTAGCAATGCTGTATTTTGTATACTAAACATAAACATGAACTTACTGCACCACAAGCCTAATCAAACAAATGATTTATGCTTTCAAAGTTGGCCACAGGGGGCTGTCATCTTGTAACTTTGTTAAACATCTGTGCCTGACCCTGCACATGCTCAGTGTGGTCTGGTCTGCTTAGGGATTGTCATAAATTACAAAACAGCACAAGTCAAATAAAATCTGACAGAAGCCGGTACAGTAATAATAATCAGAATATACAGACTACACTGGGTCCTGTATTGTCATGTAATCTAATGTGGATTTTATAGTTTTTGTATTGATTAAAGGACATTTAAACCCCCCATAAAAAATTAATCAGTGAACGGCCTCTTTGAAATCTTTAGATAACTGCCACTCTGGTTGTTAAAAGCTTAACAGTAAGGATATATGATCCCATTCACTCGTGCATAATACCACTCACTCGTGCATAATACCACTCACTCGTGCATAATACCACTCACTCGTGCATAATATAACTCACTCATGCATAATCCCTCTCACTCATGCATAATCCCTCTCACTCATGCATAATCCCTCTCACTCATGCATAATCCCGCTCACTCGTGCATAATCCTGCTCACTCTTATGCATAATAACACTCATACATGTAGTCCCACTCACTTATACATGTAGTCCCACTCACTCATGCAAAATCCCACTCACTCATGCATAATCCCACTCACTCATGTATAATCCGTCATAATCCGTCATAATCCTGATCACTCATGCGTAATTCCGGTCACTTGTGCATAATACCACTCACTCGTGCATAATCCTGCTCACTCATAGGACTAATCCCACTCACTCATATGTATAATACCACTCATACATGAAATCCCACTCACTCATGCATAATCCCACTCACTCGTGCACAATCCCGCTCACTTGTGCATAATCCCGCTCACTCGTGCATAATCCTGCTCACTCATGCATAATCCTGCTCACTCATGCATAATCCCACTCACTCATATGCATAATCCCACTCATACATGTATGAGTAAGTGGGATTACAGGTATGAGTGGGATTATGCATATGAGTGAGTGGGATTGTGAGTATGAGTGGTATGATGCATATGAGTGAGTGGGATTACATGTACACATGAGTGGGATTACAAGTATGAGTGATTAGGATTATGCATGAGTGAGTGGGATTATGCATATGAGTGAGTGGGATTACATGTAGGAGTGAGTAGGATTACACATACTTGCTAATAAAGTTACATTACCAAAAAAAACTTCTGAGCAAGGTCATCAGGCATGGCTTGATATGCAAATATAAATGATGATGTAGCCAATAGAAAATGGCCGCCTGGTTGAAGCACATCTTGCATTCAGGAAAACACTACAGTGCAGGCTAACGGAGGGGATACAGATACTACCTGACCCAATAAAGAGACAATGATGCATTTTGTGTGGGGAATATGTGCCCAACCTAAAAACATGGTAATGGTTTATAGGGTTTACATGTCCTTTAATAAAAACTTTCTCCAACTCTCCATAACCAGTGGCTGCAGCAAAGTATCCTCCAAATTGAATCCCAGTTTAGCTGTTTAAATCTGGCTCCATGATCTTTGTCCCTGCAGCTGGAGTTGGATACAGTAAAGGGGATGTAAAGGCAAAAATAAAATCCAATACAAATCCCTATACAGTTGGCGACTGCTCTACAGGGAAACAAACTTAGCAGCTTGAGATCTGCATGGCTGGGAAGTAAGCGGGGGCTCCCCCTGCTGTTCATAAGTATGATTGTTTCCCTGCCCAGCAGTTAGGGACCGTCGGGCAATTCCTATCCACAGCAGTAAATGAAGGGGGAGAAGATTTCACTGCATACAGTCAGGTTTCTTATAAAAACGGTACAGATTTTTTAATCAAAGTATATTGGAAATAGATTTCTTTTTCATTAAAGAAATTAAAAATGGGATTTTATTTTTTTTCCTTTCCTTGTCCTTTAATTATACAGCGCTACCTTTCTGCTAATCTCTCTGTTGAGCGATGTGCTGTAAAAAATGTGGCCATGCCAGCCCTGTTGTGATTTTGTGAGTGTCTCTTTGGAGATACAGGAATCTGTAATTCTTCTATATTATATAGGCCCGTTCTCATTGATTTTTGAGTGACACTGTTTCACCTGACCATCACCTGGCCACCCACAATAACAACCCAGTCATCCGCTCCCTGTAATTTTTACCCTAAATAATGTTAATCCCTGACATAGAAAATGCCTTAAATGCACCAGTAAATACCTTCAAACAGGCAGTTCTAGGGGCACAAAATGTGGCCAGGGGCATAATATAGTTTTGTTGGGGCATAACAGGGCATGACCAAGTAACGCCTTAAATACAAAACCTTGGCCTTTCTAGTATCTGTGCTACAAAACATTTTACAGATGCCTAACATTGCTGGTTAGGAGCCAAGATACTACATTATTGTATAAACACCAATATGTTTTTGTTTCACTCCTGTTCACTTTCTCTTAATTACCTAGAAACTTGTTTTAATGTGAAATTAATTAGTCATTTCAAGCATGTTTTCTCTCTCAACGGAGACATTTTATTGCACTTAAAACACATTTGTGACTGATTATAGCAATGCTAATGGTTTAATCTTACTGAACCCATGCTCCTGGGAGCCTTGCTATAGTATATAAACCATGGACATTCCTTTCATACCATATTAGTCAAGCTAGTTTTATCTTCCCCTACACTGAACATTAGCAAATCATTTATGCACTTCAGTAGCAGAATGTGGAATGAGGAAACTGGCCTCATAATCTCTGTTAGCGCAACTCAGCAGTCCAAGTCATAATTAGTGATGGGCAAATTTGACCAGTTTAGTTCTGCTAAAAATTGTGAAACATCAAAAAAGTAACCAAAGGGATTGAACCCAATGGGCGTTTTTTTGTGTGACAATTTTTCAAACCGTGCAACATTTTTTACACTATCCAATATAGTCTATGAGCGTTTGTTTCTCAAGTAGAGTTATTTATTGTTTCATTCAGCAAACCTTTTGGTGACAGAACAGCTTGGCCTTCAGCAGAAAGGGATTTTCTGGTCAGTAGCCATTTATAGTTACATACAGTATATAGATTGCTCACCTCAGGGGCGTAACTACAGAGGAAGCAGACCCTGCAGCTGCAGGGGGCACAGGTGGTAAAGGGGGCCCCATGAGGCTCTAATTCATATACAATCTCAATAAATATTGGTAAAACAGGACAACCTCTAGATATGTTGGTGACCCTAAAATTAGTTTGCTGTGGGGCCCAGTAGCATCCAGTTTCACCACTGGCTCACCAGTGGGTGAGGTTTTATCAGTCTATCTGTTCAGTCTATTGTTGTTCATCCAGGACAAATTTCCTTTTAAAACTTGCCATAGATGTGCAGATGTTACTTTTGTTAGTAATAGATTGTTAGTTTCATTCTACAACTAACCATTCAGATTGAAATAAGTAGGAAAAATAACAAATCAGACCATGTTCTGGCCATTAATTGACAGCAATCATATGAAAGTTATGTCAGAAAAGTATTAGTGACACCCATGGACATTGTCAGAGTCCATATACATAAAGATTTTATCGTTCGCTGAAAGAAATTTTCTGACCTGTCTGATCAACTAAACGTCCGACCATCATGGTGTGAAAAATATCTGGAGGAGTCCACAGACTGCATCTATGGCAGCTTTAGGGAGTGAAGTGTGAGGTAAGGGTATGTGGGGGATTACATCGTGGGTGGAGCTAGAACTGGAACTAGAGGTAGGCAGCAGCAGTACTTGCTTCGACCACAGTGATTGGGGGCGCCAAGCACGTACCCCTTCTGCCAGGCAATCTTTTGTTCCAGCCTGTCAATAACACCAGCGATCAGGAGCGCTGGGGGTGGGGCAGGGGTGGCTAGCAGGAGTTTCCAAGGGTGGGGTGATTTGGCAATGATGAGCAGGTGATGTTGCAGGGGAGTTGATTGCTTTGGGTGCCAATATTGTTGATCCTGACACTGTGGAGCTGATGAAATCGGTGGTGTACAGATAACTGTTCACATGGCTAGAACGCAGCATATAGGAACAGGCTTAATTCCAGATAGAAGTCTAGCAGAGTTTTGTCTAGGATTTCAGAACTCATCATTCAAACCCAGATGGGACAGTTTTGACCCTGAAAGCCTATGTAAAAACTGAACAGGTGACAACTTTAGTTGGGACAACGTGTTGTGTGCTGTACATAGCATTTAGTTTCTTTATTTTATGAAGCCTGAATTGGATTGATTGCCATGCCTGCCATTCATGAATATACAGTGTATGTGCCTCAGTGCTTGGCATCTGGGCTCTCCATTGAGAGTTACATTGAAGTTCACAATTTTTGCATTAATATTTGACCAAGGCTCTAATGACGCCCACATACTCCCCATATCTATGGACATATAGTTATAGGCCATGTCATAAGCTCCAACCTCAACCAAAGGAACCACTTCAGCTCTGTATCCCGTAAAACTACTCCTAAATTTCCCTCCAGGTGCTCACCAAACCAAAAAGGAGATGGCACTCCGGTAAGGGGAAGGCAGATTTATTGCAGTATCCTGCAATGAAGATACACTTTATGCATTTCGGGACGCATCTTATTTTATGATTAAGGGATTGTGCCCAGAAACATGTAAAGTGTATTTTTCTTTGCAGGATACTGCAATAAATCTGCCTTCCCCTTACCGAAGTGCCGTCTCCTTTTTGGTTTGGTGATATAGGCCTTGTCCGATACCAAAACAAATGAGTGTCTCCTTCACATGTGGTTAGTTTTAAGTTAGGCCGATCATGGCTGTTCATGTGAACTATAAGCATTGTTTTAGCTGCAGCTACAAGTAGTGGTGGTTAAACTAGTGTGTCTCCTAGTCTTTACCCATGTATGGCTAGGATTGCTTATCATAGGAGCACCAAGTACATATAATCCACCAAGATAATATACACCCATACCCTGAGATTAAAAATGCATTCTACCTTTCCATTTATTGCAATAAAATGCATATCTATTTCATTGTAAAGCACAAATCACAAATTAAATATATGCCACCCCTTGACTAAAAACACTTTCTTTGGGTTCAGGGGCTGCAAAATCAAGCCCTTTACTAATATTAAAGTTAAGTATGGCTTCCAGTTATTTCTTGCTATGACTGGTAAATGTTAGTACAAAATTAAGCACTGACCTTCAGACAATGACAAACGTTCGCAGCACATACAGCAAATAAGTCTTTGTATTACATTAAAGAATAAGAATATTTTCATTTAATTAAGATGTTTCCAAAACCTAGTTCTGTCTGCATACAGTATCTTGTTGTGTGACAGGAGAATTTACCATCTTATAAATTATTCTGATTCATTAAGAAATAAATTGTAGTATCTTTACACTTCACTAACTACTTCCTGTCAGAACCTAGCAGCTCATAAATGTGACAAAATGCTGCCTGTGTTTTTTCTTCTGATTTCCTCATATTTCTTCACTAAAGGCAAATGTAAAGGCAAAAAAATAAAATCCCATTTTTACTTTCTTTAGTGAAATAGAAATCTATTAATTTAATTTAAAAAATGTGTACCGTTTTTATAAGAAACCTGACTGACTGTATGCAGTGAAATTCCTCCTATGTTTTACTTGCTCTGACTACTGTGGATAGGTCCCTAGCTGCTCTGCAGGGAAAGGATCATACTTTCGAACAGCCCCCACCTTACTTGCCAACCGTGCAGAAATAAAGCAACTTTGTTTGTTGCCCTGTAGAGCAGTCAGCAACTGTCTAGAGATTTGTATTCGATTTTATTTTTGCCTTTACAACCTCGTTAATGTTTCCAACTCCAGTGGCAGGGACAAAGATTATGGAGCCAAATCTAAACAGATAAACTGGGATTTTCATTGAAGGATTATTTTGCTGCAGCTACTGGTTCTAAAGAGTTGGAGAAAGTTTGTATTAAACAATAAAAAACTATAAAATCTACATTAGATTACATGACAACACAGGAGCCATTGAAGTATGCATATTCTGATTATTAATCAGTGGTCTAAACATCTTCCTACAAAGCCCCTTCCCATTTATATGAATGGGAAACTCGCTACCTATGGCAGAAGGTGCTACCTTCTGGCAAAAATCTCTTAGAACATTTGGTCCATATGAATGGGAACTGACTTGTTGGGGAAGTTATTTTTTGGTTTGGGCCCCCTCTTTTATGTTCAACATATGGTAAGAGCCTCACCTTATAACAAGTTACAGATATATGGGAAAACCAGTGTATCAGTCATTTAGCAATTGTTCCAAGAATACCTAGGAACGCAAATAAGTCTTCTTCCCAAATCTTATTCTATTTAACCTCCAACCTAATTTTCCAGGAGAAATAGGCATTCTTCCTAAGTAGTCTTTCAGGCTCGGCCCCTCCAACCATGGCTCTGGGTCCACTAGTTTTGGAACCACTGGCCTAAATACCTTATAGCTATACTGACACATTTCTAAAGAAATCCTTAGAAGGGTGTCCATATATTTGGGGTATTAAGGCACCTATATTTTTCTGTTTACAAATGCTTCAAGACTGGCCCAACCTAGCGGAACCTGCAGTTCAGGGATGTGAGAGAGAGAAGCAAACACCTAGTTGTTTTCTTCAGTCATGCTGGGCTGGAGGCAATCGTGATCCTTCCACAGGCCAAATACAAATGAAAATACTGCTGGAGCCTATGGCATGACTGGTAGAATCAAACAGGACCCCCCTAAGCTATGTCAGAGTATTGCCTCAGGTGTATAATGCTTGGTTGGGGGGGGGAGCTTTGGTACATTTTTAAAAAATAAAAAAGTCGATGCCTATTACATTTCAGTATCACTTTAAAACAGAGGGTTTTCACACTCTCTCTGCTATAAAAGTATCAATAGGTTTATAAGCAAAGGGAATGACATCCAAAGAGTTTAATTTTAGTTTCATCTGGCCAGACTCATTGGCTTGTCCACATGTTGTGCAGAAAACTTTAATAAAGGAGCTTCAACTGCTTTCAGCAGGTTTCTTTGCTTTCCATGCTGTTTTGCACCTCCCTTTCTTCGTGTTTGCAATTCTTATTCCTTCTGTCATTCCACTTTACTACACATAAGTTATGGACTTATTTGTTTTGAGTTATTTGTATGTGTGGATTTCTTTGGTTGTTACCCACATCTGGTGTAAATTTCATGTCAATAGCCCCGTAGAAATATATTTACTGAGAAAAACATTGACGTGTTCAATACTTATTTTCCATACTAAATGTGCTCACAAGTGAAGGCTGTTCAAAAGGGAACTTAAGGACGTGGAAAAATTAAATATGCAGAAAACACCACTAAAATTTTTTGAAATATAATTTTGATTAAAGAGCATCTGTTGTCTGCATTAGGTTCCAGAAGAGGACCTATAAGCTTCCATCAATACAGTATTATGGCATAGCCCTCCCAAATACATGTCTTCTCAGTGATGTGGAAAGGCTACAAGATTTGTAATCTGGGGTTTCTTTATAAGAATGTTTTCTGCCATTTAAAATGCTTTTTATTTAAACATTAAAAACTCCATAGAATTATTTTTGCTGTTAATTCAGTTTATGCAGTTTAGCAAATTATTCCATTAAAACGGGGCTGTGTGGGAAACGGCATTGCTGCAATTCATGTAGAGCGAATGCTTGTACACTCAATAAGCTACATCATGAAATAGTGAATTTTTATGTCCGTAACATCACCAGGGCCATAGTGCTGGTGTGGGTGGGTCGGCTGAAGGTGACACAGCACAGTTCAGGAATTCTGTGTTGCCTAGCTTCTCAAAATTGCTTATTACAAAAATGAAAACTATAAAAAGTTCTCTGAATTGATTTTTTTGTTATTTGTGGCAAGAGAAAACACAAGAGTTGCTGTCCTGTGTATGCACAGCTGAATCGTGTCTTTTTCCTCTAGCAGCAATACTGTATTTTTGGGTGGCAAGGTAACATGCTAGTTATTTTCAGGGATCTCTGGGGTATATGCTATTCTTGTATGAGTGGAAGCAGGGCATAGATGAAGGGATGTTGTAATTAAAGTGCTATTGATAACTCTAAACCAAAGGCAGCAATGGATATTTAAATAGACAAGGGCCAGATCATGACTAATAATTTATGTCTGTCAATCATTTGGATTTCTAAACTTTTCAGCTTTATCAAAATAAGACCACTTACTTTCAGCAGGGCTGCAGAGATTTGGAAGAATTAAATTGAGGGTGGCTAGGTAGCAGATAGCTTCAGCATTACCCAAAAGTTTTAGCTGGAAATGTTTCTTTTAATAACGGCACTTCCTCTCATCGCTCATGTATCAGAAATAACCAGAGTCTGCAGTGCCGAGACAGGAAATAATCCCTAGTAAATCAGATGTGATACTGCCAAGAGAGACAATAGTCAACACTATTAAGAAAAGACCCATGGTTTATTACGTCACAGATTTCAGTGCTAGACTCTAGCAGAAAGTGCTAGACTCCTGAATTGTTTTTTATGTGGGCATATTAGAGCAGACCTATTTTCTACTTGGAAAATCACAAGCCTTGGCACACCTAAGGCAAGGACTTTAAAGCCTAAAAACAAAGCCTGTTTAAACCATAGGTCCCCTGCATAGGCCACTCTCCCCATCTGCTCCACAGGCTACTGAAAGGGTTCCTTGCTCCCCCCATGCCTGCACCCAAAAGGAAAGCTTGGTCTGTTAAAACACCTAACAGAATCCTCACTGGAGGATTAATTAGCATCATTTAGGCAACTCACCCTGGAGGACTTGGGCCCTCCGCCTAGTTGAGAGAAAATGCTGCAGAAGACTGGGAGTTGTGGGTCCTGCAGTAGAACAAATCTTGTCAACTCTCCCCACAGATATAAGCTGTACACATTATAATAATGCGGGTGCTTAACATGTTTATTACCATCTCAATATCTAAAAAATGCCCATATGTAAGAGCCCTTGGACCTCAACATCACTGGAAAGGGGTACAAAAACCTGAAAAATAGAGCTGGCACCATACCGACACCCCAAAAAAATTACTAAATTAAGTAAATTCCAGGAGTCTCAAAATATCAATAAAGTAGTACAAAAAGCCTTATTTACATCTTGTATAAAAAAAATAATAGTCTGACGCGTTTCGTGTCCCCACAGGACACTTAATCACAGCCTATGATTAAGTGTCCTGTGGGGACACGAAACGCGTCAGGCTATTATTTTTTATACAAGATCTAAATAAAGCTTTCCTACTATTTTATTGATATTTTGAGACTCCTGGAATTTACTTAATTTAGTTATTTTTTTGGGGGGGGGTGTAGGTATGGTGCCAGCTCTATTTTTCAGGTTTTTGTATGAATTTCTCCCCCTGCTGAGGGCTTGGAGCTAGAGCACCTGGACCCCATATGGAAAGCGGTAAGCTTATCCTTACATTCTTTAATGTCCATGCTTTTTATAATTTCCCATTGTATAGTCATTGGAAAGGGGGATTATTTTATTCAATCAGTCAGAAAAGGATTTAAGATTCAATATCTTCATCTTAAAGGGCACCTGTCACCTTAAGAAATAATTCCATATTATTTTCTATCATGTTAGTTGAGCAGAATAAACTTTGCCTTACACTATATTTATTATTAAAATTGTCTTGGAATTACACATTCTTGGAATTACACATTCACAGCAAGCAGGCAGGAGCCATTTTTTGTCAATTTGTTATTAAGACAAATTGTGTATCACCCCAAAATCGTGTGTATGCACCAGAATGGGGGACCTAATGTCCATACTCAGTACCCTACACAATTATAGATTGTGAGAAGGAAAGGTTGGAATGAGGAGGGCAGTGACATCTAGGAAAGAAACATTTCTTTTGCTTTACAAACTCAATAGATAAGAATTTGGAATTATTTCTTAGGGTGACAGGTCCCCTTTAACATTCGCAGTATCTTACCCAGTTAGCCAGGATTACATCATTGTATTACTACTGTCTTTCAATAACAATTTTTTACTTTTTCTGGAAACTAGAAAGTGTTAATACCTTTTCTGATGTCATAGAAACATCTGTAGTTTTTCAGAGTATTTGCTTTCATTGGATTTACACAGCTAGAGCAAGCAAATAGAGGTGAAATTTGGTTTGCGTTGATAATGGTAGATACAGTGTAGCAAGGACAATAATGGATAAAAGAAAAACTTTACATATACAACAGCCAATGGTATACATGTGAAGTTATATGATCTCAACCTCTGGTGAATATCACTCATATACTGTACATGTATTGGCATATGGCCACCAATGTCCTTCAGTCTAGATGTGGCTGCTTTATTCTGGGTTTAACAAATGAAAATAAACAAGCCCCCTAAGAAAGGGGCAGAGTCTGGGTGCAAAAATGTGTCTGCATAAGGGCTGTTGTACTGTTATAACAGTTATTTCTTTAGCTAACTGGAGATGGGTAATTATTTTGTATAGGGTTTATATTGTAATCCCACTTAAAATAAACTAGTAGACCTGTCTCCAGCCAGTTACTGCCTTGTTTGCTTGACTTTGCTCCTTTTTTCTTACATACTTACATTTTGGAAAGTATTTTCAAAACCAGTGCTACCAGTCCAACTATTACTTGGCCACATACTCATAAAGCGATGAGAAACAAGCTCTAAAATGACATTTAAACCAGGTTTGTTTTCCTAACACTTTTCTTACATTTTCAAGAACGGTACATAACATAGTACCAACGCTTCATTGGTTTATTTACATAATAGAGCCATCACCTCTTCTTCATTCATGTTACAAAATGGAAGCAAAGAAATAGTTATCACAGTATTTATATGTAGATCTTAAGTAAATATATGTAGGAGCAAGCTACTTTAAATTGCCAGTAAAACCAAAATAATAAATTGATCACATTGATTAATTCATAGTATAAAAGCAGGTTTGCCTTTGTTTTTTTGAACCAAGGGGCCAGATTTTATGGTGCATTTGGAGTTTGTCCCCTCTTTAGAAAATAACCATGGGACTAATTCTCAAGCAAAGAGTCAGTATTTTCACTACACTGCTGAGTTTCCCTTTAACTGGACCTATATTAGTCAGCCAACATGCCTTCAGTCCTAAAATGTCCTTGTAATGTTTTCATTTTTTAACCTGGACCTATAACTGGTGTGGTCATTTCATTACCTAACATTACCTAATCTCTTTCTCTTCTCTCTGAGCAGTAAGCAACTTTGTACAAGCATCATGATATCCAAAATATTTATAGGTGACCAGCAAATATATATGACTTCTCTAAAGAACACCGGTAGAGCGGACCTGCAAACTTTGTAGTAAATTTTGACGACCATTTTGAACTTTATTATTCCAGCTACTATTTACAATAGTGTTGCCCACAGTGTGCAACAATTCTATATTTGTGTCTAAATATTTGTCAGGCTTTTATTTTTATACACATCTTCAATAAAGTATACTCTCAGTTTTGACACTGATATATAATCGGGGGTTACAGTTCTACAAGGATTTTTTTGAATCTTATTATCGGTGTATAAATCTTAAGAATGTTATGTTATTTCTACTGAGGCAGACATTCTCGGAATATACTTGAGACTTGTTACCAGACAGGAAGGTGCTATCAGAAAGACAAATGCCTGGATGATGGAAAGTCTTAGAAACCTAATCACTGCTGTGATATTCTTAGAACAATAGACTGTTTGCATATATGTTCCTATATGCAATATTTCAAGATATGGTAAAACTGAAGTATTAATAGAATGGCGTGTGCCCTGTAGCTAGTAATACTAGCTATTATTGCACTACATGGTTCCAATGACTGGTGTATACACCAATATTTTAACATCATTTTTTTCATTCAAATGCTTTCCTGTTATGCATTGAGTACCTAGAAAACACAACAAGCACCAGAGAAGCTACATATACTAATGAAATGTTAAATATTTTTAACCTACTTTTTTCTTTTATGGTGTCTTATGTAGCAATCCTTAAAACTCTTCCATCTTTTTTCTGGCTTTTACTTATTTTTGTTTTATCTCCATTCTTTTTTCTTTCTTATTGCCTACTCCATCACTTCTTCCTTGCACAGTGGCTCTCCACCTGCATCTGACACCCCAGTCTTTCCTGCCTCTCTCCTTATCCACTCCTATCTTAATCATCCTGTTCTTCCAATTCTGCCTCTCTTCTTTATTTCTTCATTCCCTTACTCTCTACGTCTTTACTCTTTGCTTGTCTTTAGAATCTATTTAACATGTGTATGTTGCTGTGTGCATTCATCCCTAAGTGGTTTTCCGGTCTTTTTGATGAGACAACCAGATATATTCCATGTTGTTATTGGATGTGACCCTTTAGATCAAGATTTCATGGGCAGTTAATGTAGTTTAAATGTGTATCAGTGTGTTCTATTACATTGCTAAGGGCTAAAAAAAAACGTGACTTACGGTAAAATAGCAACATTCTGTACACGAGTTGTAATGATAAAATAATCTTTATACAGTGTAAAATAATGGCCTTATTTATAAAAATCCGAATTATTTTAATTAATAAAGTCCGACCAAACTAGAATCAACAAATGAATCTTGTTTATTATTAAAAAAATCACAATTTAATCGGATCGGGGACAAACACGAAAAAATCAAGCAAAAATCCAAATCGTATGATATATTTTTTTGGAGTTTTTCCCCAAATCGCTTGATTTTTTCGGGCTAATTCCAGCGCAGACCACATAAACTTCCAAATAGTATAGTGACCTCTTCCGTTGACATACAGTATATACAACCTCGGTAGGTCTGAGATGCCGGATATTCAGACTTTTTCCATCCTTAGGGTATAATAAATCTCGAAAAATGTAAAAAAAAATTCCATTAAAATTTGGATTCTATAGTAAAAAAAAACTTTTTGGCATTTGGACTCTAATAAATAACCCCCTTAGTGTACAGTTGCAGATTACTTGAATTCCTTTATAAGTGAACCTTGAGCTCTTTGTAAATGTTAAGGAAATAGTTGTCTAAATCCTATATTGTATGTGAGCAAAATCAGTAAGACGATTAACTAACTTCAAAATTCTTATATAAGTAACCAATTTTGACTGAATGAATTTTATTATTAAAAGTGATTAGATAACTGCTACCTACAATGGTGCCTTTGTTCTGTCTACAGACACATTACTATACACTGACAGCCACATGGTTTGTAACGCCCTAGCGCTTGTAGAGTTGTTGTAGAGTGAACTGAACCTAAGGGGCCAATTAGCAGACATGTTTATGCAACATAGAGCATTAGGGTTATTATGTAACACATATTTGTTGCTCGTGGGAGATTTGGGGGTCTTAGTAATCAATCAAAATAGCATATTCATATATTTATTAATTTATTTCAGACATTAATACATATTTAAATGTTATTTTTGGAGATCAAACAAGCAATAAAAGACTGGGAGTGTTTTTTATGGAGCAAAAACAACTACAGCTTCAGTATTCACTAACAAGTATCTCTGGAGATAGATCCTGCCCTGCTAAGAATTGTTGTTGACACCCTGTGCCATAATGCCATGCATCTTGTTCCAGACAAGTGCCTTTCTTGCAGTGTTAAAACCCATCTAATTTAAACTGGCACAGCAATGACAATACCCAATAAAGGTGCAGCATCTGAGCAGTAGTTGCTGATTAGGTTTTAAAGCTCAGCCAGAATTTGATCCTGCAGGGTGTTCTATGAAGAAGGAAAATATAGAAGCAAAACATGGTTTCCTTCAAATGATCGCAAAAAAGAAAAAAAGAAAAACTTACACTTGCACACCCTGGCCGTCCAAACTCAAACGAATCCCAGGTGCTCGATGTTAGAGGAATTGGGCAACCTCAAAAACAGCGTAGACACAGAACACACCGGCACAACATGGGTAATTCTAGCAGGTTTAACCTTGCTCGTTTATTGCGGATGCAACGTTTCGGGGCGTGACCCCTTTCTCAAGCATGCTTGAGAAAGGGGTCACGCCCCGAAACGTTGCATCCGCAATAAACGAGCAAGGTTAAACCTGCTAGAATTACCCATGTTGTGCCGGTGTGTTCTGTGTGTTCCTTCAAATGATCCCCATGTTTAACCTTCATCTTAAAAATAAATCTAGCTTATTGGTAATGACATACAGTAACACTTATTGGAATACTGTAAATGTGGCTAACTTCCCAAGCAAGCAAAATCATTTTCATTTTTTTCTTTTTCATTGTAACCTGAACTGCTGCAGAAGTACAGGCCAGCATCATTAAAAATTAAGTGTATGTGGCGTCCATACTTAGAAGCCATGCTGATTTGCACATTAATGTGACAAATGGTAACCTTACATCATTAAGTTATTGATTTCTAAGCACTATTGACTACTACTGTAAAATTGTATTGCAGAGAAAGTCTGCTGCCTGTGATTGATAGAGTTATCCTATACAGCAGGGTAGTGCGCCTGTTAAGGTGTTTTCTTTGTTTTACCTACATCTGATGATTAGAAAAAGAAACGGTAGGTACTATATTAGACTGCATTATTGAGCCATCTACATAGATGTTCCCTTAGGTTAGTAGCAGACGGGGAAATTTGTTGCCTGCGACTATTTATCAGCGACTACCTGCGACAAAACTCCTGAAAATGCCTCTCCATTTGAAATAATTGAAACCACTGATGCTACTGGCTCTGGAGGAGATTTGTTGCCCTCAGTCACTCCTAAATAATTGCAATTCGCATTCTTGCTGACGGGAAGGCATTTCGGGGAGATAAGTCACCCACAGTAGCGAAGATAATCTCCCCATGTGCCACCACCCTTACATTTATTTGCACTAGATAAATGCTGATAGTACGTAAGACTTTTTTCACTGATATTTCAAGATATTTCATCCTTGAGTAGCTCACCTCTGTTGAATAGAAAGATACAGCTTTATTTTACTGTGTTAATATTATGAGGGATATTTCTGTTCAAAGAATATTCTTTGCAATTCAAAGCTCCATCTTCTGAAAACAGATGTCTAAATCAAGAACAAATAAAATGAAAACCTTGTGTTGGCTTGCAGTTAAAAAAAACAGCTGCAGGTCAGACTGCAGGGGCATAAGTACAGAGCTACAGTTGGGGCACAGGAAGTATAGGGGGCCCACAAAACCTAATTTTTGAGCAATTTCAACATATATTAGTAAAAAGGTCAACCTCTGGGTATATTGGGGGGGCCCTAAATTGAATTTGCTGTGGGGCCCAGTAACATATAGTTACGCCACTGTTTATCAGACATATAATGGCATTTAAGGGACTGTTGAAGGATACCTGCATGTAACTGAACTTGGAGTACTAGAAACATGTCTGTGCATTCTGATACCCAATCACTGAAGTAACTCACTGTTTGTGTCCAACTGATAAATAAGCCAGTTGTAGTAAAGACTGTGTTTTTAGGCATCGGACAGAGAACTTCACACTTACATATTGGAAGTGTAAAGATGTGAGTAGAAATTTAGGAAGCTTTGTAATGTTAAGTGGGTGTGTGTTTAGAAGCAGTTAAATGCCATGTGTAATGGGTACTTACTTCATGTAATGCCCTAGGGGCAGATTTATCAAGGGTCGAAGTGAATTTGAGGGAATTTTCAAAGTAAAAAAATTCGAAATTCGAAGTAATTTTTTGGATACTTCGAATATGATACTACGATTTAGACTTCGAATTCGATTCAAAGTAAAATAGTTCGAATATTCGACCATTCGATAATCGAAGTACTGTCTCTTTAAAAAAACTTCGACTTCAATACTTCGCCAAATTAAACCTGTCGAAGTGGCATGTTAGCCTATGGGGATCATCTACAGTATTTTTCTAAGTTTTTTGAAGTAAAATCGTATCGCAGAATACCCAAATTCTCTGAAAAAAGTTCGATTTGTTATTCGAATTCAAAGTATTTTTTACTTCGAAATTTGACCCTTGATAAATCTGCCCCCTAGTGTTGGATGTCGTCAGGACAGGATTTTCCTCTTGACTGACCACATATGACTCAACTGGATTGCACAATAGTCAGTGAGAACCGGAAAGGGACAGACAGACAGACAGACAAACAAAGATTACAGATACTTAAGCAATCATTCAACATGCACCCAAATTAAGGTATAGAAGAAGTGAGTTAAGTTCAAGCAAATCATGATTTATTCAGAGTAGTGAGCCTACGGGTAATGCTGTGTTCTCAATTGTGAAATGTATACAAATTATGCTTAATTGTAAGGAGTAAACCACAGGAGGGTTGTGTTTATATGCAGTGATGAGATGCAGGGAAGGATGCCTTCAGGGGGTTATAATGGAATGGTCTTTTCCAAAAAACAGGAACAATAAGTTTACACTTCTAATTTAAAAGAGAAAAAAATAATAAACACTGACTAGAAATTAACTACTGTCATTCTTTTAACTTGTATTATCAAGACTGACGAGAAAAAACTCTTAACAATTACTGTACAGTTACTTCACCCCCCACCACCATATGCAGCTGAAGACGGCAGAATAGTCAGATTAGTCAAATATTTACTGTGCAGTAGCAACACCGTTGGTTACCTTTGTTCTAAAATTGCCAGGAAATTTTGCTTTTCCTGAGATTTGTTCATTCTGCTGGAAAAAGAAAACAAAATAAGTTGGAATAGGGGAACTAAGCAAGAGTCTATTAGTCATCTATTGCTCATTATCTTCCCACCAACAGGCATGTCTGTTTGTCTTTGTTTAACCAGTTCCTCTGAAGCCCGTGCGGTCCTGTCTCCTGTCATGAACAGTTCTTCCCTGAATTGGTTAAGAAATGAGAGATTCTTGCGTAGGGGGGACTGGGGGTGGGAGGTAGAGTGGATGAATACATAAGAACTGCTCTTCTGTTTCATTGGTTAGATTTCCTTCTGATTGTGACCTGTGTATAACAGCGTGACTGCTAAACCTACACTCCCCCTCTTTAGCTCACTAAGCTGATTTCTTCTGACTTCAAGCATCCATGGGATCAGCGCTACGCTGGGCAGACTTCTTGTAAAGATTAAGGGTGCTGGGTATTGTGAAATCTAAATTTAAATGGAAGAAAAAGGAATTTCCCATTTTTTAAATGACCCAGGCACACATTTTTGTTTATATTTCCAACGACTTATTCAGGATCTGAATCCCTTCGATAGAAACCCTGTTTTCTGTTCAAGGCACACTTAGTCATATGTTTGACCTCTATTTATTTAGCAAATAATTGTATTTATTTATATATTTTTTGCAGTTTATATTTTCCTGTTAATAAACTTTCCAGACATAAGTGTTTGGAAACAAAAAAGCTGGTCTTTAATTCAAAATGCCTTCGAGAGAGTCCCATACAGGTTTTAGCAAATCAGTGGAACAAGCTAAAAAGCATGAGAGCCAGCAGCAGGATCTGCTGCTCGCTGCTCTTGGGATGAAGCTGAGCTCTCAAAAAGCATCTGCGACATTGTGGCAACCTCTGAAACTGTTTGCTTATTCACAGCTAACCTCTCTTGTACGAAGAGCGACATTAAAGGAGAATGAGCAGATTTCCAAGTACGAGAAAGTTCATAATTTCAAGGTAAGACTTGTTTCCTTTATGATGTGTCTTTTATTGTGTCTTTTATGAAGTATGTATTTGCCAATGCATATTTCCATTACATGTCCCTGTATAAAAGCATGCCCTACATTTGCTAGCAGTTACTTTCTGTTGTATTATAGAAATGGAGAAACTGTGTGGAGTTGGTAACCACAGATAAAATATTCAGTTTACATACAGTATCTTAAATACAGGTATGGGATCTATTATCTGCAATGCATTGTACTTTGGGTTTTCCAGATGAGGAGCTCCATTCCTTAAGGCTACAAAATAGCATTTAACATTAAGTAAGTTCCAATGTATAAAAACAACTGTACCTACAAATAAACCCACTTGGATTGTTTTGCCATCAATATGGATTCATGCAGCTTAGTTACGATCAAGTACCAGCTACTGTTTTATTATTACAGATCAAAGAAAATCAGTCAGAACCTTAACAGGACTCTATGGGAGATTGCATTACCATATGTTGGAGCTTTATGGATAACTGGTTTCCTGATAATGGATCCCATACCTGCACTTTCATTGTACTACTTCTTGTCTGTATCTATGGGAACTATTATCCAGAGACCTATTATCCAGAAGGCTCCACAATAAGACCATTGCCTTGTACTCTAAATGCATTCAGTGCCTCAGAATGTAGAATCTACAATTCTTCCCAGTCTGATCGATCTGATTGGCCAGTTTAACTGAATTGATCAGACTCAATTCCATGTATCTGATTCCCAAAACAAGGAACAGCCTGACAGGTTGCATCACATGAAAGGCTAAAGTAGGGGTGTTGTACACTGTTTGCAACGAGGGCCAGATTTAGTGAGGTGAAAATTTGTGGGGGCCGACCATTCAGCCTGACATCATTTTTCCCCCGGGCCTGATTTTGGACATGCCTGGGCTAAAGGCAATCATTATTTTGAAAGTTCTTTCCAGATAATGTGTTCATTATCAATATTGGTTGCATTAAAGTTTTGGAGCATACTTTCCTAGCTGATCTATTTGACTTTGATCTATTCAAAATGATTTTGTACAGGATCGATCCAATTCTGTCTCAATCACTATTGCATTATAAATCCCCATTAATTATGAATTGAATATACCCAATCTTTCCACAATGGTCCTTGATAAATCATCATCGTTATTCTTGTGGCCTCATTACTGAGCTGTTTCCAGGTTTTAAATACAGTATTTGGACCCTAGCAATCAAATTGCTAAAATCCCAAACTGGAGAGCTGCTAAATAAAAAGCTAAATAACTCAAAAACCACAAGTAATAAAAAATGAAAACCAATTGCAAATTGTCTCAGAATATCACTTTCTACATCATACTACAAGTTAACCCAAAGCTGAACAACCACTTTAAACACTTTGACAAGCTCTGAGATCATCTGATTTATGGCACAATTAGTGCACTCCTTGCATATTTAATAAAGAGTGTTATGAGCAAAGTGAGAGTTCATGGCTGTTTAATTGTGCAATTTAAGATTGTTATTGTACAGGGTTGATGCCAGGGAGACAGCTGTCAGTGCATAGAACATGATGCTCTGATACCTTGGTACTGGGTTCATAGAACAAGCCTGTGTGTCACTGTGTTTTTTTCCAGGCTGACATTTGTCACTGAAAATGTTTGGATCTGCAAATCACTTCTATTTCCCTTTCAGTGTAACAGTTCTTATTGCATTTATGATTTATTTTACAGGCATTATTAAGTTAATTTATTGGAATCCTCCCTGTTAAACCATTTTTATAAATACCGTATATACTCGTGTATAAGTCGAGGTACCTAATTTACCTAAGAAAACTGGAAAAATTTATTGACTCGTGTATAAGCCTAGGGGCCCCATGTCAGATTTCAAAATGTGGATTCTGACACCGCTGTGAAATTACTGTTCTGCCATCCTCAGGAGATAATATTCATTTTTCTTCCCAAATGACTTATCTTCCAGTGATATGGCTACGCCTAACCCAGTCCGTTTAGGAACTCCGGCTGTCACGTGCTCCCAGGGTAGAACAACCAGACATTTGGACTGTTGTAGAGAACTTAAAATTCAGGGGCTGCTGCCCTGAAAATATGAGGTTTTGAATATCTGGTCCGGGCACTGAACAGACGAAATTTAAAAATAGATTATTCTTTTAATAAGCATTTGAGCTTGGCTACTCATGCATGTGCTGGGTAGGTAAAAGAAAAAGCGCCGCTACCCACGTGGCGGCCTTGGGCGCCGCCATTTTGGGAGCGACGCCGGCAGGGAAGGACGCGCCGCCCGGAGCTCCTGGACCTGCTCCGGGCGGCGATCGTGACAGTCAGTCACAGACAGTCCTGATGCGCTATGGGAGAGGGAGGTGTGTGGAGGGATTGGCTACGGTATGTGCAGGGATTTAGCTGACCCGCGTATAAGCCGAGGTCGAGTTTTTCAGCACATTTTGGGTGCTGAAAAACTCGGCTTATACGCAAGTATATACGGTAGGTATTTATACCAAGTTTAACTTCAGTTAATAGGTCTAGATTTATTCTAAAGGGAAACTGATGCTTAATAAATATGAAACTTTTAAATTTTATCTGGACAATGTCCGTGAAAAAGTCTAGGGGGAGTGCTATATTGTGGGCATTTGCTTGTATGCTTTAGTCAAAATTAAAAAGCTAAAATAATTTACTTCAAGCGCATTAAACTCCTCCTCAAAATACCTTGATTCTGAGAACTTGCTACAGTGACAAATTGAGTGGTCTCAATGCAAAACCTCAAGATTCATTAAAACAGGTTTAAGGGAGAGCTAAACTTTAACTAAAGAATTAGGGTAGAAATATTGTTCATTTTGTTTTGGCATCTGTATCAGCCCAAGGCAGCCAACTCCCTTTAGCAGGGAAGATCTGTGTCTCCAAAGAAGCCCCAGCAGCTCCCCATCTTCTTTTTCTGCTGATTTATTGCACATGATCTGTGCTGCTGTCACTAACTGAGCTTAAGGACCCATTCACAATATACAGTACACATAGAATAAAAATGTCACAATATAAGGCTGATTAGTAATTAATACAAATGATTACTACATGACAGCATCAGAATTTAATAATAAGCCCTGTAGCATCAGCTTATATTACAGGACAGTCTCATTCTCTTCTTGATCATTTGCTACGACCCCTAAGCTTAGCTTTTCAACAGCTGCTCAGAGCCCACTGAGCATGTGAGTGTCACAGACACTTTCCAAGATGGTGACCCCCTGTGACAAGTTTGAAGTCCTGGATGATTGCTGCTATTGAAAAGCTGAAACTTTAGGCTGGTGCAATAAGTTCAGCATATAAAATACGTCATTTTTAGCCACGTTAATTTTTAGTGTTTATTTCTCTTTTAATAGGCACATCAGAAGTCTGTGGGGATCAGCACATAAATGAAAATATATTCATTTTCCTGCTGATCTCCTCTTCATATACAGTGGTGTGAAAAACTATTTGCCCCCTTCCTGATTTCTTATTCTTTTGCATGTTTGTCACACAAAATGTTTCTGATCATCAAACACATTTAACTATTAGTCAAAGATAACACAAGTAAACACAAAATGCAGTTTTTAAATGAGGGTTTTTATTATTTAGGGAGAAAAGAAATCCAAACCTGTGTGAAAAAGTAATTGCCCCCTGAACCTAATAACTGGTTGGGCCACCCTTAGCAGCAATAACTGCAATCAAGCGTTTGCGATAACTTGCAACGAGTCTTTTACAGCGCTCTGGAGGAATTTTGGCCCACTCATCTTTGCAGAATTGTTGTAATTCAGCTTTATTTGAGGGTTTTCTAGCATGAACCGCCTTTTTAAGGTCATGCCACAACATCTCAATAGGATTCAGGTCAGGACTTTGACTAGGCCACTCCAAAGTCTTCATTTTGTTTTTCTTCACCCATTCAGAGGTGGATTTGCTGGTGTGTTTTGGGTCATTGTCCTGCTGCAGCACCCAAGATCGCTTCAGCTTGAGTTGACGAACAGATGGCCGGACATTCTCCTTCAGGATTTTTTGGTAGACAGTAGAATTCATGGTTCCATCTATCACAGCAAGTCTTCCAGGTCCTGAAGCAACAAAACAACCCCAGACCATCACACTACCACCACCATATTTTACTGTTGGTATGATGTTCTTTTTCTGAAATGCTGTGTTACTTTTACGCCAGATGTAACGGGACGCGCGCCTTCCAAAAAGTTCAACTTTTGCCTCGTCGGTCCACAAGGTATTTTCCCAAAAGTCTTGGCAATCATTGAGATGTTTTTTAGCAAAATTGAGACGAGCCTTAATGTTCTTTTTGCTTAAAAGTGGTTTGCGCCTTGGAAATCTGCCATGCAGGCCGTTTTTGCCCAGTCTCTTTCTTATGGTGGAGTCGTGAACACTGACCTTAATTGAGGCAAGTGAGGCCTGCAGTTCTTTAGATGTTGTCCTGGGGTCTTTTGTGGCCTCTCGGATGAGTTGTCTCTGCGCTCTTGGGGTAATTTTGGTCGGCCGGCCACTCCTGGGAAGGTTCACCACTGTTCCATGTTTTTGCCATTTGTGGATAATGGCTCTCACTGTGGTTCGCTGGAGTCCCAAAGCTTTAGAAATGACTTTATAACCTTTGAAATTGAACTCAGGTGTGATAAACCACAGTTAAGTTATTTTTTAACAAGGGGGGCAATCACTTTTTCACACAGGCCCATGTAGATTTGGAGTTTTTCTTCTTCCTTAATAATGTAAACCTTCATTTAAAAACTGCATTTTGTGTTCAATTATGTTATCTTTGACTAATAGTTAACGGTTTTTGATGAGCAGAAACATTTAAGTGTGACAAACATGCAAAAGAATAAGAAATCAGGAAGGGGGCAAATAGTTTTTCACACCACTGTAGCTCCCCACAGGCCAAAGCTGGGCCTGTCAATGGATCTACAGGGCTGTGCATTTAAGAGTAGATCTGATTTTCTTTAATACAAGCTCTTGCTTTATTTTCTGTCTCTCTTCAACCCTTCCATATCAATTTATTGTTGGCTTCTGGTCACAAACCAAGGATGTGCCACAGTGCTTATCTAATGAAGAACTGAAAGCCTTAGGCACATACCATATCAATAAAGCAAGATGGAAAAGCCTATGGATAGATATTCCACAAGATTACAATGTCACTAAGATGAATATTGTGTTTTTGGCTCATTTATGCCAGTTTTAAGGGCTAGTTCTTCCAAGTTTCATTTGTATTTATTGTATTGTGAATCACTTCTGATTAAAAGGAAATCCTTCATTGTAGCTTACTTATTGTGGCTTACTTCTTTTCATTCACAGGTACACACATTCAGGGGCCCTCACTGGTGTGAGTACTGTGCCAACTTCATGTGGGGACTCATTGCTCAGGGTGTCAAATGCGCAGGTATTTCTCTATCTAAGCTATAAGTCTGCTTTTATTCCCATATTATTATTATTAACATATATTATTACATTTTGTTGTTCTTGAAACCTGCTTTGAAGAAATGCACCAAAATTTATTTATTTATTTACAATTATCATACCATTGTCTTTGCATTAGCTTTAGAATTCCACCATAAAAGGATATGAGCGTTGCATTTAAATTACCTATCCAATGCCCATGTTTTTCTGTGAGGGGACTGACATGCTTGTGCAGCAGTAGTTTATTCGTGTTATAAACTGACAAGTTGCCAATATTCCCAGGCTTCTTGTTTTCTACTTATTTAAATACCAAAAAATGACAACTAAAGAATTGATGTAACCTCACTTTGTGGTTCTCAATCCTTTCTTTTCAAAATTTCTCAGTATTAAAGACAATTTTAAGTTTGGGTGTATCTCTGTATCTGTGATGCCCATAATTAAGCATAGAAAAAATAACAGCCCCTTGTCAAACATGTGCTTTTTCAGGTCAGGATTCTGCAATAGTCTAATATGCACTTCTTGGCCTGTACTAGAGGCAGTTTTTTCTGCCAAACCCTTTAAGTTTTGTATCAGTGAAACAGGTATTTGATCAGCAAGTGAAATCAGACACTACACGTCTTGTGTCATCTGAATGGACAACTAACTAGAGGCATATCCACCCTGACCCCAAAGCTGCTGTTATGAGAAACATTGGCATCTGCTAACTTGTCAATTAAATTAGATTTGATTAGAGATGGAATCTCTCTTTTAGAAGGATCTGTATAAACATATGCTGCAAGGAGTTTAAAGTTATTTTGGCTAGAAGTTAGACCTCGGGTATTCCACATCTGGCCCTAACTGTGCCATAGATTTGCATCTGCTAATAATGAGCATGCAACCACTGTGATTCTTTTGCAACTCCAGATCAACATTTAATTCAGAAACTTGGAGTTCAGCCACAACTGGAGCCCTGTCATTTAAAGTGTATAAAACCTTGGGGGGTTCTCTTAAAGGGATACTGTCATGGCAAAAAAAAATTTTTTCAAAATGAATCAGTTAATGGTGCTGCTCCAGCAGAATTCTGCACTGAAATCCGTTTCTCAAAATAGCAAACAGATTTTTTTATATTCAATTTTGAAATCTGACACGGGGCTAGACATTTAGTCAATTTCCCAGCTGCCCCAAGTCATGTGACTTGTGCTCTGATAAACTTCAATCACTCTTTACTGCTGTACTGCAAGTTGGAGTGATATCACCCCCTCCCTTTTCCCCCCAGCAGCCAAACAAAAGAACAATGGGAAGGTAACCAGATAACAGCTCCCTAACACAAGATAACAGCTGCCTGGTAGATCTAAGAACAACACTTAATAGTAAAAACCCATGTCTCACTGAGACACATTCAGTTACATTGAGAAGGAAAAACAGCAGCCTGCCAGAAAGCATTTCTCTCCTAAAGTGCAGGCACAAGTCACACAACCAAGGGCAGCTGGGAAATTTACAAAATGTCTAGCCCCATGTCAGATTTCAAAATTGAATATAAAAAAATCTGTTTGCTCTTTTGAGAAATGGATTTCAGTGCAGAATTCTGCTGGAGCAGCACTATTAACTGATGTGTTTTGAAAAAAAAATTTTTTCCCATGTCAGTATCCCTTTAAGATAAAACTTTTTATAGTGATCTGGGCGCTTCTCTTAGCTCAGATTAAGGAGATTCCTTATCTGTATTCTTGTTCAACTGTTTTCACTATAAGTGCTCTGGAATTTGTGTGTTTTTTAGAAAAGATAGCTCTTCAATCCCGTTAAAATAGAATTGAGACCACAGTTCCAGAAGCACTGACTTCTCTCTCTTTGTGGGGTCCTGCAGCTAGTAAAACAATCGGCTAGAAAATACGGGACTTCTCCACCCACCTACCATTTTCCTTTTCCTACCTTTTCTCCTTTTCTTGGAATCAGAGATACTAACAATTGCACTTTTAACTGTTTTACAAGTGAATTAATCACAATCTGTTGGCACTTTATCACCCTTATTGGTGTTTTAGTTGATTTTTAGTAACTTAACAATGAATTAATGGTAAATGAATTGTTTATGAGTTGGAAACTATAAAGTATACACAATATTTAAATGAAAAATCTATTGTCTTAGTTTTAATCTATTTAATGCTATTTAATTAAGGTTAAGCACTAGCACTTTGTGGGAATACTTATCAAGGGGAGAACTAATATATATATAGAATCACGGGGTTAAATGGTTTAACTGGAATAAAACTATATAGTGATAACATATAAAAAAAAAATTGTGGTTTTTCTGATTAAAAAGACGGGGATACTTTCCTTCTTTTCTCCTATATTGTTATACTTACTTATTTGCTTATCTTGAAATTGTTACAAAGTATCTTATCTTCTGCTGTGGCTGTTCTGGACTCTCTGCCAAAAGCCAATTAAGTTAGAAACATTGTTTCTTTTTGTGACTGTTCAGTGCAGAGAAAAACAGGACTTCCCAGTACAAACAAGGGACAGCTGGTTGAGCTGTAGAAACAGGACAATTGGGAGGTATGTAGAAGGTTTTATGGCATAGATCCATATTTAGTGAGGCAGTATGTGCTCAGTATCTCTGGATTTATGCCATAAAATTCTTCTTTGAGTTTGTGGCAAACTTTATTTTTACCCTTTACTAAATATGCCCAAAGGTTTTACTTACCTGTAAGGCTTATTTTACTTAAAGAACTTATAGTAAATAAAATATAGTAAGTTGTGTTGCATTCAGCTATAGAAGCTTCCACTTATTTATAAAAACAAGGAAAAAAATGTTTATTTAGGAAAAATAAATGTATTCTGGAATGTTCTGTATGGCAATCAGGATCCCCAATATATATATATACGGCTATTTGCATTTTTATTCTGAATTGGAATCTCTCAATATGCAAGAGGCACTAAGAGAAGGAATGCTGGGAGAATTATTAGCATATGGTTTATTAATATCTGGTTAGCATTTTCTTCCACAGGAGCCATCTGCAGCCCTGTGAAGCATCAGCTGTTTGTTGCAAATATGTTCATACAGGCACATTATATTCTTGGACCTGTTCATACGTGTAATGCAAATTTGCTCATCTTTAACTTGACGTTTTTAGGTCAGCATCCTTTCAATAAAGCAGAGTCCCAGAGAGATTAAGTGATTTGTTAAATAAAAATATCCTTTATTTTAGCCCTCTTATATCCAGCGGGTAACTACACAGATATCTTCAGGTCCCACTATGGTGATTATTAGAACTTTATTGACACTGTTAGAAAAGTTTAAAATAATTGACTCCAGTATTTTAAAGCTGCCATAACCCCCCCCCCCCCCAGAATATATGTAGGGCATTTTGTGCAGCCCAATGAACCTCTAAAGTGACATCTGATTCCTTAATTCTGGTGTAAGGCATACTTGATCTCTTACAATATGTAAGGTTTTCTGGTGTATGGATGTGCTAAGAGACTGACTAAGCTGGCCATAACAGATCTGCTCACTTTCCAAGGTTGCCAAATGAGTGGGTCTCTGCTTGATTGCCCTTCACATGTAGAACTAAATTGGCCTGACTGTCAATCGTTTAGCCCCAGATCGATCTTAGTATTTGGCAATACTGACATGTTGGGGGAGCTCAAATCAGTATACCATTGTGGTTCTTCCCTTTCAAAATTTTGAAACCAGCATGATAGATACAGGATGTGATTTTTCACCTAATTATAGGTCTGGCAGACCCCCAATAAGGTGTAGAGCCAGGCCAGTAATTACTGGCATCCAAACCAAGTACCTATTGTCTCTGCTTTCCCCCCACAACATCATCCTACCTCAGCACACCTTCCCAGTGCCCCCCCCCCTCTCTCTCTTGCCTTCTCCAAATCACCCAATCAGGAACTTGCAGCCAGGGCAGAGCTGGAGTGAATACCATTACATCTGTTTACAATAGACAACATGAATAAGATTATAAATCATTGCTTATAAACTTTGCTTTTTGAAGTCAATTGGGCCACATGGCTTCTTGAAAAACATTATATATATATATATATATATATAATATATATATATATATATAAATATATATATATATATATATATATATATATATATATATATATATATATATTCTACCCCCCACTTTGGTAAAATATATGGATATTTAATTCAAATACTCAATGGGGGGTGCATTGTTCTCTACATATATCATCTATATATATGTGTGTGTGTGTGTACGTATATATATGTGTGTGTGTGTATATATATATATATATATATATATATATATATATATATATATATATATATATATATATACACACACCTTATATTCATAAACTTGATTATGTGAGAATTTTATCTTAGAGCTAAAGTGTATGATAAAATGGTACTTCTCTCAAGTGATTTTGCCAAGTATGCATATGCACTGAAATTCCACCACAATCAATGAATTTATTCAAAAAACCACAACAATTTTTCCACAAAAATACAGCCATTGACACAAAAAGTTTTTGGTGAGGGAAAAACGCCTGTGAGTGGCTCTTCTGATTGCTTTTTTTGGGATATCTCCGCAGCGCAAATATAACACTCACAGACGTGCCTTTCTGACCGTTTTAGAGCACACCAGATAGCAGATGTCAAGTGGCCTTGTCACATATGTCATGGAAAGTGTGACATATCCTAAACCATATCAAGCTCTCCAGGTTTTGTTGAAGTACAGTTCAGAGCAGCCATATTTAGATTTGTATATGATGATGCAAACCAAATAAGTCAAGAATGCAGGCTTCCAAATTAAATTTTTATAATTTCTTACAGCAATGTCTGACAGTCTGCATGAAGGTAATAACTGGATTGCTGTAGGCTGTCCATCCCCAATATAAAGTAACTGTGGCAGATGGAGCCCGAGGGGAGTTCCTGAAGCTGCCAATATTAACATAATTTTATTTAACACCCCTTTCTAAATAACCAGTACCTTTCTTGAGTAGATGTATTGCAGCTTTAGAGAACCTATAAACCAGCGCTATCCAACTTTTTTTGGTAGGGAGGGCCAGAATTTTTCTGGTCTACGTGGTAGAAGGCTGATAATGGATGCCAGTTTTGACCCGTGTCCACTTAAAACCATGCCCATGTTATCACAAAAAATGTTAAAACCATACCCACATGAATGGTGGTAGCACACAAAAAAACTTAATGGTTGATGCTCACTGCTGGGAAAAATTGATGTAAAAAAAAGTTTATTAAGTCATTAAGACATACCCTTAAATCCATATGCCTTCTTCTCCTCCCCTGCGGATAGCACACACAGGCAGAGTAGGACAGGTAGAGTATGGCACACACAGGGAGCATAGGGCAGGCAGAGTATGACACACACAGGCAGCATATGACAGGCAGAGTATGGCACACACAGGGAGCATAGGACAGGCAGAATATGGCACACACAGGGAGCATAGGACAGGCAGAGTATGGCACACACAGGGAGCATAGGGCAGGCAGAGTATGACACACACAGGCAGCATATGACAGGCAGAGTATGGCACACACAGGCATACACGTATTTCTCTACATGTAGGAACCACTTTTTGTACCTTAAAGTTAAGCTAAAAACCCACTACGGTGAATCCAGCTGAGGTTTTTGGTTCCTGGCTGCCCAGCATTCAGTTACTAATCGCCGGTTTATTTTGCAGACTGTGGATTGAATGTTCACAAGCAGTGTTCCAAGATGGTTCCAAATGACTGCAAGCCAGACTTGAAGCACGTTAAGAAAGTTTACAGTTGTGACCTGACCACATTGGTAAAAGCCCACAACACTAAAAGGCCGATGGTCGTCGATATGTGTATTAGAGAGATAGAGTCTAGAGGTAAGACTTACTGTGGCCAGAAACATGCTAGGTCCTGGGATTAATTATTAGGGTTAATATTTTGATGTCATATAAAGCGGGTGTTTTCTCCAAAGCTAAGAAGATTTGATTGTAATAGTTCAACATCAAGAGCAAATGGGTGCCAAGCCACTAGGATACTTGGCACATATGTTTAGGCATGGCAAGTGCCAAGGAGATGGGATTGTAGAGTTTGAATTTGTGTGTTAAATGTGGGCATTTATCAGTCAGGGTTGATCATGAGGACTAATGGCAAAGTTCCACGTGCAGATAAAACAGGTACATTGCAAATTAAATTTGTCAACCAGTTAATTGTTTAAAATCTGAAGGGATTCTATTCTGTGTCACCCAAGTGATGTCCAATATAATTTGACCTGAATACCCATCCACTTGCAAATTGAATGGAAATTATATTGTGCATTGCATCTGGAAATCTTAGTGTGAATGTGTCCACATATCAAAATGTAAAGAGGCTACAAATCAAGGTACCGTAGCCTCTAAGCAGCAAGCCCTGCCACAATATAATAAGCTATAATTTAATTGTGGGATAATATGGGAACTGGGTTTGTTATTGTGAGGCCGTTTTAACCAACTGATATTCCTTCATTACAGGTCTCTCATCAGAAGGATTGTACAGAATATCAGGTTTTACTGATCTAATTGAAGATGCCAAAATGGCTTTTGATAGAGGTAGGACAACCTTTAATGCAGTTTTTGTAGCATTTTCATTAGATCTAATTAAATGGCAAATGCTTCCTTTCATACATGCAAATTTTGTACATAAAGTGTCATAGAAACCCTGGCTCAAGTAGCCTTGTTCTTTGCCATATGAGTGCTTGCTTTTATATAAAGGAGGTCACCCTTTAACCTTAAGCGAATTCAGCATTCTACTACCCTTTCTCATTAGTAGAAATGCTCTATATTACTTAGCCTGGCTACAAAAAGTTACTCTGCACACCACTTTATTAATGCAGACACTTTTAAACATTGGGTTATTCTCCCACACACCAATTTATCTGCTGCTGTTTTTTTGGACACTGTGTTTGGTGTGTACAAAATTATATGTTTTAATTACTTTGTAATTATTCATTGTTGCAATTATATGCTTTCTTAAATCACTTATTTGCATACCTTTAATGTCTGTATTAATGATGTGGGGGTGCAAAGTAACTTGTATCTTGGATTATTTTCTGGATCTATTTGGGTAAGACACTTGACTCTTGCCCCCTTTGTTAAATGTATATAAAGGGAGTGTCCTCCATTAATTGCTGAGAAAATGATCACAGACTCCATATTGAGAACAATGCCCGTCTGTGTTGCTCTATAAACATGCCTTAGCACATGTAAGTTGAAGTGTGAGTGCATGCAATGCACTACATTAATAGATTACACCTACACTTACTAGGATGTGATAGAATCAAGTCATAAACATTTTTTTTACAAATTGTACCAGGACTTTAAGCCACCATATATCATCAGTGTACACCATATGTATTAATTCAATCTCTATTTCCTTGCTATAGATGGGGAGAAGGCTGATATTTCTGTGAATGTATATGAAGATATCAACATAATAACTGGTGCACTGAAACTATATTTCAGGGAACTTCCTATCCCAATCATTACATATGATGCCTACCCAAAGTTCCTAGAGTCTGCAAGTAAGTATATTGAATTTTAGCAGAGCAATTTTTATATTCAGTACAGCCCTGTTTAGAAATACACATGCCATAACCTCAATGCATCCACTTTTACCTACCTCTATCAAATATGTATTTTTTGGCTAAGGGCGTACTGACCAACATCAACATTCACTATTACCGTCTATGTCGGTTTATTAAGAAAAACTATCCTTGACCCATTCACTCTGCTTTTCCCACGTCATCAACCTTTGCAATATGGCATTTCTGGTGTCAGATGAATGTATACATAGAGAGCACAGATACAGTTTGAATTTCAATATGATTTGAAAGGGGATTGGAATAGGTTCAACCCTATGGCTGGAATAATATTAGAACTTGCCTTTCTGCATCAATTACTACTAGGGTTGCCACCTTTTTGGGAAAAAAATTACCGGCCAAGGTGGGGGCAGGTCCACGAGGGCGAGGAATGTGACATAAATGGGCGGAACATTGATGTCACAGGGGCGGATCATGCCATTAAGGGAGCGGGCCGAGCCAAGGAGTGTGGAATCTGTAAGTATTTTAGCTAGAAAGGGCCGGCTGGGCTTGGATCAGCAGTAGGCTTGGAGCAGTTTGACTGGTCATCACAAATGAACTGGCAGCTACATAGCTGGTAAATTTGTAATACCAGCCCCAGCCTTGGCTGGTATTTTACCAGCTAGGCCTGTGAAATACCAGCCAGGTGGCAACCTTAATTACTACAGATATTTTTATGTCAAAAAAATAAAGACTGTTGTGTGTGGGTTTATAACAGACAACAATTATGGGCCCATTAACTAAGCTCGAGTGAAGGAATAGAGGAAAAAAACTTAGAATTTCGAATGTTTTTTTTGGCTACTTCGACCATCGAATGGGCTACTTCGACTTTGATCCGAACGATTCAAACTAAAAATCATTCGACTATTCGACCATTCAATAGTCTAAGTACTGTCTCTTTAAGAAAAAACTTCGACCCCCTAGTTCGCCACCTAAAAGCTACCAAAGCCTATGGGGAAGGTCCCCATAGGCTTTGGTAGCTTTTTTGGGTTCGAAGAAAAATCGTTCGATCGATGGATTAAAAACCTTAGAATCGAACGATTCGAAGGATTTAATCGTTTCATCGAAAGATTTTTCGTTCAATCGAACTATTTGCGCTAAATCCTTTGACTTCGATATTCGAGGTCGAAGGATTTAACTTCGATGGTCGAATACCAAGGGTTTATTAACCCTCGATATTCGACCCTATGTAAATCTGCCCCTTAGACTGCATTTTTCACATGATGTGCTCCCTCATGTGGTGAATGAGAATATCACACCTGAACACATTAATATGCCTTTGCTTTTGTTCTGATTAACTAAAACCAATATCGAAAATAAATATGTACACATGACATAGGGTTTACTATTGGGTTCATTATATAAGCGATTATAGTATTTTATATACACATGTATTTATATTTAACACAATCTAACCACTTTTGTTTAGTTCCATAATGTGAAGGTGTAATCATGGTGTCCCACTTTTAAAGGGGAACTGTCACGATAATGAAAAGCTTAATCATACTGAAATAAGACTTTAAAAAATAAGAATCAATTGAAAATGTGTTACCATTTATGAAATAATAAAGTATATAATCTCTTCACTACCTCCCCTCCTCCCCTTTGGAAGCTGTCACTCTTTATTCTGTCTTCAGGGAGTCAGGAGTCTGATTTTGAATGACATATCTAATATAGCCTTTGTGGGCTCCTTTTACCTAGAAGATGTACTACCACTAACTCATTTAAAAATCACCACATGCAGCATAGGTTTTTAAAGTCAGTTATTATATTGGATTTTTTTTGTGCTCAAATTAGTTATTTAAATTAGATCTAATACATCTGCTTTGGCCGAGGGATTCAACACAACCTGCAATTTGTCCAACTTTTGAGCACTGCTGTATTTCTCCTTGTACTGTAAGTGCTAGAAAGGTATAGAGCAGTGATCCCCAACCAGTAGCTCGTGAGTAACATGTTGCTCTCCAACCCCTTGGATGTTGCTCCCAGTGGCCTCAAAGCAGGTGCTTATTTTTGAATTCCAGGTTTGGAGGCAAGTTTTGGCTGCAAGTTTTGGCTGCATAAAAAAGTATAGTGCCAAGTACAGTCTCCTGTATGCTGCCAGTCCATATAGAGGGTTCCAAATCACAGCACTTATTTGGCACCCCAATGGACTTTTGTATGCTTGTGTTGCTCCCCAACTCCCATGGGTAAAAAAAGGTTGGGGACTCCTGGTATAAAGCATAGTGATGTCACTGGTTAATGCATGGGATCTATTGACCTGAATTCTTAGGACCTGGTGCTTCTCATGAAATCCTCAGACCTGCATAATCAACCAACTTAAAGGATGTTCTAAAGGAAAAAATATATACATATGGGATAAACAGATTTGCAGAGGATGCCAACTCTATCCATATATAATAACATTACATAAAATGCAGTTTTGTATGATTTTCGGTATGTGTATAGTGGCCAACAAGCTTGACCTATATAGTGTGAATTTTTCTTTTCATTAGAAGGACTGATTTTGGGCAGCACCTGTAATCCCTGGCCCAATATCATCAGGAATACAACTTTCAGTATTCTATTCATGTACCCTAATCTATCTGTATGTTTGCTGTGGCAGAGGCTCTAGATCCTGATGCACAACTAGAAATTCTTCATGACGCATTGAAGCTGCTCCCTCCAGCTCACTGTGAAACACTACACTATCTTATGGCCCATTTGAAAAGGTACATTTCATTATAAGAGCACTATTTATCACTCCCAGACATACAATGATGGGTAAGTAACCTGTGATGCAGTTACTGTGCAGGGAGACATATGAAGTAAATATACACAGACACTGATCATTAGATGGATATTTGATTTCTAGCCAGGGTTTTTAGCCAAGTTTTTATTTTAGAGGCCAGTTTCATATACATATATTTATGCCATAACCATTCCTGAAGTTGTTTTACAATGCACCAGCGGAAGGCTGTGGTACTTGGCCAGTTGCCATGACATTTGTTGTCACACAGCATGTCTAGGATATATAGATCAGATGAAGAGAAGTCATGTAGTTGCCCACCATTCCTAGTGATTATAGGTCTCCTGTCCCAACCCTTTGGTGACAACAACCAAAGAACATGGCAGACCATTGGCACATCATAAACCACCTACGGGCAGCTGAGAATGTAAACAATAAACAAGCGGATGGATTACTTTTTATACAGTCAAAATCCATTGGCAGTTATCTTTGTAAAAAAAATATTTTCTCTATCTAAATAGAGTTGTGTTGTGACTGCCTAAATCTATTTTGTTAGTGTTGTGTAGCACTTTACTACTCAAAGCCACATTATGTTAATGACTTATTTTGCTCTAATTAAAATGGAAATGTGACATCTCATATCACCACTGAAATGTCAGACACAGAGCATCATGGTCTGGAAAAACAAAAACTGTCTAGTGTTTTTCCTGCTGTTGTGTATAGTTCCTCCAGGTTTCAGTTGAACTAAATAAATCAGTGCCTTAGCAACATGTCATGTGACATTCAGATTAATTAATGAGACAGGCAGTAAGAAATTAAGACGGGTAAGCTATCAGTGTGTCACTGTAGGGGCTGCATGGAATTTATTTGTATAACAGGAATGCCCTCCAGATAGGTTGCGTTAATTCCATACACTTTCTGTTGTTGCAGGGTAACTCTAAATGAGAAGGACAATTTAATGAGTGCAGAGAACCTCGGTATAGTGTTCGGCCCAACTCTCATGCGACCCCCGGAACAAGATGCCATGGCTGCACTGAATGATATCCGTTATCAGAGGCTGGTGGTGGAGATGCTGATCAAGAATGAAGACATTCTATTGTGAATATGACCAGGAAGAAGCCATTTTTGAGATAGCGTTAATAAATGAAGGATAGTTTTGCAACATAGTGAACAATTTGTTTCCAGGCAAATCCCTAATTTCCTTTGTGCACAGTATACAGAGATGACAGGCTTTTCGTTGTGGCAATCAGATGTATATTGTATAAAGCAGTAAGCTCCTGTAATATTACTGCATTGTGTTTACATTGTAATGACTTCCACATGATTGCATGATTCTCTCCGTTTTTGTCGGGGATTTCCTTGAAAAACAAATACTCTTATCTAGAAAAAAAAAAGCCTCTTCCCAAGCAGGTAGTGAATGTAATACGGCATGTTTCTTACCCTGTGTTACTTTTTGTTCCACCCTATCAGATTACAATGTTGAGTTGATCTCATGAATAACATCTGTTTTGTTCATTTCTCTTTCTTGCTTTGATGGTTGTGTTTCTTCTTGCCAAGTTTTTGTATCATTTGTAAGAGGAAAACTGTGAGTTCTGAATGTTTTATTCCCTTTCAGTGTGGTGCTTGTGATTAAAATGGCAACAATGATTATTATTTTTTTAATTGTATTTTTGTATTTTTCACCAGCATGCATGTAATAATTTATTAAATCTAGGTTTTAGAAACCTTTTCTTCTGTGTCTTATTTAGTGGTAAGTGAGGAAATGCTTTGTTATAGTACCAACACTTTGTGCAGGGAGTTCTGGGACATGTCTACAAAAATCTCCATTTTCACTAGAAATTAGCAAATAGCACTTTGTAAATGGATAACTTCAGATCATAATTTGTTGTTTCCAAGTTTGTTAATCTAGTTCATACACTATAGAGTACATCTTGCATATTTCTCTTATTATCCCAGTGGAACAGTCTGGCTGTTTATGCAGGATAATAACCCAGTGCACAAAGCAATGTATATACAGTTGTGTTCAGAATAATAGTGTATGCTTAAAAATAAAGCTCAGTGCTTATAATAGATTTTATTTCCATAAACAATAACACAATTGCATTGGGAACACTGCACATTCTATTCCAAATTAAAACATGAAGAAAATTTGATCAAATGTGTTTTTTTTCCTTTACAGAAAGTAAAGAAAATGGAATATTAGGCTGTTCCAAAAAAATAGCAGTCTGCATTCTTCTTTACAAACTCAAACATTCACTGTATAGTAAAGATGTTGCTTTCCTTTGAATCACTGAACTAATATTTAGTTGTATAATCAGTGTTTCTGAGAACTGCTGCACATCTGTGTAACATGGAGTCCACCAACTTCTGGCACCTGTTTCATTCCACAATTCTTCTGCATTTCTTGGTCTTCCCTCAGAACTACATTTTTGATGTCACCCCACAAGTTTTCTATTGGATTAAGGTTCGAGGATTGGGCTGGCCTCTCCATAACATCAATCTTGTTGGTCTGGAACCAAATATGTTGCTCTTTACAGTTGTGTTTGTGGTCGTTGTCTAATTGAAACACTCATTTACTCTTCGGCATAAAGCAACAAGACCTCTTCAAGTATTTTGATGTATTGAAACTGATCCATGATCCCTGGTATGTGATAAATAGGCCCAACACCATAGTATGAGAAACATCCCCATATCCTAATGCTTATGCCACCATGTTTCACTGTCTTCATAGTGTACTGTGTCTTGAATTCAGTGCGGCCACAAAAAAATCTTGCTTTCAACAGTCCACAAACCATTTCTCTTTAGACCAATGTGTTCTTTGGAAAATTGTAACCTCTTTAGAACGTCTTTTTTTCAACAATGGTTCTTTGCGGGGGCTTCTTGCCGATAGCTTGGCTTCACATAGGCATCTTCTAATTGTAACAGTATCACAGGTAACTTTAGACCTTCTTTGATCTTCCTGGAGATGATCATTGTCTGAGTCTTTGCCATTTTGGCTAGTCTTAAATCCATTTTAGTCGTAGTTTTTAATTTTCTTCCACGTCTTTCAGGTTTTGGTTGCCATCATAAAGCATTTGAGATCAGCCTATAGTTTTCTGCACGTCTTTATATGATTTCCCCTCTCTAATCAAGTTTTTAACCAAAGTACGCGGTTCTTCTGAGCAATGTCTGGAACAACCCATTTTACTCAGATTTTCAGAGAGAAATGCACTATATCCAGCATGCACAACATTTGTTGCCTTTTTTCCTTAACCCTTTCACTGCCAGCCGATATGGCCTTGGTACTTTCATTCCCAGACCATTTTTGAACATTTTGATCTCTTTCACTTTTGGGGCCTTTCCTGGGAGGTTCTTTTAGTTTACCCAGGAAAACTTTATATCATTTTTTTTCAGTAAAACCTAAGCTTTAAAAATATGCTAGAATTTTGTAATTCCACTTCTGTAAAAAGATATAGGCTTCTAAATGTCTAAAAAATTTTAAAAAAAATCATGTTTCCCATAATACAAACACATATATCAGAAATATAATTTATCATTATTATTAATGTATGAGAATGCAGCAGATTTGGAAAGCACCATGTCGCCTGAACACACCAATACCAAATAAATAAATATATATATAGTTTTATGGAGATTTCTCACTTGTATAGTTCAAAAACTCCAAGCAGTACACTACCAAATTTCTAAAGCACACTCCACAAAATGGCATACTTCTGATTTCAAGGCCAAACACTCCACTAACAGTAGGTTTACCCTATAAAACGACAGATTCTGTCAAACTCAAAATGGGTAAATATATCTATGTACTCCAAATTACCAAGTTGCAATTCTTTCCTATATTTATATATATTTTTTTTTTTTTTGGAAAAATTACCTCAAAGCTTCCAGTCTACAGCATCATCTCCCACATATCATTAGCTACCAGTGTAAAACACCCTAAATATGAATACCAGGAGTCCACTGAACAGTTTGATGCCAAATGTGTATTGGTTTACCGAAGTATGTGGCAGATAGGGGCCTCAAATTAAGACACCCTAAAACGCTAACCCCAAAAAAACATATATTTTTGGAAAGTACACATTCCCTCAATCCAAATTGGGTATGCGTGTCTTTCTACTCCAAAGCACCAAGCCACAAACCTTTCCTAAATGTTGTCGATTTTGGCATTACAGAGTTACCAGTACTTGCCCATATAAACAGTAGATCATCTATAAAGCGACGACACTGCCACCTGTTAATAGCCCTGTACATTACCTCCAAGAACATGGGACTCCTCCAACCAACCCATGTATAGGTTGGCGTATGTGGGCGCAAACCACGCCCCCATAGTGGTCCTGGAGGTTATATACCTCTCCATACATAAAGTAATTATGAGTCAAAAGATACCACACAGCTTCCAAAATAACGTTTTTGACATCATACTCATAATTACTGTATCTGTCCAGATGATACTTAAAGGAGAAATAAAGCTTAACTAAAGAAGTAGCTAGAAATGTTGTACATTATGTTTTGGTCTTCTGTACCAGCCCAAGGCAACCACAGCCCTTTAGCAGGGAAGATGCCCCAGTAGCTCCCCATCTTCATTTCTCCTGTTTCACTGTACATGCTCTGTGCTGCTGTCACTTATTGAGCTTAGGGACTCTTTACAATACACATAGAATATAAATGTCACAATATAAGGCTGATTAGTAATTAATACAGATAATTATTACATGGCAGCACAGAAACCAGTGCAACTAGCATCAGGATTTAATAATCAGCCTTGTAACATCAGCTTATATCACAGGCCACCTTCATTTTCTGCTTGATAATTTGTGATGACCCTAATCTTATCTTCTAAACAGCTGCTCAGAGCCCACTGAGCATGTGAGTGTTGCAGACACTTTCCAAGATGGCAACCCCCTTAATAGCCACCATCCCCTTCACATGGGGTATACTTGAGTAGAGTAATACCACATCTGCTGTTCCCCAACCATAAGTCTTATCCAACACCAAATTTTTGATAATTCTCAAAAAATCAGTGGTATCATTGTATGTGATATTATACATCAATTGGGAGTCCACATCTGATTTCCAACTTAGCTTAAGCTTAAGGGACTCGCCCCAGTTCTCAGGCAATTATATGCAAAAGATTCCCTTATCAAAAGATAACTGTCCCGAGGCTTTTTTCAGTAAAAAAATATCATTTTATTTAAATTAGAGTTAAAACTCAGATACATACTGACCCCACCAGGCCCACCTTATGCGTTTTGCACCCTCCGGCGCTTAGTCATAGTATATCATTGTATGTGAGTCATACCCTTATCCTACACAATCTATTAACCTTGTAAGTTTGTAGTACATTTAAAATTAAGTCCCTCAGCAAACAGTGTAACTGAGTAGTAAGACCATAGTGCACTTAATCTTAACTCAAGAGCACAGGGCTTGATTTTAAATGCACTACAAATTGAGAATGTTAATAGTGTAGGACTCACGTACAATGAGAGACCTTAACTTTGCATGTGAGCTTGCATATTTTGCCCAAAGTGTGGTACTAACATTTTTTTAATTATTTTTTTTGTAATACCTTGCACTGGCAATCTTTTTTCTTTTTTTATGTACAAATATTGTCTTTTTATCGTTTGTAGCAGTTAGTCAACTCCAGAATGTAGGTTATAGTGAGAACTGGCACAAGGCTGCTTGTGACCAACAGTTGGTCAACACCACAACAAGGGTTCGATTGAGCATTGGCAATTTCTTTCTGTGTTTTGCGTACAAATTGTGGCCACTGTTTGCCTATAGCTGTCATTTAGACTTTAAAACATGGAATTATTCAGAGTTGTATGGTAATTGGCTGGGGCTTAAAATCCCCTTGCTTTCTCACCAGAGCTCTTGAATGAAGGGTAAGTGCGCCATGGTCTTACTACTCAGTCATTGTTTGCTGGGGAACTTGATTTTAAATCCACTACAAACTTAGTTGGTTGTATCAACCTATCTATTATTTCAAATAGACCCACAAAATCTTCAGATTATTGCACAAAACCCATTGCAGATCAGGATATCAACGGGATATGAAACCTGCATATTGTTGGAACAGTTCTGTGTAAAAATAAATATATTTTTCACTTTTCCTTAAATGAGTTCAGTATAAAAACAAAAACTGGGTAAATAGATAAGCTGTGCAAAATAAAAAAAATTCTAATGTAGTTAGTTAGCCAAAAATGTAATGTATAAAGGCTGGAGTGACTGGATAGCCAGAACACTACTTCCTGCTTTGTAGCTCTATCCTCTTAGTTAGTCAGAGAGACATGTGACTTGAATAGGGGGCACATGGAACATAACATGTAATTTAGTTTTGATCCTTAGCATGCAAGTCAGGTGCAATATATGTCCCCCAAGTCGATGATTGGTTATTGACTGGTAAACAATAAGAGAGCTGCAAAAAAGTAAGTAGGTCCGCCCTTGGACCACCCAACCGGAGGAAGGTTTTTTTCAATACAGGGTGGCATGTGCAGGTTGCAAACATTGCAAACACAAAGCTTACACTGCGGATTAGAGAAGCCTGCAGCTCAGACTCTCCATTCCCGCCAGGCAATGCTTCTTTCCAGAAATCCCAAGGGGGAGGAATTGGCCTATGGAGACCAGAGCAGGGTTCCAGAGCCTTGGGAAGAGAAGCAGCCTCCCCATCCACACCAGGGGATGCCCCTCTCTGGAAGCTACAAATAGAATGGAAACCGGCACAACAAGGCTATTATAAAAAGATTAAACCCTACATGTTTATTATATTTCAATAATTTTTATTGGAATTTTCATATAAACATACAAACATTTAGTAACATGTTATCTCAGGGTAGATATAACATAAATGCAGATTTTTAATATACAATAATATAACAATTGGACCTTTACTGCAACATATTTCAAATAAAGAATAATTAACATAAATCCGAAGTTTTCCTCTTTAATATGCATACGATTATATCTTAGATAGTTTACAGGAAGCAGAGCGTTGTAGGATGAGGGCATAAACTAGCCTCTCTATTAGTCCACAAAAAGCGCTTCCCTGAGTTATCCTCATGATGTTAATTATAAATGGCAACATTGTCACTCATAAGTATTAGATCTTCAAAAGAGAGAAAAAAAAAAAAAAAATAAGAGTGGATACATTTAGAATATGTTACTAAATTATAGATTATCCTGTTCATTACCCGCTTCCAATATGATTATTGTACATTATTAATGACAAACTTGTACAAATAAGGTTAAACTAAACTGCACTAAACTAAACTAGACTAAACTAAATTAACTTCACTAAACTACTTTCTTTATAGTAAGTTCTTGAGTTATGATATTCATTAATATGTATACATCATCTTGAATAATTGGCAAATGGACCATATGATATCACAATTAGGAGTCTAAGATTAGTTATACAATATGATAAATTATATGATGGTATATAGGTTTCCAGCAATTTATTGGAGACATCTCTAACGATGTGGGGGAGCTCGTACATCACGGATTTCAAATCTCGTGGAGTTTTGATTCTCTAAAAATAGTAGGCCATAAGTATGCTCTTTTCCAAAATATATGTACATTACCATTTTTAATTGCCCATGACCGTTCGGCTCTACATGTTTATTGGATGGAAGCGATGTAATGTTTCAGGACAAGCCCCTTCATAAGACATGTCAAATGTTATATTGCTTGCATCTAATATCCATGCAGGATTTATGCCTAATAGCCTTGCTGAGCCAGTTTTCATTCTATTTGTCATGGATTGGAGAGTGCCAATCCCTCAGTTGACACCGAGCACCAGACGAAACACAAGTTTTAAAGGTGTGCTGGTGATTATTGTGCCTCTCTGGAAACTCCTAGGGAAGGAACTGGCTGCTGGAGCCCAGGGCAGAGTTTCAGGAACCTTAGGGAGAGAAGCTATTCCAGCCAGTATGCACCTGAATCAATGTCTATGAGTGAGTTCTTGACTCCTATGATAGGCTATGCAATCAGGGCTAACAATTCTGCCATCTTCTGTATGGAAAATAGGACTGAATGAATGAATGAATATATATGTATTTTATTGTTGTAATTGTTTTTTGAGGAGAGCGTTTATTACAGCTTTTATTATTTAAACCTTTTTTTATGAATATTATTCACCTGTAACTAAGAAAGACCATTTACTATGAATAGCTAGAAATGCAAGAGCATATAAATATATATATATATATATATATATATATAGTGGGGCCTGGCCTTGATGCAGAAGAAGCCGCTCTGGAGATAAGGTTGCCACCTGGCCGGTAAAAATGATGGTTGATCTCAATGTTATTAATAGGGAAAAACCCTCATTTTTTGTAGGCAATAATAAATAATGCATAGTATTGGTTTTAACTGAGGCTAAAAATTAATAATATCTTTTAAAATGTATTTATTAAAAATTATTGGAGCTCCCTATGGTCACTCCTCTGTTTTAAATAAAGGGTGGACATTTCCAAAAGGCCCCTCCCAGAAGCACATTAGGACGGGGACAGCCAATCACAGCCCTGCAGTCACACAAATAAATACAGGCTTCAGTTCCCTATCAGGTCAGCCTAGCTGCTGATTGGTTCCTGTCCTGAGAACACTGCCAGCTCCCCTGCACAGCCAGAACTGAGAATTCATTGGGCAGAAAGTCTAACAGATGGGCAGGACTAGTTGGATTTTGGGGGAATTTTTTAATAAATCAGTCCCAAACACGTTTGGTAATCACATCACGCTACATCCGCAGGCGATGCAACATGAGCGCACATATGAGCAAATAAATTCTTATGTCATATTTCAGTGCTATTAAAGGTAATATATTTTTTCCACCCGGAGATGGCGCTGCGTGTTGCTCCTCCAGCCTGCAGGGAGCGCTACTAACAGCCAACAGACTCTATGACTGAGCGTCGTTCGGCCTGTGACGTAGCCGGAAGCTGTGTCAGTAAACAGAGCCTGGTGAATCCAATTGTTTTCTGCTCTTACTTGTCTCGTAATCGATATTAGACATGGAGGACAGCAGCGGGTTCCGTCCCTCGGCGGGTAACTTGGAGGACCCACCGAACAGCCGGGTATTCTTAGTGGTTAGCAAATATGCCACAGAGGATTTGATCAGGGAAAGGTTCTCCGATTTCGGCGATATCCAGGACATCTGGGTGGTAAAAGACAAGCAAACAAAGGAGTCTAAAGGGATCGCGTTTGTCAAATATGCCAAGTCTTCGCAGGCTTGTAGGGCAATGGAAGAGATGCACGGCCGGTGTCTCAGTGAGAGCACCAAACCCATCAAGGTGAGAGCTTTAGAGGCAAACGTGGGGGTTTCTTAGGTCATTGCGACTCACACTTTGGGGTTTTTCCCACCTGGGACGGCTGGCGACTTACCAAGTCAAGGGACTTACCTTCTAGGGCAGTTGGGGCGGGATAATAACCAAGATATTTTAAAAAACCCAGCTCAAAGTTCAGCAAGTGTGAGATATTGACTGAACCCTTATTAGCTATATCCTAGATCAGTGGTCCCCAACCAGTAGCTCATGAGCAACATGTTGCTCTCCAAACCCTTGGATGTTGCTCCCAATGGCCTCAAAGTAGAGGATTATTTTTGAATTTCAGGCTTGGGGGCAAGTTTCGGTTTTATAAATACCAGGTACATTAGGTGCACTACCAAACAGGGCCTCAATGTAGGTTGACAATCCACATAGGGGCTACCAAATGGCCAATCACAGCACTTATTTGGCACCCCAAGAACATTTTTCATGCTAGTGTTGCTCCCCAACTCCTTTTACATCTGAATGTTGCTCACAGGTTCAAAAGGTTGGGGATCCCTGTCCTAGATACTTCACCTGTGGCTCAATGACTGATACACCAGAGATTTCTCATATATAACATAAGTTATCAGTTACTGGGTTAATGTTCGCCTTTAAATTAACTTTGCATATGATCTAGAGAGTGATATTCTGAGTCAATTTGCAATTGCTTTTCATTTTTTGTGGTTTTTGAGTTATTTAGCTTTTTATTCAGCAGCTCCCCAGTTTGCAATTTTAGCAATCTGTTTTGCAAGGGTCCAAATTACCCATGCGCTGGTTTGAATAAGGGACTGGAATATGAATAGGGGAGGGCCTGAATAGAAAGATCAGTAATAAAAAAGTAGCAGTAGTAATACAGTTATAGCCTTACAGAGCATTTGTTTTTTTAGATGAGGTCAGTGACCCCCGTTTGAAAGCTGGAAAGAGTCAGAAGAAGGCGGCAAATAATAAAGAAACACCAATCGAAAAAATGCTCAGAATTGGCCATTCTATAACATATTAAAAGTTAACTTGACCCACCCCTTTAAGGGTGCCCGGGACCACTGTCCTAGTGTAGGTGGTGCCACAAATGTGTATTAAATGGCAACTATAGGTTTTGCAGACTTAAAGGAATAGTTCAGTGTGAAAATAAAAACTGGGTAAATAAATAGGCTGTGCAAAATAAAAAATGTTTCTAATATAGTTAGTTAGCCAAAAATGTAATGTATAAAGACTGCAGTGAACAGATGTCTAATAAAACAGCCAGAATCCAACTTCCTGCTTTTCAGCTCTATAACTCTGAGTTAGTCAGCGACTTGAAGGGGGGCCACATGGTACATTTCTGTTCAGTGAGTTTGTACTTGATTCTCAGCATTCAGCTCAGATTCAAAAGCAACAGAAATGACCCATGTGGCCCCCCCTCAAGTCTCTGATTGGTTACTGTCTAGTAACCAGGGTAACCAGTCTGTGTAAACCAAGAGAGCTGAAAAGCAGGAAGTAGTGCTCTGACTGACTTGTTATACATAAAATCACGCCAGCCTTTATACATTACATTTTTGGCTAACTAAGTATATTCGAAACATTTTTTATTTTGCACAGCCTATCTATTTACCCAGTTTTTATTTTCACACTGAACAATTCCTTTAAGTTCCACACAAACAATACATATGCAAGGAACTTTGCCATTGCTGAAACTGTCATTGCTATTGCTATATTTTTGTTTGGCAGGAGTACTAAGTGCAGGTTTTAGAAATGTATACATTGCCTGCCCTGTAGCAGCTATTAAATAAAAGGATCCCTGCAATCCCTTACTTTTCAAATTAAGTCAACAGCCTCATCCACCTACTGATGTGCCTTGTTATTCACATTATTTCTGGCCTCCATGGCACACAATATTTGCTGCCAACTATACCTGACCCTAATGTTTTAAGTTCATACAATTACATCTCATAACTGTAGACATATTGGGCAGAGTTCTATTATTCACATGTATAAAATGTCAGTGAGGACTGTTATTACACATATTTATAAACCAGCCACAGAGAGATTCTTGGCACACAGAAATACATTTATTTAGCACGCGTTGTTGTTATTATTATACATGATATCTGGTGTAGATTGTGTGTCCAGGATAATTCAATGGACAAATCATTTTAGGTGTTCATTGCACAGTCAAGAGGTTCTTCAAATCACAGGGATGTTGAGGATGAAGAGCTAACAAGAATTTTTGTAATGATTCCAAAGTCATACACAGAAGAAGATGTAAAGCAAAAATTTAAGGTATGTAATCATTCATTCTCACCGTATTTCTGCTGAATAGACTACTGACACCTTACCTAACATGTATATCTTCAACAACCATCTGCAAAGGAGCAATAACAAGAAACCTGTTCAGATTAATTTATTAATTTTAATCATTGATCTAATATAAAAGCTAAAATGTCCTCTCGGACAAGGTTTTAGTGGCATTGAAAGCTGCTATGTAGCACCCATCTACAGACGTTGTATCATACATCGTTTTAATACATTGATAAACTTGCTGGTGGTTTGTATAAATGACAGAACACTAATCTAATTGCATGCTTTTGTCAGCATGAACAGTGCAAATAATCTGAATGCATATAAACAGTTTGATTGTTACTGGAACGTTGTATGTAACATGTTTTTTTTTTCAGGTAGTTTTTACAGAGTACACAAAATACATCACAGTATATATACATAGTCCGTAGTTAACTGGTTGCAGTACAAAGAGCTAGATGTCATTGGTTGAAGATGCAGTGCACAGAATTATACATAAAAAATCACACTAGAATAGCAGCCGCAAATAATAAAAAAAGCATTTCAACTTTGTATTTTAATTCTGTGTTATTATACACCTGTAAGGGATATATACTGGTCCATAGTTTTATGAAATTTGGTAGGGACACCTCGCACATTCAAGACATTGCAGCGCACTCCTGGGTCAAATGATCGCTCAGGTTCGTATTCGGTTAAAAGATCAGCCTTTATTAGTTACATCAGTTAAAAAGAAATGTTAGCTCATGGTCTGACGTGTTTCGTAACATCATCTGATGAAGTTCATAGTTACGAAACGTGTCCGACCATGAGCTAACATTTCTTTTTAACTGATGTAACTAATAAAGGCTGATCTTTTAATCGAATACGAACCTGAGCGATCATTCGACCCAGGAGTGCGCTGCAACGTCTTTTATGTGCATTGTGAAAACGACTTCCTTAGCGACAGACTCAGGGCGGCAGCACCCGGGTCACCCTGTGGAGAGGGTAAGCCGATCCTTGTATTTATTTATGTGCAAGAATAAACGTTGAGAATAACGTGCGGAAGATTGTGCTGAAATATATGAATAAGAGCAGGGTTCGGGGCAGGTGCACCCGAGCCAACTGTTACCAAGGGTCAGCGGCTATCAACCGCAATCAAGCTATATAATATATAGGATCAAACGAGTGAAAATATCTATTTCTTGGAACCTCTATAATGGTGTTAGGATCTTTATGTACGTGGTAGGGACACCTCTCTTGGTATATATTAATTATTCAGCCCTGCAAACTCCCAGCACTGTCTGCTGTTAAGTGAGGAAAGTAGAAGGTTCAAAGTTCATCCAGTTTTGTGTAATTAAATTAACATTTTGGCGGAAAAAAAAAGCACCTCCTTGAGAAGGCGAGTTCCTTATTGAGTAAGATTTAAGATCAGTTTTAACCCAAAATCTTAAACAAAAGTTGACATTTACCGTTGAATTGTTCTCAAATTATAATCATTGGTTTTGTGGGGCCATGACCAACATGTATTATGTATGTGTTATATTTCCTAAATGTAATCATTTTCCTTTGCCCCCAACCACAAATAGCTATTTATAGATAGTGATATATTTGATGTTAATAATGGATGTTTATTGAGTGCTTTATACTGTTTTCAATTGATCTTTAGGAATATGGACAAATCGAGTATTGCTCAATAATTAAAAATAAGAATACCGGTGAAAGTAAGGGTTTGGCATATGTGAGATTCCTCAAGCCCTCTCAGGCTGCTTTGGCTATAGAAAACTGTGACAGAAGTAAGTGTTACTTTATGTATTAACTTTATAAAGACATGTCATGTTTACCTAAACTTTGTAAAAACATCATGCAACCATCTGCCTTAACTTAATTTTAGAATATTATTTCTGCTAGAATACTTTTAGTCATGTAATTAGAAAGGAGCCATGTATTTTTAGCCAAAATATACTACACAAAATTCTGTCACTAATAGCGGGTGTTTTATAGGCTTTAAGGCAATCTTGGCTGAGCCTAAGAACAAAGGTGGAGGTGGAAGTGGTGGCGGTGGAGCAGAGAATGACTACCACAACAGCGCAAGGCAAGAAACAATGATACAGCATGACCACACTGCTGCTGCCACTGTGTTTTCTTATGGTCAGTATTCTCATTTTGATAACCTGTAAGGGTGTTAATTGGAGGAATCTGAAATATATAGTTATACAATTACAGTTTTGGAGCCTGATTAGAAAGGGGGAGGGATATAGCATTAGAGATGAATTTCTCACTCCCCAGTCTCTCAAGTAACAATTTTTATTTTACTGAGGTCAACAGAAATAACAGAAATGGTTATGCCCATAATTGAAAGACTGACGATGACTGATACCATGTATTTTCAATTAAGTCCAAGTGTGAAAACTCATAGTTTAGCTACGAAAGTTAAGTATTAAGTAGTTTATTTATAATGTGAATGATAGTTTGGATTTACTGCCACCAAATAGTTTTGTATTTTACGTAGGAAGTGGACAAAATGCTCCAAAGTGAAAGTGCCCTGTGGAGGTTCATGTTAGTGATTATCATGGCCTACATGAAATTGTCTCTTTTAATTTAGAGTGGATAGGTGATTTAAAGAGACTCCCTTTCCTGCCGAGCTACAATACACCAGGGTTGATAGGATACTTTAAAAGGAACCTTTTGATATTACCTTAAAAGTTGTAAAATAAAAAATAAACATTTTAAATTTTTTTTTTTTGCATAAAAGAATATGATTATTCATCGTATGACAAAAATACAGATGCCAGGACACAGGAGACCATATCCAAGCGACTAATAGTTGTTTCAAGACTTCCGATGATTCAGGAACAAGTGCACAACTTATTTGATCTGATTCCTGGTCTTGAATATTGTGAGGTCCAGCGAGATCCTTATAATAGCTTTGGTAATAAGTTAATTAAGTTCTTATTGTGATCATTACTGTTGTGAAAAGCTGCGTTGTTTGTAGGGATGCATCAAATCCACTTTTTTGAGATTTGGACTAATTCTGAATCTTTCACTAAGAATTTGAAATCATCTTAAACCAATGTCAGACCCTAATATAAATAAGTAAATCTGCATGTGTAGTGTGTATAAAAATGTTTGTTTCCTTAATTGCGTGACCTAAAGTCACTTGGTTTTAAGGGTTTATATTCATTTCAAGCCAATCGCTGAGATTTCACCAAGTACTGCTGAAGAAGAATCATCAGATTTGACAATATCTGGGGTTTGGTGCATGCCAAATTGTCGTTTGTAAAGCTTGAATGCCCGTTTTTAATTTTCTTCGAACATTTTATAATGTGTGGTGAATGGGGCTTTGGAGCCAATAAATAGAAAAAATGTTTTGCATAAAAATATCCTGCCTGTTTTAACTGTGTGTAATGTTTTTGCTAGGGCATGCGATTGTGCAATATCAGAACATCTCATCCGCTATATATGCCAAGTACAAGCTGCATGGGTTTGAGTATCCACCTGGAAATCGTCTTGGGGTCACTTACTTAAATGATGGTGGAGATGGATCTGAGTAAGTACAATGGGGTTTTTTTCAGTACTGAATCTATACATTAAGTTGTAAATGTTCCTTCATCTTCATTCGGTAGATTAGGGCTGTCCAACTAGGTCCAAATATGGACTGTTTTTACATTTTTAAATCAGCCAATCTGCTTACAGGCGTGGTTCACCTTTGACCTAACTTTTAGTATGTTATAGAATGGCTAATTCTAAGCAACTTTTCCATTGGTTTTAATTATTTATTTCTGATAGTTTTATAACTATTTGCCTTTTTCTTCTTCCAAATGGGTGTCGCTGACCCCATCTAAAAAAACAAATGCTCTGAAAGGCTACAAATATATTGTTATTGCTACTTTTTATTACTCCTCTTTCTATTCAGGCCCTCTCTTACTCCTATTTCTATCTCTTATTCAAATCAATGCATGGTTGCTAGGGGAATTTGGGCCATAGCAACCAGAATGCTTAAAGTGCAAACTGAAAAGCTGCTAAATAGAAAGCTAAATAACTCGAAAACCACAAATAATAATAATAATAAAATGAAAACCAATTGCAAATTGTCTCAGAATATCCCTCTCTGCATCATACTAAAAGTTATCTCAAAGGTGAACCACCCTTTTAAGGACTGTATAACTGGGTTTGGCTACTACATTACATGATTTTCCCATTTAACCACACTGTTCTAGATTCCTCAGCAAGCCAGGATGTTTCTTTTGTAATCAGACAGTCTTAAACGTAGTGCCATTGTTTGTATGCCTTTTATAAGCAATTAAATTTGATAGTTGAAATTGTACAGGTTTTTCCATCTGTGAATTTATTAGGGATGCACCGAATCCAGGATTCGGCCTTTTTCAGCAGGATTCGGATTTGGCCGAATCCTTCTGCCTGGCCGAACCGAATCCTAATTTGCATATGCACATTAGGGACGGAGAGGGATATATGACTTTTTGTCACAAAACAAGGAAGTAAAAAATGTTTTCTCCTTCCCACCCCTAATTTTCATATGCAAATTAGTATCCGGTTCGGTATTCGGCCGAATCTTTCTCGAAGGATTCGGGGGTTCGGCCGAATCCAAAATAGTGGATTCGGTGCATCCCTAGAATTTATGGTATAAAAGGGACAAGTGGTCTCGATTTATGTCAGTGACAGGAAGACTTGGGGGTTGGTATCAAGCATTTTTTTGCTAGTGGAAGTATTCCATTGAAGGAATGCTGCATGGGCAGTAACAGATGTCACATTCAGTTTAAGTGCTGGTTTATATTTTTTATTATTGGATTTCCTGATTACCTACTTCTTATATAGTGTTCATAAGGAAATTTACTTTCGCAATGTACAGACTTCTTCGAAAAATGGCATCACAGATGGTGGCTGCACAGGTCAGTTCACTCGTATGGGGCTCTTCACAGCATTATCCTTCAGCACCGGTGTGTATAATATCACTTTCACTTTTTTCATCTTATTTATTTAGTTATGGTTAAATGTTTGTCTAAGAAAAGGACAGTGTTTTCCAGGGGCCTATTTATCAAACCTCAAATTTTTCTGGTCGAGTTTTTAAAGGAATTGTTCAGTATAAAAACTTGGTAAATGGATAGGCTGTGCATAATAAAAAATGTTTTTAATACAGTTAGCCAAAAATGTAACCTATAAGGGCTGGAGTGACTGGATGTCTAACATAATAACACTACTTCCTGCTTTGCAGCTCTTTGTTTCCGCTGATTGGTTACCAGGCAGTAATCAATCAGAGACTTGGGGGGGGGGGGGCACATGGATCATAACTGTTTTGCAAACTGAACAATTATGTCCCATGTGGCCCCCCCTTTAAGTCGCTGACTAACTCAGAGTTAGAGAGCTGAAAAGCAGGAAGTTCTGTTCTGTTGGACATCCAGACACTCCAGCCTTTATAGATTATATTTTTGGCTACTATATTAGAAACATTTTTTATTTTGCACAGCCTATCTATTGATCCAGTTTTTATTTTTACACTGAACTGCTTCTTTAAAAGGGGAAAAATGTTCCCCTTTAGAAAGAATTTTTAGAGGAAAGAAACCTCAAATGTATCAAGATTTGTTATACTCTGTAGCTGCTAAAAATCTGAATGTGAAACCAATGGCAGATGGTCCCTTTAACAATTGTAACATGTTTTTTACCTTCGGGATTCTCAATAGTTTCGGGCTGTTTGTGCTGGGTTTCATTCGATAGTCCAATAAATTACAGTTGTTGCGGCGGCAATTTGATAAAGCAGAGTTTTCAGGGCGGCAATTCTAAAAAAGTTGTATGATTCAAATTGACGTACAAGTTTTACGTGATTTTTTTCTTGCGTCTATTTTTTTTCAAGAAGTTTTAATGGTTAATTAAGGGAACTCGGGTTTGGGAGTTTGGTCGAATTTTTTTAAATTATACTTTGAAAAAGTCGAGTTTTAGTAAATTCTCCCCTATGTGTCTTATATGTGCAGATCTGGTTATTTCTTAAAGCACAAGTGAAGTCCAAACTTAAATAAGAAATTGGCCCAAATAACTGTGTGTGTTGCCATTAATGCTTTTTTTTTTTTAGTCTGCACTGTGCCTATAGATCTGTGTGACATCCACCTCACTCCATAGCCTTCCCACCGTACCCTGAGCATGGAGTATACACAGTGTTCCATGCCACATAACTGTGTGTGTGCTCTTGTACCATGGCCAGCCCATTGTTTCCCCTTCCAAACTGAATCATATAATGTTTGAAAATATCCTACATGATACTGCCCCACCCATAGCCGGATTTACATAGTGTGGGCCCCTAGGCCTGCTGCCATTTGTTGTTCTGTCCCATCCCCTTTTTTGATGCACATATGCACATTTTCATCATCTGGTCTGGAGCACTTGGGATTGGCAGACAGGAAATTTTAAAAAACGATTTTATTTCCCACTCATCCCCAGTGTTTCTAAACCAATGTGGATGTGGTTGGACGGCATGCCACCCCCCCTAAAACTCTGCCGCCCTAGGCCCAGGCCTTGGTGGTCTTTCCACAAATCCGGGCCTGGCCACACCATCCACAGTTTAAGAGGCTAAAGGTTCAGTTCTCCAATCCTGGCTGTATGACTTCCAGAAATCGAGATGGCAGCCATGAACAATGTTGGTGATCTCTGCATTCTTTGTTTCTCATATAGGAGTTATATAACACTCTTCTGAGCAAAAGAACTTCAGTTAGGGAGGGAAGCAATATAATTGGCAATAACCTGTAGATGGCCCTTTTTTGTTCTTTACACCAAACGGTAAAGTTATACAAGCCTCTTGGAAGTCCATGTGGACATATCGTGTGGGATCTTTTTCCCCCACAGAAAAGACCTGTGCACCTTAGACTTGAATGTGGAATGCCATTGGAAATGCACCTTTGCAAATAATGAAGTCCGAATTTTTTTTTCAGTTGAGCACTTACCACCCTGGAGGTGGGGGTAGAGGAACCATAATCAAGGCATTTTTATTGACCAAAAGCAAGATATAAGCTGACTTTTTACTACTGGTACAAAATCTTTGTAGTGAGTTTAACCGACATTTAGTTGAAAGGTTTATCTGCCTAACTGATATTTAGTTGAAAAGGTTATCTACTAGTAACATGTACTATGACAGTGTCCCTTTATGCTCTGTGGGCTGCCGGAGATATGTAGGAAGTCTTTCACCACTCTAGATAATTCACTTAAATCTATCTATCGATGCACAGTATTTTGGCCCATAATCTCTCATAATACTTCTGAAATGATCTTCCATATTAACTATTTTAACACTTAGATTGCAACCTGTATGGAGCAGTTACTTCTTTCTTATGATTTCTCTTACCACATGGCACTTAACCTTTGTATATTTCGATGTATTTGTTGCAATTTTTGCCTTCCCACTATGTATTTTCCTACACTACAGCACTGCATACCCTAGTAGCACTTTATAGTTATACAATATACAATAAGTTATACATTTATACAAATAGATAATGTTATGATATAATGTCCCTACTAGTTAAGTATGACAGGGTTATAGTGGAATGGAATGTTAGATGCAAACAGTATAGGGTATGGGCCCAAAAAACAATTACTACTTCACATATTTCTATATCTATGGCTTGTCTGCTAGTAATTTTATATTGTACACAAGAACCATGAATATCCTGTAAAATATATCTTTATAACAAGTGCTCATTACTCAGTGTCTTGTGATATGTCCTTTTACATGACTAATTTAAACTTCCATATAATAGAACTCAGCCTTCAGTTTGGTGCCTTTATAGAGTCTTGAAATGCCTCTGTTACTTTATTATACAATAGGGGCATATTTTCCCTATTATTCTAACCAGCTGACTAATAGCAAAAAAACTAATTTTAGAGTTTTACAAATTAGTAAAATGGATATTTAAGATGCAATCAGTAGGGATGCACCGAATCCACTATTTTGGATTCGGCTGAATCCTTTGCGAAAGATTCTGGGCAAATACTGAACCGAATCAGAATCCTAATTTGTATATGCAAATAGGGGTGGGAGGGGGAAAACTTTTTTTACTTTCTTGTTTTGTGGCAAAAAGTAACACGGTTTTCCTCCTGCCGGGATTCTGATTCAGTTTTGCCTGGCAGAAGGATTCAGCCGAATCCTAATCCTGCTGAAAAAGGCAGAATCCTGGCTGAATCCTGGATTCGGTGCATCCCTAGCAATCAGTATGCCTGCATTTGTTCCTGCATCCCCCCACATTTAATCCCTCATGAGCTCTACCACTGGGGAAAGTGGGAACAAATGAAGCCCATGCTTTCTGAACAGGCTCTACTTATTGAGGCATATGTAATCACTGAACGCAGGCCATTCTTACTAATTTGTATTAAATGTTTTTTTTGCTATCAGTGAGCTGGTTTAATTGATGTGTTTTGCCCATAGACTGGAGTTCATATGCAATATGCCACTTTATATTATGTTATTGTATCACTGCCATCTATTTACTTTATCCTTGGGGCAACGACAAAAATAGCAGAAGGTTATTTTATTTTTGTTCTTCATATGTCTCTATATTGTTAATAACTAGTATTGGGATATAGGGTCTCTCAGGGAGACCCTGCACATGTTTTGCTTTTCATAACCTGTAGGGAATCGGATTAGCTTAGTTGTCACTAGGATTGTCTCTGATATGGTTCCATAATGCCACAACACACCTGATGCACTGTGGGAGCATGATCACATGGGAGCGGCCAACTTTTAATGCCAGTACAGGTTTGTGATCCGTTATCTGAAAACCCGTTATCTAGAAATTACTAAAAGGCCGTCTCCCATAGACCGAATAATCCAAATTTTTAAAAATGATTTCCTTTTTTCTCTATAATAATAAAACAGTAGCTTGTACTTGATCCCAACTAAAATATAATTAATCCTTATTGGAAGCAGAAGCAGTCTATTGGGTTTATTTAACATTTACATGATTTTCTAGTAGACTTAGGGACTATCCATTATCCGGAAAGCCCCAGGTCACAAGCATTCTACTGTAGATAACCGCTCCCCTACCTGTATAAAGGAATTAGGGTATTTAGGGTATGAATATATCAACGAATAACTTGTAAAATAGAACCTTATCATGGTGTCATCAGTAATAATTGGTGCTATCGTTTGTCACATGATTATTGATGCTTGTGTGTTGGAACAATCTACAGAAAAGTTTATTGCGGTTAACTGGAGAACCCTTTATTTTCGGTATATAATATACATTGCAAAAATGCTTCTTTTAGTGTAGAGAAAGCCATTAATATATTTTATTATAAAGTTGAATCGCGTTTGGACAACACCTTTAAACATTATATTTGACCAAACTGCTGGCATTAAAACCTTCATAACAGAATCATTCTGAATGAGTTGCAATAGGAACAGCAACTACAAATGAATGACATTCATCTCTTTATTATACTGTGTTCATACATTCAGCTTGTTGTTTATTCTTGTTGGTTTGGTTCATTCATTTTGTCTTGTCCTACAGTTAATGGGAAGAGCTTATCCATATGGTGCTGGTATGGATGCTAGCCAGGATGCCAGCCTCACGGTAAAGATGAATTCCTTTGCCCTATATGCCACATGCAGAGTGGGAGTAAAAATATTATTCCAGTTTGCTAAATGTAGGCATTCTCCTTGTCTTTGTAACACATGTTGTGTTTTTCTCCTGGCTTAAAGTAGTTTCATGCTTTGGGAAGTTATTAAAAAGAGAAAAAGGCTAAACAGGCTAAATGACCTTTAAAACATGGAGGCATTTGACAGTATCACTCTGTGAAATGCAATAAACAAGGCTGCTGCTAGACGGCTAATAACATCTCTGCTTTGCAAAAGGCCAGCCATGTATCTTTGACGCAGGAATCGGCTACTGAACCACTCATCCTTCTTTCCACAGAATGCGACAGTAACCTAAACGTTGAAAGGTCATGGCAAACTCTAAACCCTAATTTAACTTTTTTTCAGCGTTTAGGGTCATAAAGCTGCAGTATGAGTCTCGAGTTACAGCAACTCTGTGACAATGGATATATCCTTCTCCTTTAAACTCATTTCTGATAGGTTGCTATGGGCAACTTCACTGGTAAAGTTTCACTCCACTTTTTACACAGCATGATAAATAGATCCATAGTGTCATTAAGTGCATGGTGATCAGCAAGCAATGGTATAGGCACTGGACCCGGACCACTGCTACTTCCAGTGTGCCAATTCCACTGCAAAGCTCTGCAGTTTGGGAGAACATATGGTGAATAATTAACTTGTGGCCACTGGTTTGATGAGGGGGGCTAACTGTGCACTGGGGCATAAAAACTGATGATGGGGTTAGTTCCGCTTTACATATTTTCATATATTAATTGTTAGGATCCCTACGAGTAATTCAATTTAATCGGTTTCGGAGAAGTTGTGGGGAAATAATTAACTTGTGACCGCTGGTTTGATGAGGAGGCGGCTAACTGTGCACTGGGGGGTAAAAACGGATTGTGGGGTTAGTTCTGCTTTACATATTTTTATATATTAATTGTTAGGACCCCCCAAATAATTCAAACCACTCGGCTCCTCTTCAAAAGATCTAACATGCAGTAGTTTATGCTGAGTATACACCAAGCTATTTGACATCTTAGGGGTATATCTAGCAAGGCTGTCTCAACATTTCATACTTGCGAGGACTGTCATTTTAAAACAGACGTACATTTAATCTGTGTATCCGAGTAGATTGGTGGCAGTGCCAGAATTTGGTATGTTGAATATCTTGCCGAATACTGTGGATGCAGCAAATCTATTATTTTTTTGGATTCAGCCAAATCCTTCTGAAAAGATTTAATTCAATACTGAGCCCAATTAAAACCTCAAACTGCATACTCCCATATAAGGAAACTCCCCAAAACTTGCAACTGACTGGCTGAATCCTGCAAAAAGTCCTGGTAATTGGATTAAAGATGAAACTATTGTCAAAAATTTTGGAGGGGAAAAAGTTTGTCTGGTTTCTGCCCACCACAGTCGCACTGTCTTTTCCACCTTCATCTCTGTGGAGTTGCATAGAAATTGAAGGGACATGCAATTATTAAATGATTAATCTAATCCGATTCCCATTAAAAGCATTCATTTTATATTTAGAAGTCAGCTGATAGTACATGTATGGGACCTGTTTTCCAGAATGCTCGGAACCAGGGGTTTTCCGGATAACAGATCTTTCCGTTATCGTATAAACATTAAATAAATAAAATCGTATAAACATTAAATAAACCCAATAACCTGGTTTTGCTTCTTCCAATAATGATTAGTTAAATCTTAGTTCGGATTAAGTACAAGGTATTGTTTTGTTATTACAGATAAAAATTTGGATTATTTGATTATAATGGATTCTGGGAGACGACCTTTCTGTAATTTGGAGCTTTCTGGATACTGGGTTTCCGGATAACGGATCCCATACCTGTACATTGTTTCAGGAGTCAGGAAAAGAAAACAGAAAGGGATAAACAAAATGTCTCTACTCCTGATTAAGGTCACATTCCAGTCATTTTTGTTTTGCATTTTATAACATGATTAAGTTATATTTGTATAGTTCAAAATGATCTCTTATGAGTAAAGGGTATTTGCCTGCTCACCTTTGTGACAGAAGGTATTCTCTTTAGTTAAACAGTGGGTTACTTAAGTTATTAAAGATGTATATGTCTGTCTGCAGCCTTATGAACGAGCATATGGCTCCCCAGTTACGTCTCAGCTCCAGACAGATGCAGCTCTTCCATCAATCAAAAAGAAAGCTCCAAGTGATGCACAGTCAAAGGAGAGACTGTTTATTGTGTTCAACCCACACCCATTATCCTTGGATATAATGGAAGATGCTTTCTGGTAAGGTCTTTACACCTAATAAGTATTTACAGGCTTTTGTTATTGGTATTAATGACATTTTTTAATGATCCCCAGCACTGCAGATTGTATTTTTTTTCTATGTCTATAGAGAATGCTTCTGACAAGCAATATTCCACACCTAGGGACATGCATTTCTGCTCAGTCTGTTTCTTTAGACACATTCTCTGAATCATAAAGTAATGGGTTGTCTTTCTGTTATTACCCAAGTCGCTTCGGAAATCTTATTGAAGTTTATATTGTACCGGGGAAAAACGTTGGCTATGCCAGATATGCGGATGTCTCCAGTGCCAATGAAGCTATTGCAGTTTTACATGGGAAGATGGTAAATGGTGTAAAGCTCAAAGTGATGCAGGCAGATTCTCCCAGAGATGAGTCCAACAAGAGACAGAGAACCTACTGAATTTGTTTATATCAGGTAAGTGATTTGTGCCACAAAGCTAAAACAAAATGACTTACAGGACCCTACAGTCTGGATAAAGGCTACTTTGGCTATTATAAGTAATGTACTAACCTGTAGTAAATGTTTAATTATTCTCTCCAAATACAAATTTCTCCTTACATTTATATATATTTAATGATTTATGTTTGATGTTCTCAACAAAACTAATGCTTGTGGCTGCAACAACACTTGCACTTTTTCATGGGGGTTATTTATAAAATCAGTAAGACCACAGAGGTGCAAAATCATGGCCTTAGTACACAGTTATGGAGCACTTGTACAGGGTGCAATACAGAGTTGTGGATTCAACGCACCCCTGTACTTAATGTCCCCCACACACAGGGTAGGTGGTAAGTACAAGGCCATGCTGTGCCATGCTCCCGCCAGCTTTACATGGTGGTCTGCACCTATTCACCTCTTTGTTTTTTTATTACTGTGCTACCTGCACTGTACTAAGTAAATGAACTGGCTGATTCCATTGATTTGAAGTGCGCTACTGATTAACAGCCTGTTTAGGTTGTTTGTAGTAGAGTAGGTTGAGAAAGCGCACTGATAATTTATATCACAAAAAAACTGCCGGTATATAAAATGTATATAATTAGTCATGAAAAAAACTAAGTATCCCCTATAGTTTGAGTTCATGATTGTATTAAAATGACAGAGAAAGGTGGATTTGCTAGGGAGGTTTCAGTTTTTTCCTCCAGGCCGGTGCTTCCTTTAAGGGAATATCTATACTGGCCTAGGAAAAGAAGTAACAGAATATCGAGGTGAAAAGACGTGCTTATTGGTTACTGACACACACGTGCTCAGCAGAGTAGAATCAGAAAATGTACTCTGCTTTGTATGCACAAGCCAAAGCTGGGGGTGCCTGGGAAAAAAATGGCAACCCGATTGAATCTGCCTTTTTTTGTCTATTAAAGACGGTTTCCCTTTAATACATGCTTAGTATGAGAATAGGAAACCAGTAGTAGATTTTCTATGAAACAAGTGCTTCTAAACCAATGGGATATGTCTGTGGAAATGACAAACCAACCAAACTGCAAATTGGTTAGAACTGGTTTGATTGGAATTGGTCGAAGCATTTCTGAAGTGTTGTAAACTGATTGGACTTGGTTTTTCGCTGTAGTCAATGCAGGTATAAAAGAATGGAGCACAAACCTTCTGATTTTGCCACTCAGCAAAAAACAGACTAAGAAAAATGATGATTTAATGAAATGATAACGCTAAGATGCTAAGCCTTTAAACAACTGAAGCCTAACAAAGTATAACTGTATTTTATTTACAAAATTTAAATGAGAAGAAAGGTCCAATCAATGGTGGGTGTCAAATGCTAAGGCACCTCCCCAAGCATTGTAATGACTTGCCTGATTCCCCGTGCAGTGCTGCTGCACCAGCCCAGGGTAATTGCAAACAAGCAATTCTTCTTTCTTCAAAATCCAGCTGCCAGCACGTGCTATAGAGCAAAAAAAGCCATCTTTTAACTCTACTGCACATGCACAAGCGGCACAAAGAAAGGAGGTAGAAAGAACATCGCTTGCAAGTACCCTGGGCTATTGCAGTTTTCTCCTAACAGGAGCACTGGTTGGGGTATCGGGTAAGTCATTACAATCCTTGGGGGGGTGCCCTAACATCTGGCACCCCCATTAATTGGACATTACCTTCTCTTTTAAAGTACCAATTAGGGATGCACCAAATTAACTTTTTTGGGATTTGGCCCAATCCCAAATCTTACATGAAGGATATTCTTCAAATATTCTGTACAGACTCTCCATAATACACACCACATGAAGAGCTTGGAATTAGTTCCAAACTAACAAACCGTTACAAACATTAGCATTATTTAAAAAAAAAAAAAAAAAACAACAACAGTATCTTGACCTGCAGGGTCATATTGAAGGTTAATCCAACCCTGTTTTTATTCTCCCATGCTGCCCAATTATACCTTTGCTTCAACCAAATCCAGCTTCCCTGATCCACCAGCCCAAGCCCCTGCTCCAGTCATTGTGCCCTTTATGTAACCACCATCCATAACAATGCTCAGTGTCTACCCTTTTAGATGTGAAAACAAGTCGGTGTCATAAAAAAGTTTAAATTGTCCGTAACATATTGATTCATTTGACATTGAGCTCTTTTCTGGCACAAATGAATACTGGACTCCGTTTATCTTATTAGCAATATCTTTAAGCATATATTTAAATCATTCTGGGATTCTCAGCGTCATCTAGATATGTATGTTTTAGTCCCCAAATGGAAAAGGAAATATATTAATTGGCCATTTTTGTATTCAAATGTGCACTCTTGCTTTGCTCTCCATCAAAACAGAACCTGAACAGATGTACAGTGCCTGTCATGTGCACCTAATTAATACAACTTGTTATACGTTGAATCAGATTCTTAAAATATGTGGGTGTCCCATACCTTGTCAAGGGACAAACGCACAAAGGTATAGTGCAGTCCTTAACTAGATTGAACACACACACAAATGGAGTTGTCTTAAAGTAGGGGGTCCTATTTAAAGGAATACTTTCGCGGGAAAACATGTTTTTTTTTTTTTTTTTGAAAACACATATGTAAAAAGTGCTGCTTCAGAAGAATTCTGCACTGAAATTAATTTTTTAAAAAAGGAAACCGATTCTTTTGATATATAATTTTACAATCTGACATGGAGCTAGACATACTGTCAGTATCACAGGTGCCCCCAGTCATGTGAATTGTGTTCTGATAAACTTCAGTCACTCTTTACTTCTGCACTTCAAGTTGGAGTGATATCACCCCCATCCCTTCTCCCCCCAGCAGGCTAACAACTGAATAATGGGTAGTAATAGTGCCCCCATGGGCTAATAGCACTGTTACTACTGTCTTGAATTTTAGCAAGTGGGTGAACAGGCAAAACTGCCTATACTGCTTCCCAATAATTTAGGGTGGCTTCAGGCATTTCTCTGGCAGCTAAAATACATTATGGAAAAACTATCCCATGTACCATTAGCCTCTATTATCTTGTACAGTAAAAGGGATTTAGGTGTATATAAGCACAGTATGCACTTGTAAATAATGGTACACTCTATTCTGTGAACAATAGCATTATATTATATTATTTGTGCATTATAGAGATCAAAATGAAGTCCGAAATCATTTGCATTGCTAAAAGTGGTAGACATGAGAATAGTAGCCAGCAGGAAAAACCCTGCTTTGCTATTGCACGACATGGGTCATAATGAAGTACAATGGAAAGGGGAGAAACAATAGCTGCCTCAAAGCACTTCTGTTGTGCCACACAGGCTCCTTCTCAAAGCTCAGAATCGACACAATGTACTTAGATGGCTGCCTCCACACCAATATTACAGGGAGAAAAAGATACCGTTATTGGTTCAAGAATAACATTTTAAATGGTAGAGTGGATTATTTGCAATGTAAACAGTGTTATTTAGAAATAAAAAGTAAACCATAAAAACCATGCCAGAATCTCTCTAAAGAATAAATGACAGATTGTGGCATCACGAACAGCAATAGTTATGACTAGTGCGTTTAGACTGAGATCTGAGTGTGCCAGACACAGGTGCTGTGCTTGCAATGTGACTACTATTTGTCTGCTATTCGTAGAATGTGAGGTTTTTTTTTTTTTTGGTTTTTTTTTTTAAAGCTTTGTGTTTTCCTTGTAAAAAATGTGTAGTATATTAGAATTTGTCAGACTCTTTTTGTGGAAACTGACTGCATTGTCACAACTGACACTACTAGAAGACCAGAGACACATTAAGGGGGTTATTTATTAATGCATGATTTTTTCACGGTGCCTGTTAAGACACCGAAAATCCAAAAAAGTTGCAGTAAAAAAAGATGTTTTTTTCGATTTATAATGCCCCAAAGCTGTTCCAAGTCCGAATCCGAAAACACGCCATCTAAAACTTGCCGAATTCATGTAAAAGTCAAGGCCAGATATCCCATTAACTATTTGAAGATTTTTTTAAACTTCATGAAATGTTTGGAGTTTTCAGGCTTTGACACTGTTTTTTCCGCGAAAACTAATTTTTTCGGGTTTTTCCACCAATTCCAAAAAAGTTATTGTTTTTCCTGATCCGTTTTTTTTTTTTTTTTTTTTTGATTGTACTTTTTCATTTAAGAAAATCTGACAAATTCTGGTTTTTGATAAATAACCCTATAACCTATATGTTGTGTGTTTTTTTTTGTTTTTTTTTACATTTTTTTTAGCATGGGTGCGAAATCTCAAACACTACTGGGGCCTCCAAATAAAAATAAGAGTATTATAGCTTTTTGGGCACAGGAAAATTTTTCAAGCGGACTAGGGGGAATTTAAGTGCAACCAAGACATTGACACATATTATAGATATGGACTAATGCATTTGGTGAATGTTAATACAGTATGGAATCTCTTATCCGGAAATCTGATATCCATAAAACTCTTAATTACAGGAAGGCCATCTCCCATAAAGTCTTTAGAAGCAAATAACTCAAACGTGACTTTTACCTATAAAATAAAATAAAAAAAAAACAGCACATTTTACTTAATAACTAAGCTGCATGAATTCATATTAGTGGCAAAACAATCTGATCTGGGTTTATTTCATGTTTAAATAGATTGAAGGTATGGAGATCCAAATGACAGAAAAATCACTCAGGTCCCATGCATTCCGGGTAATAGATCCCATACCTGTAAGTGGTGATAGATAACTATTGTTCATAACTGTATTGTGCTCTTTCTACAGAACAGAGACTAAGTTATGACATGACCCTCAGCTGACTGACAGAAACCTGACTGGAGACATGTAATCATTTAGTAAAATGCTTGTTAAAAAAAAAAACAGGAAGAAAAAAAGTAACATGGTATGCATTTGAGAATCTTTTTATAATATTATTATTATTATCATCATCAATATTATTATGATGATGAAATATGCAAGTGGCAATGTTTAATGGTCCTTCATTTTTTTTATTGTTGAGGTTATGCATAACATGTACATTATTGCTTTGAATAAACTTTTTTTTCTGAATCAATGAATTTACATGTATTTTGTTTCCTTTTATTCATGGGGGTAGTTTATAAAGACAACTGTCTAAGACTGAGATGCAGCATTGTGCAAACTTCTGTCTACTTTGCTTAAGGCATTGTTCACATGGATGAATTGTTACTGATAACTTATCACTCAAACACACACATTCCTTGTTCATTTGGGACAGACTGCTACATGGAGCTTGGCCTGCAATGAAACACAGGCTGAGAATCCATTGACCCTATGCTTCTGTTCTGCACTGCTTCCTGCACCCAGAATCATTGGCTCGTGTATTGTAGTGTAGATTAGGGGTCCCCTCCCCTCCGGGCTGCGGACACTCCCACACTGGGCCACCGAGGCGCGCTGAATTAGATGCCGGCACACCCCGCATTTGACGCTAGCGTGCCAAAATTGGGCGCCTGTGCATCCAAACTTGCTGCCGACCCCACTCCTCGGTCCTTGCAAAAAAATTATTTTTTGCACCGGTCCCCGGTCCAAAAAAGTTTAAGGACCCCTGGTGTAGATGAGATATGATGAAGTCATAGATAGGAATTTTGATAGTCTGTGGCCATACACGATAAAATCCACTCCTTTGGCAAGGCCGCCAAACGAGCAGATCTTAACCCGATATGCCCACTAACGGCTGGTCAATATCCGGTGAATCTGAACGTTCGTCCCTGGGGGTTGCAGGTAGCTGATGCGGTCCTGGATCGTAGAAAAAAAATCAAACTTGACTGATCGATATCTTTCGATTTTTGGCCTCATATCGATCGAGAGGACCCGTTGGGAGCCCCCACACATGGGTAGGTAAGCTGACGAATCGGTCTAAAGGACATATCTGCAGCTTTAATCTGCCCGTGTATGGCCACCTTTAGAGGGTCAAATGTAAGAGATGTTTTAAAAGTAAAAGCAGCATGAGAGATTGAATGTGGGGAATGAATGAGAGGGCAGAGTCAAATGTGACTTGTAAACTTGAGAAACTGGGGTTGTATAGGTGTTTTCCACATGATACTGTAGTTATGTCAAGCAGGCTAGGCTGGGAAGATGACCAATTGAGTTTTGTCCATGCTGATTTTTTATTTATTTTTTGGCAAAGAGGACATAAATGCAAAAACTGCACATGTTTATGAAACGACTAAGCTAAAAGTGAGGGCAGGCTGGAGAGGAGAGGTAAACTTGAGTATCATCTGCATATACATACATATATACAGTGTGTGTGTGTGTGTATATATTTATATATAGTGTATAAACTGTGTGCGCATATGTGTGTGTGTGTGTATATATATATATATATATATATATATATATATATATATATATATATAATACACACACAGACAAGTAATGTTACTCTCTGTCTTAGCAAAAATATGTGTGAAAACAATTTGCTCATAAAAATAATATATTCTCTTATTAATTGAAGCAGTGAAAGTTTTGTCATTTGGTTAAAAAGAGAAAAAAAATGGTTAAACATTTTGAAAAATGATCTATGTCAGGATTTTGTTATAATCGAGAAAGGCAGCATTCACTTTTGGGTTTTGGACTAATCCATCTAGAGCCTTAAATGCTTTACGTTAGTGTTTCAAAGCTCTCAAGGATTTAAGTAATGTCAAATAAAATATATGGTATTAGTCACTTGCTGCTGAATTCTGAAATAGACAAACGCTACCCTGGAGTCATGCAGCAAACAAACTATCATGAAGACTTCCGAGGAAAACTTCAGTAAGTTACAGCAGAGTTGCAGTATTACTTTTTTTAAGTTCAGTTTCCCCTTAAAAACCTACATTTAAGTCAAATTCCCTTTTGAAGGTTCAGCCCTCCCTTAACTCATGCTATGGGATCAGGCATAGGAAAATACAGGCGTGTCATTTAGCCATAGTTCAGGAATATCAAATATTAAGGATAGCACATTCTTATTAACCCCTAATCTCACTCTGACCTTCAATCGGGGGACCACTGCAATAAGGGTTCAATCTTTTTAGGTTCAAGACACCCTTCGGAAACCTACATTTTGTCTGGACCCATTGCTCATAATAACATATACATGAATTAAGTTCTATCAATCATTCAGTTATAGTTACACGAATATCTACAACCGCAACTAATCCTACAACCCATATTTTATTGGGTTGCAAATATGAATTCTTGTTAGATTTCACTGTTACAGGACACACACATCACTATGTTGGGGTGTACACAAGGAACCTGGCACATGCCATTTCCTTTCTTCTTGGCAGGAGCACCATTAGAATTGCGGGGTCCCGTACAACATTTTCTGGGCTCCCCTAAAAAAAAAAAATTGGTGGAGTGGCCCCCCCTACAAGTTAAAAAAAAAAAGAAGAAATTGGTGGCCAGGGACTGGTACAAGTAGAAAAAACTCTTGGTGGCCAAAAAAAAATCAACTGCCAGCCCCCCCCCAAGTTAAAAAAAAAAAACAACATCAGCAGCCAGGACCTCCCCACGTTTAAAAAAATAAATAAATAAAAAAATTGGCGTTTAACATGACTCAGCTCCTACTTCGGCCCAACTCTGCTCCTTCTTCGGTGCAACTCGGCTCCTACTTCTGCGTTCAAGGGGGTCTGGCTAATCCAGGAAATGCAGCAAGGCCAGCCCCCCCATAACGTATAGAAGCTATTGGGCCTGGGACAAAAGTTCTCCCAGCACCCCCCTGATGGCCCTGCTCCTTGGTGCTAGTTCCCCTTTAAATTCAGTTTCCTGTCATGTTACCATTGCCCAAGCTGTAGAATAAAAAGGCACTATTAGGGCTGTCACGATTATGGCACTTCATCAGGGGTCACTAACTCACACCTTGCACACCAGCACCCCCAACACCAACCAACACCCACAAAATACTTGCTGCCACCAATCTCAGGAGAGATACCTTCATTAGCTTCCACAGCCACTAAAGGGTTAGCTAGCATACACACAGACTAGCGTTCCCATTCAGCATGCAGAGGGCTAAGGCTCACAGGAACACACTTCCAAGCTAGGGTTTGCTTTAGAGAATCAAGGAAGAAACAATACTTTGTATATTTTATATTATAATAGGTACAGTAGAGCATATGCACAAAAGATGTTACAAAAAAATAATTCCTGGTCCTGGAGGGGAAACAAACGGGATGAACTTCCAATCTAAATTGGTCCTCCTAAGTAATCCAATTCTGAGTCAGAAGAACTGAATGCAGAAGGGGCATCACCATTAGCAGGACATTGTGTGAGTTTTTTATGACCTCCTGAGTGTTTGGACTGGATTAAGAATATAATGACCATAACTCTTTATAGGAACATAGGATAGATGATATTATATTCAATGGCCCTAGATAATTTTACTGATTTCTTACAGACCAAATATCACTGTTTTGGTTTGGTGTCTGGTGAACTCTCACTGGCCCTTGAAAATCCCGGGGTAAGGGTGTAAATGTTGTGCCGGGCTATACCCATATCTGTAACAGGTCTCCAAGGTGAACTTTCTCTGGCATGTTAGTACAATGTAGATAAGGGAAGTCTTCGTTCTGCTGCCCCCTCTTTCTCTCTCTAACACCCTTGCAGGGGATGGGAGTTGTCCCCCGGAAGTGGTGCCTGTCCCTTCCTTTGGATCGCCCCAGCTGTCCCCCTGCAATGTCCCCCCTTTGTGCTGTCCTCTCAGAAATATCACAACTCTTATTGTTTGTTCACTTACCCAGTGAGGTGGGTGGGCCTAATGTACAATGGGCCTTACATGTTGTCCTGGTGCTGGCAGAGGTCTCCTGCTTCAGAGAAGGATAAGACAAAAGCTCTTATGCAGCTCAGATGGACACCAGGATGCACTGTACTTAATGCCTGCCATAAGCATGTGATAAATACAGGGCTCTCTAGCTTGCATACCCTGAATGTTGTGCAAGCAATTGCTATGGGTTCCATTTGGCCAGTATTTCACCTCCCTGGCCAGTAAAATACCAGCCACGACCAGGGGCATTATTATACCAGCACTAGTAACTGCCTACTCACCAAATATGATGTCCATTCCACAACCAGACCAGTCTCTGTATGGCCAGGAATGAAAGGTGCTGACCCTAACTTGTGGAGATGTGTCAAGCCCTGGTTATTTTTGGGATTCACCCTGATTAAACCCCCCCAATCACCTGAAGTAATTGGTTTGTCACCTGGTGTCAGTAACTGACAAGTTACCCACTTCATTAAAATGTATAAAATCATCACTGGATTTCTAAATTGTTCACCCCTAGGCCAAACTGTCCCCATACCCACTCCCCCCACAAGTTTGTGTGTGCACATGCTAGGGTCGCCACCGATCTGCTTTTTACCTGGAAGGGCTGTGTAGGTGAAAGCTTCCCATCTGTATTACTAAATGAGATCATGCGGACAATACTTTAAAGTGAATGACACGGTTACTAGTGATGAGCGAATCTGTCCTGTTACGATTCACAGAGGAATTCGCGAAACAGCGAAAAATTCACGAAATGCACTGTAGTCAACAGGCGTCAAAATTATTTTGATGCGCAACAATTTTTATACGCGTGGCTCTTTTGTCCAAATGCATTAACGTCAATGGGAGTTCAAATAAATTTTACGTGCAACAATTTTGACGAGCAGTTTTTTTTGTTGCAGCAGGGCAAGGAGCCCACTATAATTTTTTGGATACAGCATTCCCATAAATGCTAAACCCCTTCCTAAAGCTGCCACCTTAGGTATCCTTATAATTTACAAGAGGGAGTACTTTATTCACTATATGAAGGACAGTGATGTCATCAGTTATAAACGGTGAGTAATGATGTCATTTTTGTCACATGACTCATTAAAACTGTATTATAATAAATAAAGTACCCCTTGTTGGAAAATATGAGTAACCTCAGAGTTCCATGACCTGTATAAAGGCACTCAGCCGAATGGATCAATGACTTATAATATCCTTATAGTTTACAAGAGGGGTTACTTTATTCACTATATATTTAGCAATTTGGTTTGTTCCATCACAATGTGCCACATGATATAATGATAAGGTGGAAAAGGCAACGTCCCCACACGCACAGCTGACACAAGTGCAGTTCTGACAGGATTCCCCGGCACAGAGTGGTGTTCCTGTGGCAGCAGCATAGAGAATGTGGCGCTAATTAATAGGGATAATACTAGGCACAAGCCGCACACAGAGTGATAATAGCACGGACGTCCCGCATGATTCCCATTCCCCCGCTGAACAGCGGCATTAACCAGTCTGTAGCCCTAGGACGTTCCCATGCTGGTTTAATCCAGCCCACTCCGCGCAGAATCCAGGCTCCGTCTCTTCTGTGCAACCGCCTGTCCCTGTAGGATTACACTTGCCTCTCACTGCAGGGAGGGGCACCCGGTAACCCCGGCTAGAACTGCGGAGAGGAGCAGCGTAGGAGACTGGGGAAGGACTGGTAGGAGGAGAGCCCGGAGAATCCCTGGATGTGCTGCCGCTGCTGCTGCTGCTGGAGATGTTACAGACAGACGTGATCCTTGTCCCTCTCATGTGAGTCTCTAGTGCAGGTGCCATTGGCTGCTGCTCTCATTCCCTGGCTCACTGCTGCATTGCTGTCACTGCTAAGTGCAATTGTCACTGTGTATCTATGACAAGCCGGCTGTTTGCTGCAATTCCACTCACTGCAATTAGCCAACAGTGTTGCCTTGCAATACACACACACACACACACACAAGCACATTGCAGGGGGTTATGGCTTCCACATTCAGTCACTTAGTAGCAGCAATGGAACCTTGTCTCCTTCTAACTTTACACTTGTGTGTGTCTGTGTGAATGTCTGTCTTTCCACACAGCACCAGCACAATGCACATGCCTCTAGTTAGGGACGTAGGGCAACTGCCTGTGAAACACAGTGACTGAGAATTCTACAGAGAGATACACTTTTTTTTAACCTTCCCTCAAGGAACTGGTCTAATGAGAGCAGCAAATCGGACACCTATACATTAATAGCAGCTGGCAGATAGCATAGTAGGGGATGTGCTTTGCTTATTATTATCTAGGGCCAGTGTGGACTAGTAGCACTGTTACTCAATCTTTCCCCATCAAATCCCCGGACTCTTAGGGGCAAATTCACTAAAGCACAGAGCGGCTAACATAATTTTGTTACTTTGTCGATTTACTAATGGGCGCTGGCGTAAATTTGCTAACGAAGTGGACCTACTCTAGTGCTACTAGTCCATTGTACTTTAACTTGGCGCCATATGCAAATCAGGCATCGCTAGCGTAACTTTGATTTGCTTGACGAATTAACGCTAGCACAACTTCGCTACCTTTCACCTCCCTGAGAACAACTTCGGATTTTAGTGAATAAGCGGAGCCTGGCGAAGTGCGGCAAAGCCTGCACTAGCGCAACTCCACGTGTTAGTGAATTTGCTCTTACTGTTTTGTCAGTCATTGTAAAAGGGGTAGCCTAGTGGCATATGCCCTGTAGAACACCATACTAGTCCTATGCACTGAACTGGGACTAAAGAGCAGTGTATCTGATAAGTGCTAATTTTATCACTGTCCTGCAGCCCTCCCAGTTCCATGTCATACCAGAACCAGTTGCAGTTTTTAGAAAGAAAAATACAGCATTATTATTATGTCCAATTTATTTCAGTATTCAGCAGGCCAGTTCATTGTGGACTGCTTAGGGCAGTTCTTTAGATCAGAGCTGTAAAGCCTGCAGGCCTCTGACAACTCTCAGAATGCTGGAAGCAATCTAAAGGATTGCTGGGAGTTAGAGTGGGAGTTAGAGTTCTATTACAGCTGGGGTAGTGCATACTTTGACTACCTAATGTGAGTGTGCATGCTTAGTGCCAGTGCTGTGTAAGATGCCTCGTCCCTGCTGAAGGACAATACTGGCATTAAGTGAAACCATAGGAAATGCCATTTATAAGGTACATTGGCAGAGCTGTACAGATGATGTCATAGTCTTCTATTCTCATCTGCAAGTAAATTGTTAAATTGAGGGACATATTTAGGCTGATGTAATGCTGACTTAATGGTAGGGCCTTGCATGTATCCTATTTATTATGAGTGGTTATGCAAGAAGAAGCACTTGCTGTTTATATATACACAAATGAGCTGTACGCAAGTAAGGGGGTGTGTTGGTTAGAAAATGCTTGTGAATGTAAAAGGTTCTTGTTAAAGTTCCCTCACTGATTTTTCCTCTGTATCATTGTGTGACCATTTAAACACCCTTTCTAATCACAAAAGCTTTAGATTCTTAAACAGGTAGCAAAAGGGTTATATACATAGAAACACCCGTTCTGAACAACATTTCAACTTTTTTATGGTTTGCAGATTATTAGCTTTCATATTTTGCCTCTTTCTGGCCTGTAACTGAAAATGCCCAAGCAATCACAGCAACCAAACAAAATAGATTAGTTGCGAGCCTTTACATTTATTGTTTTTATTTTTCTATAATGATTTTTTCATTAAGGCCCTGTTGTCCAGTTGCTAGGGTAATTAACCCTATAGCAACCAGTTAGCATTTGAATTTCCAAGCCTGATAGCTGTACTAAAAAAATGCAAATAATTAAAAAAAATCAAGAATGAAAATTATCCTTTTAAACTCTGGGTCAGAGCCAAAAATGTCTGGCTATTTTGACTAAATCTTCAAAGGATGAGGCATATGATTGGGCAGGATTTTGGCACATACAAGTGTCTATTTACATGCCAACCAGTACTGGCCCCAAGGAAGGAATTATGACTTCCAAGACTAATCAGGAGATTGGTTACTGTGCACAATGTAGCTCTGTCTGCTTGCATTTAATAAGAAAAATACAAATATGAAGTCAGCATGAGTTTTTGTAGTGTCTACATCTTTTCGTTTCAGTTGTTCAGAGATATGGATAAGCACTTCAGGGTGAGCTGTTTCACATGCCACATTATGTGTGCTCCTTTGATATATATTGTACCACCTGCTTGAAACACAGGACAAAAATGTTGTGCAGTTTTTTCCAAAATGAATCAGTTAATAGTGCTGCTCCAGCAGAATTCTGCCCTGAAATCCATTTCCCAAAAGAGCAAACAGATTTTTTTATATTCAATTTTGAAATCTGACATGGGGCTAGACATTTTGTCAATTTCCCAGCTGCCCCTGGTCATGTGACTTGTGTCTGCACTTTAGGAGAGAAATGCTTTCTGGCAGGCTGCTGTTTTTCCTTCTCAATGTAACTGAATGTGTCTCAGTGGGACACGGGTTTTTACTATTGAGTGTTGTTCTTAGATCTACCAGGCAGCTGTTATTTTGTGTTAGGGAGCTGTTATTTGGTTACCTTCCCATTGTTCTGTTGTTTGGCTGCTGGGGGGGGGAGGGAGGGGGTGATATCACTCCAACTTGCAGTACAGCAGTAAAGAGTGATTGAAGTTTATCAGAGCACAAGTCACATGACTTGGGGCAGCTGGGAAATTGACAATATGTCTAGCCCCATGTCAGATTTCAAAATTGAATATAAAAAAATCTGTTTGCTCTTTTGAGAAATGGATTTCAGTGCAGAATTCTGCTGGAGCAGCACTATTGACTGATTCATTTTGAAAATTTTTTTTTTTCCCATGACAGTATCCCTTTAAGTGAATGTGAAAATGAAACCTGCTGTTCTTACTGCAGTAGTTCCCTTAGATAATAGAGGATGGAGAACATCAGCATGTGGCCTTTGGGCAGCTGTTGTGTAATTGAACTTCACTAATAAATTTATGTTTTTGCTGAAGCAAGAAAAAGCGATTTTAGACAGCACAGTAGCCAGAATTATGTTAAAGCTATACCATAGGCTATTATAATAAACTCTCCAACCATTTGGTAAACTGCATTTAATGAAACATTTCAGTGACTGTTAATGTATATTTGTATTTACTAAATTTCCTGACTAGTGTCAGACCATGCTGAGTGAGTTTAATGTCCCTGTATCTGTTGTTTCAATCTGGCAGCTCAGTAATTCAGGTGCTAATTTGTTAAATTTATTTGATACAATTAGTTCATACATTTCTCAGCAGTATCTGGGGAATATTAGCAACTATTGTATCAATTCAATGTAACAGCTGCCTTTAATGAAACTCATGGATTCTGTTCAGCAGGGACAAAGAAAAGAAATGAATCAACTTAAGCAGGCCATCAACGCAAAGATCTCATTGTACGAATCGAGGATTTGTACGATTTTCGGAACGTGTGTGGAGAGTCCCGACATTTTTCGACCGGCGGAGATCGGTCGTTTAGTCGATCAGACAGGTTAGAAAATTTCTGTCGGCTGCGGGTAATATCTCTTCGTGTATTGCCCATCGTACGATTTTCAGTGGGAGACTGTCACTAGCTTTGTCTATCATACGATTGCTGTCAGGGGCAGAACATCAGCTGATCTGTACTTTAACTACTTTATTTGGTCGGAATGGTAAGACTTTGATCTGAATGGCAGTGCCGGAACTAGGTGTAGGCAGAGTAGGCGCGTGCCTAGGGTGCAAAGCTGGGAGGGCACCAGGCACGTACCTCCTCTATCGCCTACCCCAAGTCCGGTTCCCTTCTCTGCCCGACTCTCTGCATTTCTTCTCGCTTTTTGCGCTTCTGCGCATGAGCGCGAACTTCAATTCACGCATGCGCACTATATCGCAAATGCGTGCATGCACACGCGAGCACAAATTTGAGCATGTGCACGCGAGCGCAAATTCGCGCATGCGCACGCTAAACAGGCGCCGCGACTGCCAGGCCTGCCTAATGGTTAGTGGCAGGTCGGGAGATGGGAAAGTCCGATTGTACATTGATTCGAACAATCTGATCTTTGCGTCTGTGGCCAGCTTAAATGTATCAATTTAGAATAGTTTACAGGGTCGGAGACCCCCCTCCCAGAGCTGCTTTAGAAGGTGAAAAATTACACTTTACACTTCAATATTAGAAGAACGGTCACACATAGAAAATAGAAAGTTATTGGAAAAAGTCTTTATTTCTGGTGAACTATCTGAAACCAACTGAACTGAAAAAAGTGTTGGAAGGTGAACAACCCCTTTAATTCTGTATTTTGATGTTCAGTGCCTCATAACTGTAAAATTGTATAGCACAGTTGTCCAACTTCTTATATGTTTTGAACATTATTGTCTTGTATCTGCGACTCTTTAAGAGATTGATGAACTGCCACACTCAGAATCAAGGTTGTCTGTAATGGGACATGAAAAGCTAAAACAGGAGTATCATGGAATACAGTTTTGGTTATAAATAGTATACATCAGCAAGGGTCCCACCAACACCAACGACAGCTGTGATAGTGAACTAAATGTGTGTTCTGAGCAGATTTCTCCTTGACACTAAAAAAACCATAACAACCTCTATACCGGTTGTTAAGAAAGGTCTTGTGTAAATTCTAATGTTATGTTCACTTGTTGCTCTAGTTAAAGGCTTAAAAGGAGAAAGCATTTTATTCTGTTATTATGGGTTCTTGTGAAACACACCATCAGACACATATGAGGTATGTTATCATTTACCAACATGTCTAATGCAGCCCCTTTTGTTTGGTAACCTTTAGGCTGCGTGACTATTTGGCCTGCTTAAAGGAAGAGTAACATAAGAAAATCAAAGTGTTTTTAAGGAATGACAATATAATATAGTGTTGCCCTGCACTGTTCTCAAGAATCCCATTGTATGCTGCAAAGCGTATGTTATCTGCTGTGTATCCTGTGCCTTTTCTCCTTTTTTCTCGCTTTGAATGGCTGCCCCCATGGCTACAACAACAGCTTGTTTATATAAACCACAGCAAAGTTTCTGAAGCAACCACACCAGTTGTAACAGTGCAGCACAACAGTAGATTATAATAGTTTAGTACAGTTACATTTTTTGGTGTTACTGTTCCTTTAAGGGTTGTTTTCTGTTCCTGGTACTCTACATAATGTGACAAGACATGGTCTTGACAAATACAGAATGATTTGCAGAGTTAGGGATGGGCGAATTTTTTCACTTTGTTTCGCTGTGGAAATTACGCACATAGACTTGAATGGCGTCGATTATAGACGCCAAATTTGACCCGTTTCGCCGAAACGAACAGGTCAAATTCACCCAAGCCTAAGGCCATAGCTTTTAATAAAACAATCAAAATATATTATGTTAGCAATAAGATGCCATGATTTGTTGTACAAACACCACCACATCTATGCTATCAAGTATCATATTTACCACATTGGCTAGTAAAAAACTGTCCTTGTGGCCACCCATTTTAGCTCTGACAATGCAGACAACCTTTCAAAAAGAAATGTGACATTCAAATCCAAACAATCAATACAGTACAGTCCTACACACTGTAGAACAAAGAGCATATTAGAGTACATAATGAATTAAATAAACCACATCTAACTGAATGTATTAAAAAACAACAAAGTGATCAAAGCAGAATTGTGCGATGCATAAGATGTGAGTTGGCTAAACCCTTAGCCCAGGAAAACTCTACAAAAAGTTCCATGCATACTCTTCCTCCTGATATCTTGATGGAGGTGTTTGGTTGGCTATCTACTGGTTGGTTTGGCAGCCATGGCTCACATCCTAGTGGACCATCTGTGGGGCGTACTTCTAGTTTAGCACTAACAGAAATGTTATAATACCTGCGATTCACCGACCAAAATTATGGTATTTTGTATACACTAGAAAAGGGATTTGGCAAAGACCATATTTGTATGAGGTTTTCTCCATGAGATTAGATTGGCTGCTTTAGTCTGACATCTCACATTAAATCTTCTTATAAATTTCTGTAGCTGTGCCTTAAATTGGTCTAATCTATTCAAGCTCCAGTGATATGTCTGTACCCCCCCCACAGACATCTGCACACACTAGTCTTTTTTTACTTGTTACTAAGTGTTTAATGATGTTTGATTTTTTCTCCTTAATGTCCACATCCCCTTCTGATTTTATGTTCTCATGTGGTTTGCAATGCTCAGGAGTGCATTTAAGGCCCATGTATGCAGTGACAAGGGGTTGCTTTTAATGTCAGTTGCAGTCTGCACTGTGGATATAGAATTTTTCTTTCTTTCTCTTTACCAGTGGATAATGCTTGGATACCCCTGGATCTGCTACATAAATGTAATATTGAATCTGTTACCTTGTTATGATCTAGAGTGGCACCTGACCAAATGGTTACAGAGGCTTGAACTATAAAAGTCTGGATTTGACACATTTGTACATGTAGCCATATCATAAAGTTTGATCATTATTACTTTTCTATCAGGTCCTTCTAGGATCCACCTCAATTTGTTTCCTGATTTGATTTTCCTAAATGCCTTGCTTTGCCAGAGAAAGTTTTCTAGATTATCTAGTCTCTATGCAATGAATTGACTTAGACCTGCAGTATTTAAACCTGTATGTGTTGTCATATACCCTTAAAGAAATGGAGTTTGTTTTTGTTCTGTAATAATGAGGCTTTGGTAGTAGGAAGGAGTGCCCACATCTGTTGATGTTTTATTATTTTAACTCTTCCTCAGAATTATGCTAAGCAGCATTAAATTATTCAAGGACAATACAAAACAATGAATTGGTGCTGGGTGTTCCCATACTAACTTCCTCTTCCATTTGTCGTACAGCACCATATACTCTAGTTTTACAGGAGGGACTACCTTTAAAGTTACTGAGGCTCATATGGTTTCCTCAATATATCACATTTCTGAATATAAACCGCTTAAAATTGGTATTCATCATTGTGTTCAGACCTGCTAGTTGTACCATACCGATTGAAATTAGTAAGAAACTACGCACACCCTATTTCTGCAATAATTCTAACAAACTGTAAAAAAATCAGCCATTTAAGCTGTATGGAAATTACTCACAATCTCTCAAGCAGAGTAGTGCAAGTAATCCTAAATGTATTGCTGAAGTGTTTTTACTACTGGCTCAGGCATCCTGTGTTGTGAGTAAGGTCTAGTGCAGGAATCCCCAACCTTTAGAACCCGTGAGCAACGTTCAGAAGTAAAAGGAGTTGGGGAGCAACACTAGCATGAGAAATGTTCTTGGGGTACCAAATAAGGGCTGTGATTGGCCATTTAGTAGCCCCTATGTGGACTGTCAACCTACATTGAGGCTCTGTTTGGCAGTGCACCTGGGTTTTATGCAGCCAACACTTGCCTCCAAGCCAGGAATTCAAAAATAAGCACCTGCTTTGAGACCACTGGGAGCAACATCCAAGGTGTTGGAGAGCAACATGTTGCTCAAGAGCTACTGGTTGGGGATCACTGGTCTAGTGCTATAGGGCTCCTTCACATTATGGGATTTGTTAAAGGAGGAATAGGTACAGTAGGTAAAGGAAACTATTATCATGATTGTAATATTTATTATCTTTCCGTACAATATATAGGATGGATGAGCATCTGAGGTTGGCCTGATTTACCATTTCTGAGGAGTTCTTTTCCTTTTTTTTTTTAAACTATGAGGTGGCTGCCTAGGGTGCAATGGGGTGAGGGACACACCTGTGGGGCACACCAGTGTCAGCTAACAACTGGCACAGTAGTAGGTAAGTGAGATATTGCTTTATGCCCTCTTAAAATAGATTATAATGAAGGCAGACATAACTGTGTGCTCCACGCATTGCGTGTCTGTATATTGGCATTTATAAAGGTCAGTCATAACTGCCACATTACTTGGCTTGGTTGAGACATTTAAACAGAGAATAATAAGTGTATTACTCAGCTGATTGCTTGATGTGTTGTTTGTTGTAAGGAGGAATGCTAAAACTAAGGACAATGTGGCAGGCTACACTTATGTATACAAGCATGGGAGCTATTGTGCGCAGTGCTTTGGATCTTTCATTCATTTGGATCATTATACATTAAAGCAACAAAAAACATTTAAAACGAAAAACATCTTGATAGAATTGTATTGTCATTAATATGGATTTATGCTAGTTTAGATACCATCAATTACAAAGCACTGTTTTATCATTATACGAAATAACAATAATGGACTCTGGGAGATGGCAATCCTGTGTTCTAGAGTTTTCTGGGTGACAAGTTTCCATATAATGAAGCCCATACCTGTATAGGCAAATTCCCAAATAAGGATTTTTTCAAATTGCCATTAGTGTAAGTATCATGTTCCTCACAGACCCATGGGGGAGAGGTCTGCAGCTGTCAAAATACAGCATTTTGTGTAGGGACACTATGATGCACATACATGTAGGGACCTCTTCAAAAGCTTGCTGTGATATATTGTTAATCTAACATTCAGAGTTATACTGTATATGCCTTGTTAACCTATTGATGGATACTTGGTCAGCATATCTCAGACAGTAGCACTTCTGCCTTGCAGCAGTGGGGTCCTCAGTTCCATTCCAGCTAGTGCACTATCTACAAGGAGTTTATATATTCCCCCCCGTTTCCTCTGGGTACTCCAGTTTCCACCCACCAAAAACATACAGTCCCTAGTGTGTGTGACAACAGGGAGAATGTAATAAGCAAAAAGCAATTTATACCGCTTCCAAACTCACCACCCCATTGGTTGCTCCCTATTTTTCTGGGTGCTCAGTCCACATCGTCCCCACTGCCAACATATAATACCCAAGCACTCCGGTAAAAAAACTGCAGATTTATTGCAAGATGCTGCAGAGATACATGGCCTTACGCGTTTCGGGAACAAATTCCCTTAATCATAGGCTTACTATTAACAGGGAGACTTACTGTAACAGGGAGAATGTAAGCTCCACTGGGACAGGGACAGATGGAAACAGTGTATACTCTCTTTAAATCACTACAGAAATGTGTAGGCCTATGTAAATGCTTGGAAAGAAATTAAATTAGATGAACCGGTTCCGGATAATGAATACCTGGCAGCATCATACTGTATATCCTGATTTCAGGCTAATATAGCATACTTTGTCAGTAGCATACTGTATACACCCCAGTGTCTTCCTAATGATGTATATTTGGTTTGCATTATATGGTATATCACAGCCTGTAAGCTTGAGAATGGATACTTGGTCAGCATCATACTGTATGTCAGCTTCTGTCTAATATTGAATTCTTTAACAGTATATACAAATTATATAGTATATATATATATATATATATATATATATATATATATATATATATATATATATATATATATACTGTTACAAAGTGACTTTTCACATACCGTACATAATGTTGTATCTAAGCATTATTCTGCCTTAAAGCTCAAGTCTCAGGGCTCATTTCTGGTACATTAATTAAGGTAAAGGCAAAACATTTATTTGGCAAATTTTCTGCAACTGAACAAGAATCTTACCTTTCATACCTCTCTGTTGCAGACTTTGAGGAGCATAGTTATTATGCCTTTGTTGCACCCTTTAGGAACAAATGAACTTTTCATGTAAAGAATTGTAAATAACTGAAGTTATATTTTCCATTGCAATTAATTTTAATCTGGCTTTGCATTGGGTCAGTGTCCCTTTGAACATCCAACATAAAGTCTATCAGTATTCAAAGACACAAACGTTACATGTTTGGTTGTTGCATAAAGCTGCTGATCAAGCTGTCTACTATTGATGAATTCTCTGTATCACAGTTAGTGAAAACATTTAGAAAAAGATAAAACAGATAATAAATAATAAATGCAGTTTCACTCTGGCACAATACAACAAGAGCTGAGGCTTGCTAGGCACTATTAGAGGCAACTAGGGATGATCTTTACTTTGAAATTTAAGACTTTCATAAATATTACACATTGGTCTTGGGTATTGGGGAGATCATATCCATGCCTGCCTTTTTCTTTAATTGGTTTTGTTTACAGAATGTATACTGTATCTAATGTCATTTAAAGGAGAAGGAAAGTAATTTTTACTTGGGGGTGCCAAAAGTTAGGCACCCCGAAGTGATAGCATTTACTTACCTGACACCCCGGGTCAGTGCACCTATCAGCAGAAAACTGCACCGGCCCAGGGTTATTCCAGCGTGTTACACGGAGCGATCATCTTCCTGCTTCTTCTTTCTTCAAATTTCCTGGGGCAGACGCATGCGCAGTAGAATGAAATAGCCAGCTTTTTGTTAAAGTTCGACTTTATGCTGTATTATGCATGCACAGAGGCAAGAAGAAAGAAGAAGCAGGAAGACAATCCATCAGTGGTGCTCGCTGGAATAACGCCGGGGTTTCAGGTAATTAAATGCGATCACTTGGGGTGCCTAACTTTTGACACCCCAAGTGTAAAATTACTTTAGTGTCTATAGGGGTACAAGTCTGCACACAAGTTAGTTGCTATGTAGCCTGTTAAAATGAGCTTTACATTTGTCAGCAGTCAATGCCAAAGGACTTTTCTATTGGCCTGCCTATTTACTCATGCATCACTGCAGAAAATGATTTGGTCACTCTGGGGGACTCACCAACAACATTTTCTTTTTCCTACACTTTAGGGAAGAAGCTGCCAAACTATTGAGTTTCTTCCCCCTGAGAAGGCTGGAGCAGTGGCAGGGGGTGGTGCGCAGTCTGAAGACTGCAGTTGTGGTAGAATGACTGTTTGGTTTCATAGATACTTAAAGTGGCCAGCTTAAAGGCTACTTAGAGTGAGATTTGGGGTAAAAACGTATGTGTTGTTGTAGATATTCTAGATATTATGCGAGATTCACTTCAGTATGAAAAAGTTAACTTTTAATGGGTGTGATTCAATTCGAGGACAAAATTTTTTCTCAAAATTCAGTTCCAGTTTTTTCCCATAGACTTCAATAAAGTGCTCACGTGATAAAAAGTGAGATAAGTGTTTCTGAATTGAATTGCATTTCAAATTGCAGTCACTTGATACAGTAAACCTTTTTCTCACTTAATTGAATATGGTCCAGTTTTGGAAGAATAGTGAAACATAAAAGTGAAAAATAAATATTTTATATCGAAATAAGTTAGCAATAGTAAAACGTTTATTCTTTTCTTTCATGCCTTCAGGGGCTAATAGCATATAGATATTGACCTTGAAATATTTATTGATTTATTTTATAGGCCTGCTGCTTCATTGGGAAGGTCATTAGTTTCATTATTTAAATGGAATGCTCTGGACATTTACAGCCCCATACTGCACCCAGATACTTCATTTTTGCGACATCCCTAAGATACCAATTAGGCAGTTCAATGCAGGTCTGTTAGCCAAGGGAAAGTCTGCACATGATGAAGCCATGATGAAGTAGTTGAAAATAAATTCGGTATTGTTTGTGCATGAAAATGTGTATTTTTCTCTACTTACAGGTTTTTTTTTGCATACCTTTTTAGCATTGGTAAGTGCTCAATTACTGTCATTGTGTAATAGACTCTTATTGCTCTAGAAGTCATTTCCAGAAGAAAAATCCAATGCCTCAAGTGCATCTTGTATTGACAACATCTTGTTGCACTGAAGCATTTTACCCGTCAGTGAGTTAACAGTTGTTTTATTACTGATATCGACTATGATTTAGAGTTTTAAAAAAAATATGTTTTTTTGGTTGATTGGCATTGCAGCTCCAGCAATCCTTTCCTGGCTTGTTCTAGAGGTAAAGGAGGATCTGTGTTCAAAAAAATTCACCTTGCTCTGCGCTCCAAATCCTTTTGTCCCTCTTTCTGTTTCCAATATGTTGGGAGGTATGCTCTCACCTGTCTTGCCTGTGCTGTTGAATTGTATGCAGTTGGGCATATGGACATTACCAGAGCCTGGAATAACTGCCAATCTACACCTGTGGGAATGCCAAGAATCCACTTGCCGGTTGCTCCCTTTGATGTAACCGACTTGTGCCCAGTAAGAGGATGCTAATGGTGTTAATAACAGCGCACACCAAAAATGTGGCACATCATTACTATCCCCACCACAAAGATACATAACATACTGTTAACTAACATTTTATGCACTGTGGATATAAAGTCTAACCAGGAGTCTGGAAGCAAGCTACGGGTTTGTTTTTGCACCTGTTAGGCTCTTGCATTTGAACCTTGGCAATCATAAACGACTGTTCCTCACTAGATAGTAAATAATCAGTTATGACTACATTACTTATCAGCTGAGCCGGGAAACATGTCTGTGCGCTTGTTTGTGTTTATGTCTCCCTTCTGTAAAACCCAGTACAAATCTTGCTTTACAGCACACAAGTAGAAAACGTTATGCACTTTTAAAAGCGGATGCTTGCTAAATTGCATTTTAAAAGAATTGGTTCTTGTAACAAGGAACTCCCATTTTGCCGGACGGGGTTTAAATTACATTGAAAAGGAAAAAATACAAGTTGTGGTGTTAAATTAATTCTGGGAGATAAAAGCTGAATGGCACGCTTCAGGAAATTGCATGTGCAAAATGAAGTGCCGCAGGAAACATTTGCAGATAAGATAATAGATTTTCTAAAGACAAAGTTCTTTAGCATATCAGCAAATTTTACCATTGCAAACTCTTGACTTGGCAACTACTGGTGACATTGCATCAAAAACCATTGCAACTAGAACTCACTGAGCATGCTGGGCACAGATTTGGAAATATTTTTTTCTGCAGATGTTACATTTTTAATTTACTCTGGTGTGTGCCAATATGCTAGGCACTATTCCAGTGAACTAAACCACCGTCATGTGGAGCTATCAATTATAATGCCTTGCTGCAGTCATATCCTTCTTTCTTAGGGTTTCCATGTATTGTAAAGTATTGTAAAGTTGCAAAATGTACAATCTAAGTGTTTATCTAAAGACACAAGGGATCCCTGGTGATAGAAAACCCCAATTTATTTTGAAAAAGAGCACTGTCCAGGGGAAAATGGTAGGTATTTAATAAATAAACAAATCACCCCTCCTTTCACTTAAAATGGGAATCACCTGTACATGGAAGTTAACTGGGGGGGGGGGGGGCTAGAGCATTCTTTTCCTTGCCCACTGAGCTACAAAAGAGAACATAACTGATACATCATGGGGGGAGGTTCCCCTCCCAAACCACACCACTCACACTCCTCAATACAACCCTAATCCCTTGCACCAGGCCATAAAACACAGAATAGTGCCACTGAGTTGAAAACCACCATGTCATGTCACAAGTTTTCTGGTGGAGATCTGTGACTGGGAATATCACCAGTTAAAATCTGCCAGAGTGCCAATCACAGGAAAAGAAATACCCACAGATAGCACCCATCCCTTCAGGGACACATCTGACATAAATACTTCCTTTCTAATCCCAAACACAGAGTAACAATGCTGAAAGATCTGTGCCATGTAGTGATTATATTGAGGTTCCATGCTCTCCTCATGTTATTTATTTTATATTCTCATCCCTTTCTGTTCATTTTTCCTCTTGCCTTTTTCTGCTTCATTATCTCCTCTCTCATTCTTCACCTTTCCACCATATTCCCTCCTGCCTTTCCTGCAGGATCGGGAGATAATCATGGTACATGCATTGGGTAAGAGAAACAGGAAGGCCCACTTATCTCTGGCCTCTCCGGGAGTTTTCCTGGTGTTCTACTAGGCCAGTCTAAACTTAAAACCTGATTTGTCTAAAGCAAGAAATCACCAGAAATAAAGGTCACATCCAGCTTGGATGAGCTTTTATTTGTGTTTCAATGGCAAGCTATCATTGTTAGCTTTTGTACTGAGTTAGGTAAAACAGTTCTGTGCCCAAGTAACTTCATCTATGCCTGAAAGTCAGTAATGCAACTTACCACTGCTTTTAAATGGAAATAGTTAAAAAGTCACTTGGGCTCTATTTGTCCTTTAATTGCATATATTTCTGCCTCTTCTTTTCGGAAAACTAATCGCGCTGAGTAACATTTTAGCCAATGGGAAGTCAGGGGAGGCAGTTCACGGAGATTAGTCACCCCGAAGTAGAAGCCATTTACAATTGAATGAGCCATTAGCACCTAATGTTTTGATTTATTTTAATTTTCAGGCTGAAGAGCATAATCGCATATAACCTGTGGAAATAGATTTTATTTTTTCATTTACCCGTGCAAAAGAAATGAATTTATGGAATCTCAAGCAAAAACAAAAAGAAACTGTTCACTGGACATTTGTTGCTCCAGCTGATGCAGGTCAAGTACCTTAAAGCGATTATAGAGACTGTACAGTAACATTAGCATTGGGATTTGCCTGGTCGACTAGTTCATATTAATAAATCAGATGTTCTATCCTAGATATAAACAACCACTAACATCTAACTACCCATCGGTCACTGTTAATTCATTGAAGAAAAACATTTCCCGTGCTTCCTAACCTGCATACTAGGTCTTCATATTTATTGTATCTGTAGCTGATGTGTTTGACCCCTGGTTTCACATGGTTCCTTTGCTGTGTATTCATTTTCATGAAAAGTGACCTAAAGAGAAAAGAACAAATTAAGTACAGCTTGTTATAATAGGCAGCCTATAGAAAAACATCCCAATAAATGTCAACCTACGGTTTAAAATCACCATTGCAAACGTTGGTCCTAGAGCTCTTCTTTGTGAACCTCAAAATACACTCCATCAACAGCAAAATGCTCTGATCTACTGGCTATCGTGATACAAGTGTATGCCAAATAGGTCGCTGTTATGAAAAAAAAAACAAAACTTGTTACTATACGTTGTATTAAAGCAGTGATCCCCAACCAGTAGCTTGTGAGCAACATGTTGCTCTCCAACCCCTTGGATGTTGCTCTCAGTGGCCTCAAAGCAGGTGATTATTCTTGAATTCCAGGCTTGGAGACAAGTTTTAATCACATAAATACTAAGTATAGTGTCAAGTAGAGCCTCCTGTAGGCTGCCAGTCCACATAGAGGCTACCAAATAACCAATTACAGCCCTTGTTTGGCAAACCCAGGGAGTTTTTATGCTTGTGTTGCTCCCCAACTCTTTTTACATTTGAATGTGGCTCACGTGTAAAAAAGGTTGGGGATCCCTGTATTAAAGGAACAGTAACACCAAAAAGTGGAAGTGTCCTAAACTAATTATAAATATAATGTATTGTTGAGCTGCACTGTTAAAATGTATGTGTTTCTTCAGAAACTCTGCTGTTGTTTATATAAACAAGCTGCAGTGTAGCCATGGGGGCAGTTATTCAAAGCTGAAAAAGGAGAAAAGGCACATGATACACAGCAGATAACAGATAACTCTGTAGAATCAATGGGGTTCTATAACACTTATGTTATTTACTCTGTGTCCTTTGCTTGAATGGCTGCCTCCATGGCTACACAGCAGCTTGTTTATATGAACTATAGTTGTGTTTCTGAAACAAACATACAGTTTTTCATAGTGCAGGGCACCACTATATTATATTGTCTTTCCTTCAAAACGCTTTCATTTTTTAGTGTTACTGTTCCTTTAAATGCCAGTATGCAATAGTGTTCTGAAGGTAAGCTCTTAATGTTAATAGCATGCTCACTGTGCAAACAATATGTATTTTAGCATTTGTAAGTAAGTCTAATAAATCTGATGAGTTCTTGACATATCCATTTTCTGTATCCAGGATGTGATGAAAAAAAACATGCTTATTATAATTTTCTTATATCTGGTTCTCTAATGGGAAAAACATTCTCATTCTAAGTTTGGTTTCAGGAGGCCCACTGGAGAGGAAGCTGGTAGAATAAAGTGAATTCCTGTGGCCGCCATCCCAAGTTACTTATGTGAAAATCCATTTTTGCATAAAACTGAATATTTATAGAGTGGATTAAATTGTCGTTCCGCACTGTACTTTCTGCTAGGAATAGCTAGATACTTATTCACTTTGCAGCTTATTTCCTTCATTCTGTCACATTTAAGACCTATTTTTCCACATATTTTCCTTTATTGCTGTTATGTATTTGACAGATTTGAAGTGTTCTCCTGAAATAACTGGGTATACTGATTGGTAGTTTTTGGGTAATGTGAATCATGTTATGGTGCTACTACTGATACCCAGTTGTTTCCTTGTTGGGTCCAGAGCATTCATAATTGGTGCAGACTCACCTCTAGATGGCCTTAATCTAATAATAATTACATATTTCCCATTACCCTCTACATTTTTGAGTTGGACTTGGGGAGAGATTTGTTGCTCTAGCACCTGAAGGAAGAGCACTGTCAGCGTCATCCTAGTTTGCACCAGACACCAGCTACTGCATATGCTAAAGCAAGACAGACATGGGTTAAACATTTCCTAAACAGGGGTGTGTTAAAGATGGGCTTAATTGTCCACATTGGCTAAAATGCTCTGGTCTATGTTTAGCATTACTTCTGTACCCCATCAACATATATATGATTTTAACAATAGAGTGAATTGCCAAAAGCCTATAAATAGTGAATCTGTGCAAGTGTCCATGTTTGCAGAACCCTAATTACTGGTAAAATTATTCAGTAAATAATGTAGCAAGACCTTGTAGATGACTTCTAAAATATTTGGACATAAAAACAGAATTTTGAATTGAAGTGGAGTTGTGCAAATACGTGGTAACGGAAAAAAAACGAGAGTAGGACAGATGTAAAGTCCTGTAATTAGAGCAATATGTGACCAAAGATAAAACCATAATCATTTTGAACGAAAGGAGAACTGCTAATGACAGTTGAATATAAGACTGTCAATTGGTGGCAAAACTGAAATAATGAACATTGATAATAAATTTAGCTGCAACTTGGTAGATTACCATTGCAAATATTAAAGCATGTATTGACTACAGTATAGGATTATTAAGACTAAGGTTATGAAACCCCCAAAATCCGATTTCACTTTTATATCGTAACATGATATCACCCAAGACTGCTACTGACCTCATTTATGGGAGAAAGAGCTGTGCCCTAACGAAAGAAGAATGGTTTAAAGCTTGGTCTAACCTGAAACATAGCTCAGTCAACACGATCCTAATAGAAACTGGTTACAAGGTTCTTATGCGATGGTATTTAACACCTGTAAGAGTAGCAAAGATATACCAATCCACCAAAAACCATACATCGGGGATGTATGATTCCTGGCTCTATGGGGCATGTGTCTATGGGACATGTATACTGGTCATGTCCTAAGGTGATTAGGTTTTGGGGAACAGTTTATGATTAGATTTTTTCAGTTCTACAGCTAAATCTAAAGAAAAATCCTTATGAAGCCTTAATGGGACTGCCACCTTAGGATGTCCTTAAAATAAAATGTAAGTTATTGAACCAGATATTTCTAGCGGCTAGACAAACTGTAGCCCCTAGTCCCCTAGCATAAACGACATTATGTTTAAAAACAAAATTGACTGGATGAGAGATTGACTATATTAATGAGAGATTAACGGGGTTAGCTACAGACAGGATCCAGTCAAAAAAACGTGGCAGACATTGATTATAGATTCAATGGTACTCACCCTACATAACTCATACCAATTGAATGAGGCAATATCAGTTTACTCCAGACCCAATAATGCTTAAGTGACAGTGAATATAGTGCATTAGTCTCCAAGTGATTATTATAGAAAAGTTTATTTTTTTTTTTGTTTCTCAAGTTATGTAAACTGTTAAGGTATCAATGATATTAAACAGGAAACTTATTGCACATTTCATTTATAACATGCAAATATCATTCACAGTTCTGTATATCTCAGAATGTCAATAGGATAGATGTATCAAGCCTGAATTTAAGATGTGTTATCTGAAGTACAGATATAACATTACGTTTCTGTAACCAGGTATTGGGATTATCTCCCATTAGATTTAAGTCTAATAAACACATGGACAGTTTATAATTATCGGTAATTTCCATGTAAAGTGTACTGCTGTGTATCATATTAGATAAATGTACAAATAAAAATATTTTTTTTAAAAAAAGATTAAGGTTATGAAAAAAAATAAATGTTATTTCACTATTGAACATGTATCTTAAAATTGAAGGTTAATATATAATTTTAATAATGTATATTTCATGTAAGCACACAGACTAAGCAGCTGGTGGTGAAGAAAGTTGAAGTCCAGTTACAAGAAGAATTCAGCTCTAAGGGGGGTATTTATCGGAATAATGTGAATTTTTAAAAACTCTTGCCCAGAAAACTTGAATCAAATTTGAATCGAGGTTTCGACCAGAAAAGCCTCCACCTAGGCTTACGCCCCAGCCAGTTTACTCGGTTTTATCAACAACTGTAGACTGTAAATGAATGCTCGTAAGAACCTTCAAAAATCAGTAGCTTTAGAAGTCTACCTGCATGGATGTGGCAAGGCTATTTCCAGTAGGTGCCTGCTCCCCTTCTCATCTGCTTGACTTGCCCAGTGGCAGAAATACTGTATCTGTTCATACTGGCATTGTGAATGTCAGACCACACTGCAAGCCGTCTAGCTGTCTATACCATGGGAAATGGATCAGAGAGTTTAGAAATGGCCATACTAATGGACTAGTTGTTTTTTGGAAGAAACAAAGAGGATCAAGTGAAGATAATGCAAATCTTCAAGCAGAAAAACATTTGTTTTAGGGAAAACTTAGACGTATCCCTGTTGTAAAGTATTAGGATATTGCAAGTCGTAGTCGTTTCATGACTATATAAAGGCTGAAAGGCAGGTCTTGGACTTGTGGGTCTTGTCATGTGACACACAGACACAAATTACATCACTTAGCTCAGGTTATATATGATTATATGATGACATCCCCAGAGTATGTTTTATATGATATTCATGACTCCTGTGATTTATATAATGATATTGCAAGTACTGTTGCTGTATAAGTTACCTTAATACTGATATTTATTTTTTTTCCTTTTGCCTGGGCCTGAATTTCATTTCTCTTTCTAAATAGCCTGTTTGGTGGGTGTGAAATATGACTGTGCTTGTGTCACCGTTTATTATTCTTTTATAATGACTCACTCAGGCTTGGATAGAATAGAAATTGCTGAGAGATTTATCAAATGAATTATGGGCACTGGCTGTGGGGAAGCAGCTGCTCTTTTGCAAGAAACACCTCCCTTTATTGGGCTATAGAGAAACCTGTATTCAGGGCTCTAGGAATAGTTATCTAAATACATACTAACCTAAATATTTAACAAAGCTTCAAGAAAAGTGTTCAATTTCACATTTTATATGTTTTGTTGTAAATGTCCAGTGTGTAATTAAAGTTGCTGCTTAATCCATATGAAGATTTGTAATTCTAAGGGGAATTATAGTTTAAACTTAGTCTGCTACCAAAGATTCTGGATGATAAATTAAAGCAAGCCAAAAGTCAATTGTATGAAGTATTGCAATGTAATCTGTAGTATACTGTCTGTATACAAAAACTTTTTTGTGATTTAGTAAACCCGGATGGTGTTAAAAGACCAACTAAAAAAGTATTACATCTCAAACCTACCAAGGTCATGTAGAAGTCAATGGCAGATGTCCCTTTAACAATAATCCAAAGAGTTAGTGGTTTTCGGGCAATCAAATCCGAATAAATTGTACGGTTCGGATTTGTTTACAATTTTATCTGGTCTTTTCCCGCACCAAATTTATTTATAAATACAGTAAAGTGTGTAGGATTTTTGCATCTTGATAAATAACCCCCTTAATCTGGAGATTTATTGAATATGCACCATGTACATAAACACATCATCTAAAAGAAGAGCAATTCATCTTCAGGGTTGTTTGCAATGGCAAATTGCTTCTTCACCATGTTCAAGCTAGGTAAGGGGCAGGCAAGATTCTTGTTTTCAGCCAGAGCTTTGGGTGACAGCTGTTGTGGAATGACTCTTTTTTAGTTTTATGTAGAACCTCCTTAGAGTTAACAGCTTGGGGTAAAAGCACAAATAATTTTCTGTTTTAATCACAGTATTCTCTTTCTGACACATAGAACATATTCGGCAGAATGCCTAGACAGGTGCTTCTCTGTACTGTTGTTGGGTAAGATCCAAAAAAAGTACCCCCAGAGTTATGTAGGTTTTTTTTCTAGGGCCATAGGCAAATTCCATATCTTGGTTGACTTAATGATGTTTAGAGACACAGAAGATGTCTACAGGAAACATAACGTAAAATTTGAACATATAAACATTGCCTGGACTATGATTCTGCATGATCCCAAACTGTACTATGAACTCGGACGTTAATCCCTTGCGCTCTGGACTACTCCCGCTGGGAGCCGATAGGCCGCCGTGACAGTAATACAAGAAGTGGTAATACACTGGCATGGTATCTCAAAGGCTTATACTGTAGGATAGGTCTTCCATTTGTTCTGTAACAGCAGGGTGCCAAGAAGAGCTGAGATTCTTCTTCACTTTCTCATCTTCACTATGATATGTCCAAAATTTTACATTTTTCAAAACTACTCATTCTACGAACCAACCATCATCCACTGTATCCATTGTATGTGAGTCAAGATCGTCTTGCCAACATGCACATACTGAAGATCATACAAAACTTTGTCATGCTAAATAAAACTGGACTATGTTTAATTTTTAATGAATTTTTGATGTATCATATAACAGAACAGAAGAGAGACCCACATGGGCAAGGCACTACTGCCATGAAGCAAGTTGTGAAACTCATCTTAGGTGGCATCACCTCACAAGTTACCAGAGGGCAGTACAGAGCCAGAATTTTGTCTCTTCTAGTGCACTAGCGATACGGCTCCCCTCAACCCACTCCAGCACAAAAAACAAAGCATGGAGGGCAGCAGCAACCTGGCTACCTCAGGGTGGTGCTGAGACCTGAATTATCCCTGCAAATGGCATATATATTTCAATGTAAATAGGATTATTTATATAACTTTCAGTACAATCTACCTACAATGTCAGCTTCTAAAAAAGAATAAACATAAAAGACCATTTTGTATGTAAGTATAATGTTAATGAAGCCATGTGAAATAGAGGTCTTAGACTGCACTGCTATTATGTGCGTTTATTTATTGGGAACATCATGGAAACCTAACCTGGTAATTAGAATAATAGACCTAATTTTCAAAGTAAAAAATAACTATGTTCACCGCAAAATAAATATTTAATCTGCCAGCTGGTGAGCTGTTAATAGATTTCAGTCACCTTCCTTAATTATATTTTTTAATATAATTGCTGGCCTACTGTAAGGTCAAGTAGAGGCGACAGTGATTGTGACTAATAAGTCTTTATTCAAATTAACAATTAGGTATTGGTGTGCACTGCATTATTTAAGAATTTAAGGGCAAGTAAACACATGGTTGTACTCTGTTAAAAAAAAAATGCCCTTCTAAATGGGGGTATTAAAATTCAGAGCAACAATGCCATATTGATGCTTCTAGGAGCTCGTTGCTGAAAAACATTGTGTACCAAGTGCATCAATAATGCATGCTCTGTCTATATTCTGAATAGACCTAGAACATTTCCAAATTATAGATACATGGTTTTCTGCTGGGTAGTGTTCTTTATAGTTTATTATGTTGCTCTGCGATATGCAGTAGTGAGTATTCAGCTCTATATCTATGAGTGATCCATTGCAGTCTTGCCGGTTCTATTCTGATAAAACTCAGTAAAGTCAAAATATCTTTGTGCACCACTCGTCACAACAGTCTAATAATAGCATGTATTTCCTGAAAACGGACACCCTACCTACAGATTGTGAAGTAAGCTTCTTAAGCAGTTGCTACACAAGGGACAAATTGCTCCTGTATTATCGTGATAATACTACAGCGAATCATGGCCCTGGGGAACAATGATATTTTGCTCTAACAGACAACAGCTATTACATAAAAATCAGGGAATGATCTAAGGATAAAATGTATTTACTTTTGGGTGATTACTGATCATCAGCAAAAGAATTGATGACCAAATACTGCATTCTGTTTCTACAATTTTAAAGGGAACCTGTCACCCAGATACTAAAAGTTGTATAATATTTGTTTTGAATTTAACATGAAATTTTGTTTTTATTTGTCATTTATTAAAACATCCATACCGACATCCATAGCAGGCAGTTACTAAAACATCAATACATACCATACGGGGGGGGGGCAACTGTGCCGGGCCCAGTAGTTTTTAAAGCTTTAAGGAGGGGCCTATAATAATATATAACTCAGAGCAGCAGGTGCTGAATTTTAAGAGGCCTAATCAGTACTGTGTTAACATTTGAGCAAAGTGGATATTGCCAGGGTTTATGGATTATTTGATTTGTCAACTGTTTAATGTACACAATATCCAGTATATTATTTCCGAATTTACATAATAAAACACTTGTTCCAGAGTGCAATCTGGAAAACCTCAATCTTGAATAACTAACCCATTCAAGATAAACAGTATATAAGCACAATTCGATTCAAGAAAATTAGTAATTAATTTAGCAGTTGGCATATATGCAAGTTATTTTTTTTATATATTTTTCATAAATGTGTGCCTGATGCTCCAGGTAAGGCATGGGCAAACAAATAGTCAGTTTGTGCTGTAAATCAGGGTTTTCATTGTTTGTACCTCTTTAGTATCAAACAGTGCTGAGCACAGAAAAGGATGATTGGCTGCATTGCACATGGCCTTTTCATCCTGTTGTTTGCATTCCACACTTTGAACCATTTTATAATTTGTCTATATAAGGAAACCCCAACCTTTTGAACTTGTGAGCAACATTTAGAAGTAAAAGGAGTTGGGGAGCCACACTAACATGAAAAATGTTCCTAACTATGGTTGGAATTTTTTTTCACTAGCATGAAAAATGGGCTGTGATTGGCCATTAAGTAGCCCCTATGTGGATTATCAAACTACATTGAGGCTCTGTTTGGCAGTACACCTGGTTTTTATGCAGCCAAAACTTGCCTCCAAGCCTGGAATTCAAAAATAAGCATTTGCTTTGAGGCCACTGGGAGCAACATACAAGGGGTTGGAGAGCAACATGTTGTTTACGAGCTACTGGTTGGGGATCACTGGTAGGGCTGCCACCCAGCCGATATTTTACCGGCCTAGCCAAGGCCAGGACCTGTATTACAAATTTACTGGCAATGAAGCTGCCGGTAAATTTGTAATAACCTTAAAAAGACCCCTCGGCCTGCCCCCAATCCCCTGGAAACGTAAGTTTTGTTCTCTGTCTTGAAATCTCTGCACCGCAGTCCTGCCCCCTTTATGTCACGGCCCGCACCTTTTGATGTCACACTCCACCCCTTTATTTTCCCGCCCCCACCAGCTGGTAAAAAATTAGGAAAAGGTGGCAACCCTAATCACTGGTCTATATAATGCCTATAATGTTGTCATAATAGCATCCCTTATTAATGAAAAGCTTTGGAATCATTTAACCCGTTTCCTTGAATCATCTGTAAATCAGATACTGTCCTACAAAATGATTCAGAATATAAAATTCCAGCTTGACACACAAAAAAAGCTGTGTATTTACCATAATCATGACAAACAACTTGATTCAAAGCAGGATGAATTTTTATGAGAAAAAGTGTGCATCTTTTCATCAACAAGTGAGACATGGGGGCCAGCCAGAAAGTAACACCTTCTAACTGAATTGGGAATAATACTTATCTCGGAGGAAGCTTTTTTTAAGTGTTAACAGGATACTTACATTTTCTGTAGCCTGAGGGTACTGTTTTAAGCGGTGATATGGAGCCCCACTGATATGTTCAGTGGGGCCTCTTCTTTATGGCAGCTTTAGAATTGGTAGACAACACTTTCTAATTGTAAAAAAAAAAATCATTGCAACATTTATGCATTCTCATCCATGGTAGGTTCATTGTATTTAGCTGCACTTTGAAGTGTTTAAATGTTTGGCTAGGTTGGCGTTAATGTTTTTAGCATCTATCAAAATGATGTCGAAATGCAGATTCATTGGATTGCTGTTCTCTGATATTTGGATCCATTAATGAGGACTAAAAGATGCGGTGGATGATATGCTCTTACATTCGGCAAGGGCATTCTGGTTTTGCACTAATTTGACTAATTACATAATACACCTTCCCATCTGTGCAAATTAGCAGGCCGTGAGAAGGACTTACTGACCCAGTTGATCGCTTCTTTCCCAAATTAATTTCTCAAACCTATGAGAAAAAAACACAATGATGATTCATTTTCTACAAAGTTTCTCTATCTCTCAGTATCATAAAGAGTTTCAGCTTGACGATGGTACCATGTTACTTATATGTTACTTGTATTCTATGTAATAAGATTTTGCCTTTTTTCCCCTACCGACGTTAGATACAATATAACAAATGTATTAAAATAACCCGCATGACTCGAAACCAAGGGATTGGATTGGCCCTTCACTGTTGATTTAAGTTTTTTCAAAAGGACCCCCAAAATATGGTACATTAATCAGCTGTATAGGATGCTGTATAGGACAGTATAGTCCTAGAGATTACAAATCTAGTATCCCTTAATATAAGTTTACTCACCACTCATAGATGGCTTACAGATATATCAAGATGTTTTAAGTATTATCTAAGTAACATTTAGATGATCCTACTGGTTTCTAAGATGCTAAATATGTGCTCATCCATTCTGTGAGATTCTGTACTAATTCACACTAATGCCCCAATCCATAGAAAGCTGGAACCCTGGGAAGAAAAAGACTAGCCACCCCTATAACCACCCCTTGGGTTTTGCATCAACAGTTCACATCTCTGCAATATCACCCATTATGCCTTTACTGTGGAATCAAATAATAGCAACACTTGGATGGATTTGATTTAGTAATTCACTAGCTGTTTAAAGCATTCTCAGATTTTGTTGTACAGTAGATCTTCCTATGTAGCCTAGATCTTCTTATGTGTGGTCAGTTTAACACTCTTCATTAATTGTTTTTTCCTTGAGTATAACAGAATATGCGACATAAACTATTGTACTGGGCAGACCTTTCCCTATAGATAGCTATCTCTTGCAACCCCTGCTTTTTATCCTTATATTAATTTTGTTGCAGGTAAATTTTCAGTGCTGGCCCAGGTCTTGGCTGGTATTTTACCAGCTAGGTCAGTAAAATTCTGGCTAGGTGCCAACCATAGTTAGGGGGTATATATGTATGTCAATGTATATTAATGGAGACATTTATGCAAGTAATGTGCATACATAGACTGAATAGTTGTCCCCTGGGCATTTATTTGTACAAATTTGTATTGACTGATTGGTCAAACTAATACTTTTGGAAGACGTTACATGAACAGACCATTGTACATTTGGCTGCTATACTACCCAAAGTTTTAAAACCTCAGTGCATGAGTGGTCAACCTAATGTGGGTATTGCTTATGAGATCACAATGACCATTTACCAAGGACAATAATATCATGTAGACCTTATTCTCCAAGCAGCTACCAGCCTGAATCTTCCTTTGTAGTATAATCTCAGTGCTTACAGTGAGCAGAGAGCATACAAGTATAATCATGAGTAGAAGCTGATGTACCTCAGCTGAGGTATAATTCACATTATTATGGCACCTCTAGTGGTCATAGATACGTGGTGTTGTTACTTTTGCTATCTGTGTTATAAATATGAGGCAAACAGTAACAAAGTGCATAAGTGCTGCATGAGTTCTTTTTCTGAGATTTTTTTTTTCTTTTCTGGATTGATGCATTGGATGTATTTAATTTTATTTTCTCTGATCAGTGTAGTGTATTCTAATAAACACCCAGCCGTAAAGGTTTGTGTAATTACCTGATGAAGATTTGCCTTTAGTAAAACATTTACAGTTATTAAGGAACTTACCTAAACCCACCTTCCTGAAATACTGCACCAGATGCCTCTGTTCCTTTTTTCCACTACTGTTTGTCAAAAACGGTATTTGTACCCTGTCAAAGTCAAATCTTAATATAGTTCCCTATTTGTGTGAACTGCAAAAAGCACATTTCATACCCACGCTGTAATTGTAGCATGTGAATATCCTAATACCACTCTAATCATCCCAGTGCTTTCCTAGAGCTGGACCAGCCCACACATCACTAATTGGAATCCTCTTCTGGGGTTGCTGCAGGCAAACCATTTGTAATTTGTAATGCTTCCTATTTATAAAGCACCAATACAGAAGAGAGTAGAGTGTATAAACTGGGTTTGTTTATACATGTATTCGACAACCAGTCTTGGGTCCTCACAACCGTAACTCCCAGCATTCATTAATGATAAATTATATGTTAAAGGATGCTGGTAATTGTAGTCTAGCAACTTCGGTGGTCCCAAGGTTATAAAAACAATTGTTTTAAGGGTGGATATGATGACTTTAAAAAATAAAAACAGTAAAATGAAAGCCGTGGCATGTGTTTATGACTGCTCTTTTTCGTTGCACAGTAATTGTCAGTGTAAACTCTTCATCATATAACCAAATTCAAATCCCTGCAGCACAGAGGGATAAAGAAATTTGTATATGGTGTTATCTAGGTATTGCTATTTATGAATTCAAAACTGCTGTTTCTTCATGCCATTTATATAGTATTAGGGGCAGATTTATCAAGGGTCGAATTTCGAAGTACGAAAAACTTCGAAATTCGACCATCGAATTAAAAAACTTTGAATTCGAATATCGAATTCAAAGTTTTTTCAACAAATTTGGCAATCCTGCGGTTGAATAAAAATCGATTCTAACGATCTTTAGCGAATGATCGAAGGATCGAAGGATTTTTATTCGACCAAAAAAAAACTTGCTCTGGAAGGTCCCCATAGGCTAACATTGCACTTCGTTAGCTTTAATTTGGCGAAGTATGAAGTCGAAGTTTTTTTTAAAGAGACATTACTTCAATTATCGAATGTTCGAATAGTCGAACGATTTTTACTTCGAAAACGTTCGAATCGAAGTCGAATATAGCCTATTCGATGGTCGAAGTACCCAAAAATGTACTTCATAATTTTAACTTTCTTAAATTCTAACCCTCACTCAAGCTTAGTAAATCTGTATTCAATTTTGAAATCTAACATGGGGCTAGACATTTTGTCAATTTCCCAGCTGCCCCTGGTCATGTGACTCGTGCCTGCACTTTAGGAGAGAAATGCTTTCTGGCAGGCTGCTGTTTTTCCTTCTCAATGTAACTGAATGTGTCTCAGTGGGACATGGGTTTTTACTATTGAGTGTTGTTCTTAGATCTACCAGGCAGCTGTTATCTTGTGTTAGGGAGCTGTTATCTGGTTACCTTCCCATTGTTCTTTTGTTTGGCTGCTGGGGGGGGGGAAGGGAGGGGGATGATATCACTCCAACTTGCAGTACAGCAGTAAAGAGTGATTGAAGTTTATCAGAGCACCAGTCACATGACTTGGGGCAGCTGGGAAATTGACAATATGTCTAGCCCCATGTCAGATTTCAAAATTGAATATAAAAAAATCTGTTTGCTCTTTTGATAAATGGATTTCAGCACAGAATTCTGCTGGAGCAGCACTATTAACCGATTCATTTTGAAAAAAATGTTTTTTTCCCATGACAGTATCCCTTTAATGTCTGACTGCAAATAGCAACTAATGCCTGACTCCCCCTGAACACTGAAGGTTTTGGCTCTTATTCGAGCCCAGCTGTGGGAAAGATGGGAAGTTGTCTGCAGCTGTGTCTGCCCAAGCTGGAAATAAACTTCATATAAATGACTAGACATCTGCAGCTGGAAACAGAGGAAAGACTTGGCTGGAGCAATAATTCCTCTACTGACGTGGCTTAGGCTAGTACATGGATTTTGCAGAGGTCACTTAGCCTGGGGACAGTAGTAAAGTACAGCAGGTTCTTCAGCAGGGTTATAAACAGAGAAATTACATTTCCATGTTCCCTCACACTCCCTCTTGTGATTGACTGTGATCTACACAAGTGAAAATGGAGACTTTGGACATGCTGAGCATTATCAGCAGGTGTGTGTTAAGATTTGCAATGCTTGAGAATTATAAAAGCAACTAATAAATGAGTTGGGGACCAAAATCAACAAGGCAGAAATATAACCTTTTTTTAATCCTGCAAATTTGACATAGTGGGTCTTAGAAGGATAAAAACTTTATTTTTGGCCCAAAGAGACCAGTAAGTCTGTTACGGCGGGCAGAGCTGTCCTATAATACTAAGCTATTAAGGCCCACCCCTAGGGGGCTCAAGTATTAGCCCACAATCACCTGGGTCCCATTGGTGGTACACCCTGCCAAGTAAATTTGGGCCCCTATGAAAAAAATGCCCCTCATCATGCCCTGATCTGCCGCACCCATGCCCAAATGCAAATCTCAAGGGTCCCCCTGTACCTGGAAGCAGTACCCCTCCGATGATGGCACCTGGTATCAGGGCCGCTGCTGCAATGAGGCAAGGTGAGACCTTTGCCTTAGACGCAATGGAGTGGCCAGTTACCAGGGGCAGCAAAAAGCTGCCTCTCATAACTTTAAGAACTGAATTTATGTTGTTTAACACAGAAATTCGGCTCTTCGAGTGCAGCGAGCACAATAGCACTGCACTAGTGATGCCCCCCCCCGGCACCAACTCCGACGCTAAAAGTTGAGCGTGGAGCGGGAGGGAGCAGCATTGGGGCTGCTGCCTCAGGCGATAGCAGCCCCTGCAACGCTGCTGTGAAATGTGAAGTTAAAGGGGTTGTTCACCTTCCTACACTTTTTTTTTCAGTTCAGTTGGTTTCAGATTGTTCCACAGAAATAAAGACTTTTTCCAATTGCTTTCTATTTTCTATTTGTGACCGTTCTTCGAATATTGAAATCACCTTTTTCACCTTCTAAAGCAGCTCTGGGAGGGGGGTTCGCCGACCCTGTAATCTCTTCTGGTGGTGGATATGTTCCATGGTTATTTACATTAGTCACAAACAGTGAGACTGCAATTGTCCATCAGTTGCAGCACTACAGCTTCCTAAGACTTAGAGTAAATGTGGCCACACACCAGCCAGATCATCCAGTTTAGAAAATTGCCACAGGCAAGATACAAAATATCCTCACTTATCAGAAAGTGAATGTTTGAGAACTGTTAGGGCCAGGGCACACGGAGCATTCACTGCTCTCAGCTTTTTTTTTTTTGCTGGTTGAGAGAAGCAGATCTGCTCCACCTCCAGTTCAATTGATCTTCACTGATAAGTACAGCTTCTGCTTGCAGGGAGCCAGAGCTGGGGCAGGGAGCAGATCCGCTTCTCTCAGCCTGCAAAACACCCTCAGCCTAATATTCATTGGCCACAAAGGGGCCACATGGATTATCAGATGTCTTGACTCTAGGCTAGTCTATAAACTTCGTATTGCCTCATGCAATTAACTTACTTAGCAATTTGCATTTCATAAAAAGTAGAATCCACAGTGGTATGAGTGTATGGCAACTGCTCAGAGGATATCTTATGGAAAGTATGTAAGAAACCTCCCAGATTTATTACATGCTGCTTGATCCTAGATTATGTCAGATATGTCATCAGGAACCATTTGATCCACATATACAAGTAGGACATATTGAGCACTGTGTGACTTATTGCATCTTATAATCATAGTGATGACTTCCCTTACCTTCTGGCAACAGCCAAGGTACACATTGTACAAGGTGCAAATTATTAAAGGAAGGTCAGCAATTTAACACTAATGCCTTATTTCAGCTTGGTCAGTAAAGTGTTTGCCCAATTAATTCAGTGGATACGCCAAGAAAGAACTAACCTGATCTGTTTATACTTCTTGATTTCATTCAGATTTTACCAAAGGTTTTAAACTCATTCTTTCTTAACCTTTGCACCTAAACATCACTATATCTGGCCTTCTGAAGTTTGAATATAATGCAACATTGACAAGCAGAAATTGGGCTGTAATCTCAGTATTATAGGCAACAATGAGATGATTCACATAGTTCTGGTAGGGATGATTCTTACTTCAGAATCCTGTTACATCTTTAATTAGTTTTCTATGACACGGAGCACTGTTGGGGCTAAAATCACACTTTTATTGGTAATTAATTTAAAATCACTGAGTACACAAAAGACACAATCTTGACGCGTTTCGTGGGCCAAGCCTTTTTCTCATGAGCATAAGTACTTTCACGCTACGAGGGGTGTTCTACACGTGGCAGCACAGTGGAAAAGGCATATGGAACAGTGAGTGCTCCCTTGATTCCTTTTCCTTGATATGGCATCTTTAATTAGGTTTGCCATCCCCATTTTAGAAAGCTAGATGTTCAAAAGTATCACTTTCAGCAGTGGGTTAAGTTCCTTTAAGGCTTATAACTTATGTTCCTTCTGTATATGTAACAGTGTTTGCAACTTTACATAAAATGTACATTCCATTTGTCTTTTGCTCAGAATCAAAATGGCCCCATGAGATGTGAATTCTAATGGCTGAATTATTATGCACACATGATAACTGTTTTTTTAATCAAGCAAATCACTGCAAAACCTTAAAATTATGAAAATGTATGAAGATTAATAACCTACCTGCTAATTTGCACTGTATTTCTTGATAAGTAACTGCCATGGAATTTACTCCTTGAATGTCAATTAAGTTTTTCATATTCTATTCATGTTATTTCCCAGGGTGTTAGTCATTTATTTCCAGAGTGGATTGAACCCAATAATAGATGTCAATGTCTTCTCACATATTCTGCTGACTTCCATATATTTGTTCACCCAAAATATACAGCCTAGATATGACCGTGCATGCACTAATATGGGTGTGCAATTTGGCTTCTGCCTACCTTGCTGCTAGACCATTTGTGCATCTGTGGACACCCCGGGGTGTCAAGGATATTGCATTGGTTTCAGTTTCTGACGATTCTCTGTGGGCCTAAGGGAGAACTAAAGCTTCACTAAAAAAGTAGGCTAGAAATGTTGTACATTATGTTTTGGAACATTATGTTTTGGTCCAAGTCAACCACAGCCCTTTAGCAGTAAAGATCTGTGTCTCCAAAGATGCCCCAGTAGCTCCTCATCTAATTCATGCTTTGTGCTGCTGTCTCTTACTGAGCTTAGACTCTGACTCACAATATACAGTATGATGTTACTTGCTATATTTGAACATGATAGAATAAGATCATCTTTTAGTTTTTAGAAAAGTCTTTCGGAAATAAATTTCATAAAAATAGTGACGGCTTTTATAGATTATCATACTTGAAAAAGGAATGGTTGCAAATTGGTTTGATGCTTTTGATAACTATAAAAAAATTTTTTTTTAATATTATGTGGTTTACTATGCTGTATAATAAATTTACTACTACTCTTCAATATATTAGAATTTACAATGTATTTTACAAAGAGAGAGGATACAAATGCCCCATAAAGGTAATTTTGGGATTGCAAAAAAGAAAACAGGGTTAATCCCTTTTGACTCTTAATTGGTTTCATTAAAAATGGGAGGGATTACCAGGGTTTAAATTCTGGGATTGAACATGCTGTTAATAGAGACACCTATGACTAAGTGCCGGAGGGTACGAAACGCGTAAGGTGGGTCATGTGGGGTCAGTATGTATCCAATTTTTAATGTGAATTTAAATAAATAATTTATTTTTACTATTGAAAAGCCTTGGGACATATATCTTTTGATATTAATGGTTTCGCAATATACAGTACACACATATTATACATGTCACAATATAAGTCTGATTAGTAATTAATACAGATAATCACTACATGGCAGCACAGAAACCAGTGCAACTAGCATCAGAATTTAATAATCAGCCCTGTAGCATCAGCTTATATTACAGGCCACCTTCATTTTCTGCTTGATAATTTGAGACAACCCCTAAGCTTAGCTTCTCAACAGCTGCTCAGAGCCCACTGAGCATGTGAGTGTCACAGACACTTTCCAAGATGGTGACCCCCTGTGACAAGTTTGAAGTCCTGGATCATTGCTTCTATTGAGAAACTTTAGGCTGGTGCAACATACTCAGTATATAAAATATGCCATTTTTGGCCATATTCATTTTTAGGTTTTAGTTCTCCTTTAGCTACATTGGTGGAGAATGCTCCCAATTTGCACTGCTAGTAGTTTCTTTTTGCTGTAAGATAGTGTGTCTGATATAGGCAAGAGATGTTGCACTTTGTGACTGGAAGTGATTTAAGGTTATATGGGATAGTCATCAGTCAGTGACAGCGCAAGTCAAATTGCTTTTCACAGATGCTGATTGAAAAGGCATGCGCTTCTTTTAGGATATAGAAACTTTTACATACTTTCCAGTAATACTACAATGTACCTTTATATATGTAAGCAATTTATTGTCCCCAGAAGGAACAGACAGGCCTCTTGTTTACTATACTCTGTGTAGGAGATATATTTGTTTAAAGGAGAAGGAAAAAACTAGGGTGTGCCAAATTTTTAGGCACCGCCAGTGATTATAATAATTAAGCTGAGTCTGCAGCCCAGAGCACCTTATAGTTTAAAACTGCATGGGTCCAGGGTACGCAACTGTCATCTTCCTTCCTCTCAATGGATCCTCTTTACTGCGCTGCACAGTACAGCAAAACTCCAGATTTCCAAATTCCCAGGGCCTCAGGTTAGGGATTATAATTACTGGTAGGGTGGAGCCTAAATGGTGCCTCCCATAAATTATGCCTTTCCTTCTCATTTAAAGTACAGTATGAAACAGAATATCTCACTGTAATGGCATTTCCTAGACTGTTATGCCCCCAGCTTGATGTCAGTCCATACATGAAAACCAGTAACTCCTTTAGAAGCACAATCCTAGCCTGTAGCTCATATTCTATATAAAGTCATCAGTGTAATAGTGTAAAATCGGAAAATAGCGTCAATTTGGAAAAAATATAAAGTCAGATAAATGTGTTAAAGCAAACTAATTCTTTAAGTACTTCACAGCCGGCCTGGACTGGCAATCTGTGGGTTCTGGCAAATGCCAGAGAGGCTAGTACTTTAAGAAGCCATAGGCAGTCACTATATACATGGGTAGCGATGAGGGGGTTGTTTGGACCTCTTTGTACTTGAAATGCCGGGGCCTATTTTTAATGCCAATCCAGACCTGCTCAATGGATATAAGCACAGGCGTCTGTTTCACGTCGAAATACAATATGTTAATGACAATGGTTAATCATTGCATGTGCATCTGCAAGACCTCTGTGAAAGTCACGTGCAAAACCTAAAGCAATAAGTAATTTGTGCATGACTGTGCAGGATTTGAAGCCATCACAAAATATGCATCTGGTTAATATTTAAAACTAGGGATGCACCGAATCCACTATTTTCGATAAGGTGAACCCCCGAATCCTTCGTGAAAGATTCGGCCGAATACCGAACCGAATCCTAATTTGCATGTGCGAATTAGGGGTGGGAAAACATCTTTTACTTCCTTGTTTTGTGACAAAAAGTCACTCAATTTCCCTCCCCACCCTTAATTTGCATATGCAAATTAGGATTCGGTTCGGCTGGGCAGAAGGATTCGGCCAAATCCGAATCCTGGTAAAAAAGGCTGAATCCTGAACTGAATCCTGGATTCGGTGCAGCCCTATTTAAAACCTCTTAATATCACTAATAATAACAAAAAGACATTTTTGGGAACTTCGGGACAACATTTTGTAAGTCGGGTTTATGTAACATGAGGACTCCCTGTATATGTAAATCGTTGTAGTCAAAACCATTATATATGATCCCTCTAATAAAAATATCTTCTTGATTTTAGGTTCTTCATTTACAACGTACATGAAATGGATTAATTTGTTTGGAAGAGCCATCTTTATTGTCTGATACAAGAGAATTTTGCTATGATCTTTCTGGCACCTTAACATTATTTATTGCTAATTAAAAAATGAATTCAGAAGATAAAGGAATATCACCAGCTCACAAAATATCTACTCCTACGCACAAAAGTGCCTCATCATCATCTTCATCCCAGAGGGACAGTAGACAGGTAGGTACCAAAAGCTGTTTTGGTTGACAACCTGATACCCGAGACTTTTGATCCTGTATAGATAGATAAATAGGAACTGTACTAGACTGAGCTATTTCTGTAGAAACTCATGTACCACAACCTTCTTCCACTTGTGATGCTGGGCATATCATTTTTGCAGTACAGCAAAAAGGTGTGTGTAAATTGGGCTTTCACTCTACTTTGCATGCAACTCTCAGGGCAGTACATGAGCTTCGATAGAAAAACTTCAGGCTGGTGCAGTTTTTAGAAAACCGGCACTGGCCGAGATTAATGTTGTGTTCTCCTTTAATAGTCTTTTAAATGATAGTGGGAGATACATGTTCCTTCCTCTATTTAATCTTGTGTCCATATAAAGTCTTAATACTTCTCTTTTCTTCACTTACTAAATCAATGAATATATTCTAACAAAAGCATGAGTGGACAGAGACCTATCCTTAAGCAGTGTTATGATGGCATCCAGATTTTTACTGCAATCTGTAAAGAGAAATATATGAAATGGTTCATTCTAGAAGTGACAGATTATATTGGTTGACAAAAGAGCTAATGATGACATGGATCATTTGAGCAGAGGACACAGAGAGAGGAGAATATGTGGGCTATAAAAATAAAATGTTAGTGTCTGGTGTGAGGGAACTTCATGACGTGCAGTTTGAACAATCGCTTCATCGCAGAAGAACTGTCACGGTTGGCACCCTAAATCTGGAACCGATGCCAAGCACCCTGGTCTCGGCTCGTGCTTCTGCCTGTAGCAGCCGCCTTTGGCCTCGGGAGGAGCCCTCAGCTACTCAGATGTCGCCAGGTCTTATAACGAGAGGTGCAAGGCGAGGGGTTCTGGACAAGCAGAGGGGCACAACTGAAAAGCAGAGTCTTTGGTAAGAAGGTCGTGGTACAAGGTGTTAGGCAATAGAGTACTCAGATCAGGCCGGGTCGAGGCAGGCAGAGTATAAAAGTAGTCAGGCAGGCAAGGGTCAAAACCAGGAGATCAATCAGGAGGGATTCAGGATAGAGAAGTCAGTTACAAGGCAGGGTCAGGATTTCAGAAGTCAGGATTGTCACAAACAGGCAGGGGTCACAACAGGTATCAGATATCAAGAAAACAGAAGCTTTATAGCACAGGAAGCACCAGGAACTCACAATGAGATAACCTATAATGGCCAATGAATGAATGAAGTCCCTTTAAATACCCCTTTGAATTTCGCGCCATTATGCGCTGACGACATCACGCCAGCGCGCATGCGCCTATAACTAAGGAAGATGTGCGCCGCACGCGCCCTAGATCACTGGTACTCAGGGGAAGAGGAGCGGCGTGGAGGGCGTCCCCGCCGCACCACTAGACCACCAGGGTAAGTTGTCCTCACAAGAACAAAAAAGTCATAATATTTTGCAATATTCTATCTCCAGTCAATGAGCTTTTTAGTATGGGCATAAAGACGTAAAAAATACAGTTCATTTTATAAATCTCCATAATGAACGCAAGCCTTCTTACATGTTTAACTGAATTCATATGTTACATGGTTTTGGAAATACATGTGCGGGGTGGTTGCAGATGATGTCACAATGTGGTATATTTTTGACATGTGTTAATCATATATGGGGTGTACATATTTTTATGGCTTATTAATAAGTAGCTACAGCTCAGTCCTGGAACTGTGACAGGCTCGGGATACACCATAGCAGTGTTCTTGGTTTTTTTACATCAGGAGTGCTGTCTTTACTGCAGAGTTGAGCCTTGGTCCACCCACTTAAGCCCCCAATCTTCCCCAATTTTACCCTTTCTCTTTCCATAATCCACCCTCTACCTGTCAATCATATCATAGCTCTGCCCTTTCCATCATTACTCTGAACCATGAGCCCCGCCCCTTGCATCACACACCTCCCATTTGTTACTGCTTCCGAATGGCTGGTAAAAAAGGTTGAAAGGGTGGCAGCCCTGTAAGATTTTTCAGAAATATTTTTGTTCCAAGTTTTAGGGTTAGGTATTCCCTCATTGGATAGGGATTGACCAGCAGAGAAGCCATTGAATGCTACAAGTAGGGTTGTTACCTGGCTGGTATTTTACTAGTAAAAATTTAATTTTAACTGAATTTGGAGAATTTTTTTTTCTTCTCAGATTGAATCTCAACCATAAGTTTTCATGGGATAAACCATAAAATAATGTTTTCTCATTGATTTAAATATATAGTACATTCTATAGGGTCACAGAAAATTCATGGAACATTATAAAACAAGCAAGTCTTAAAGGAATTGCTCAGTATAAAAACCAAAACTGGATAAATACAGTAGATAGTACAGTAGATACAGTGCAAAATATAAAATGTTTCTAATATAGTTAGTTAGGCAAAAATGTAACGTATAAAGGCTGAAGTGACTGGATATCTAATATAGCAGAACAGAACACTACTTCCTGCTTTTCAGCTCTCTTGCTTCCACCGATTGGTTACCAGGCAGTAATCAATCAGTGACACTGAATAGTAATGCCCCATGTGGCTCCCCTTAAAGTCACTGACTAACTCAGAGTTAAAGAACTGAAAAGCAGGAAGTTGCATTCTGGTCACTCCAGCCTTTATACATTACATTTTTTGCCAACTAACTATATTAGAAACATTTTTTATTTTGCACAGTTTTTATTTTTACACTGAACTGTTCCTTTTAGAAAGATTGGCCGTGCATTGCCTTGGTTTTTCTCCCTCATGTTCTAGAAAAGGATGAATATTCTCGCCGTTAATAATACAGTTTCCTTTAAGAAAGATGAATTAATTTCCCTTTCAGCTACAAGTGTACCGTAATCTCCGGGCAGAGCACATGGCGATGTATCAGACGTCTGCATGGTGCCTGTTGTGCTTAGCTCACTGAATGTTACAGATGCTGAGATCACATATTTCAGATTGCAGAGCAGATCAATCACTGGGGTTTGCTCAGCATGGCTGTAATTCAGTAGCAGGACAGAGCCCACATTATTTAAGCATCAGTTGGGAAATCTTAAGAAATTTAAGAAATATACATTATAGTTAAAAACTGTGGTGCTAGAACAGGAGTATCATTGGACTGCATGACTGAATACCCAGGCAAATTATTTTCTTTGATTACATATGAGGAAAGATTGCCTTGCAGTAAATCAAATGTTTGATGGGGATGTAAACCCAGCCATAAGGCCCCCTAGTTTTCTATAGAAATTGCCAAATAACTTAAGTATGGATGCAAGAAAATTCACCAGTGAGAATTCAACTGATCAAATACTTCTTTATAAATGAACTGACACATAAAAATGTTGACTATGTTAGGTATCTTTCATATACAGATGATTATGTTAATGTTTTCCTCATTATACAACACTGAAATCAGACATGGGGGATAAAGGACAGACTTGTTCATTGCTGGGAAACTGTGCTTAAAGTTTCCAACTTCAGTTGCAGGAAAAGAACATGGAGCCAGATTTACACACATCCACTGGTATTCTCATTGGTGGATTTTTTGTTTTTTTAAGTTGTCGCTGGCTGTGGAGTTATGGGGAAAAGTTCTATTCCACAATAGTGCTTTAAGAATACAAATTGAACAATAGACGCTAGTTGATAGTAGTAATATATACAAAGTTCTCAGGTCTCAGTAAGACTCACCAATTGTGAGACCTTCAGCTGAGGGAGCAGGCACTTCCAAAGACCAATCCTCCAGGCAGACTTGCCAAATCATAAGTAGTTTATTTCGGTACACAGGTATACAGCCTTACGTGTTTCATATCATTCAGATACCCTATGATTAAGACTATGATTAAGTATCTGAATGATATGAAACATGTAAGGCTGTATACTTGTGTAGCGAAATAAACAACTTATGATTTGACAAGTCTGCCTGGAGGATTGGTCTTTGGAAGTGCCTGCTCTTTTTTCTCTACACTTTAAGAATACAACCCTGATGATGCATGACTATAGCTCCAAGCATGCTTCAATCTTTATCATATGTTACATTTTTCTTGGATTTGTAGTCCAGCAACAACTGAGTAAAGTTTGGTTGAGCAGTGCAGTAGGGTTTACTACCCCTTTAAATTAAGCCTGGTTCATATGAGTTCTTTTATGGGTGTAGTCACGCTCCCTCCATAAATACAGCTTTGCTTTTGATGAGCGCCAGTTAATCCAGAGCTAGGTGCAGAGAGAATCCTTCCCCAGACAGATGTGCTAAAGCATTGTGTCCATGGTCACAGTAAATGATCTCTTTTAGCTATAGAATTGTACACATCTAGTGGTCATAAATAGGTTGCACAGTTGATATTCCCCTACTGCACTGATCAGGGCCGGAACTAGGGGTAGGCAGAGTAGGCATGTGCCTAGGGCGCAAAGGTGGAGGGGCGCCAGGCACCTACTTACTCCTACCCCATGTCTGGTCCCTTCTCTGCTGACCACCCACTTGTTCCCATCTGTGCGAGTGCCCATGCGTACGATCGTCTATTTGCGCATGCGCAGAAGTGTCTTTTCGCGCATGCGCAGAAGCGTCTTTTTGCACAGGCGCACAATCGCCTATTTGCACACACGCAAACATCTAGCTCGCGTGCATGCGTGCAACCAGACGGCGCAGCAGCCAGGCAGGCTGCCTAGGGCGCCTACCCGACTTGGCCCGGCTCTGGCACTGATAATGGTTATTTATCTTATCATGTGTGAATGACAGTGCATATATATCATAATAACACAATTATGTTGTAAAAAGAAAATGACCATCAAGTTAAACTATATGCAATATTATTTTGTATTGGTCCAGACAAAGACAAGCGTAAATGCCAAATGAAGGCTATTAAATCTTTACAGTTAAACTAAATTAGTGTTCAGAATTCCCTATTTATGCAAAATGATTTTCTTCCTAAAGGCACTTTTTTACCAAACTCAGCAGAACCTTCTGTATCAGGGAATGTTGCATTCTTACTTTCCATCTTGTAAAGTTTTTTCCTTTCATGGCAACAAAGCCAGTATAAAAGACTTTCACCCATGTTTCCTCTGTCATTACCCTGAGACAAAAATGTGACTTCTTTTTTATAAATACTTTTTGTGGACTTTTTTATTGGATTCACACTAAAAATCTCTTTCCTAGTGTTATTAAACCCATTTCAGTCTGTCGGTTAAAGAAGAATAATGTGAATGTTCTGTTAAGTCCTGACCTTAATCCAATTGAAATGTTGTGGAAAGACCTAAAGTGAGCAGTTCATGTGAGGAAACCAACCAACTTCCAAGAGCTGAAGCTGTTCTGTATGGAGGTTGATGTGCAGGGTTGATCAACAGTTACCCTGAACGTTTAGTTGCAGTTATTGCTGCACAAGGTTCTCACACTAAATACAGAGCAAAAGTAAGTGAATACTGATTCACTTACTTTTGCCACACAATTATGTTTTTGGATAATTTTTTTCAATAAATACATGACCAAATATATTAACTAGGTTTTCTTCATCTACTTTTAGGAAATGTTTAAAAACCAGATGATGTTTTAAGTCACATTCCTATAAAAATATAGACACTTTTAAATGGTTCACAAACTTTCAAGCACCACTGTAGCTGTATAGTTACATAAATCACAAATGTATCTTCAAATGCTCGTTCCTAATATTAATAAATTCATCTGGGTCTGTACCGCCAGTGAATTATTTTCTCTCAATTAATTTTATCACCCTTTTTTACATTTTCCTACCCCCTGTCATTTTGTCTAGGAAACAGGCAAAATTGTAATTGTGTCATTTTCCCATAATTTTCGTCTGCCAAAGCAAATGTCTAACAACACCAATACTGTGATTCCATATCTAATCAAGATCCAGAGGAGTTGTCCTGTATTCTAGTGGTGATTTTTCAATGGGTCAAGAAACACCTACTTTCCTTCTAGTGCAATGCAGTTGGATCTCCATATAAACTATAATATATATATAGTATTCTTTTGGCCATGCTGTGATCCACCAGTCCCAGGTCTATCGCAATTCTGTTTAATTTCTAGTAGGCCAATATTTGGCCAATATGGTGACTGTGGCTGCCTTGCAAAATGTGACACGTTAGAGGGTTTTTTTTTTGGTCTACTAGGTAAAAATATATGTATAATATGTGTGTCTGTATAAATGTAAAAATGTACCATTAAATAGTGAAAACACCAGAAAGTTCTATAAACATATAAGGCACAGAACCACAGGTTCTACAGTCCCTACCAAGGTCATGGACACCAACTTACAATGTTACTTCTCATATCCATAGCTAATAAATAGAGAGCGGGTACATTATTCTTACAATACAAAAGAGCCATTTTGCCCCCTCTTCCACTAAAGAAAAGTTTTAAACTTTTTTAATCTTAACTTTTACAACAACAGAATACAACAAACAGAAGTGCAGTGTGTATGTGTAGGCCTACTTTGAAATAAATGAAACACTGAATAGCCCTATTAAATGGTAGTGTTCTCATCTGTTTAATGTGACTTCTGTTTCTGAAGCTCCATGCTGATCTTCCCTCTCTTGTCTTGAGTGTGTGGCCGCGGTTCAGACCATGATCTTGCTGCGGCTCTTGGCTGTCATTCCTGGGACGTCTATACAGTCCTCGCACCTGCTGGCGGCTTCCTGAGTGTGTGAACGCGTTAAGATACCTGTTAGCTTACCACGGTCGCACACTCAAGAAGCCGCCAGCAGGTGAGAGGGTTGTATAGACGACATGACAGGCAAAGCCGCAAGACCGAGCCTCAGCAAGCAGGATGAAGAGCCGCATGAGGCTCCGGAGCCGCGGGTTGCCTACCCCTGATCTACTACAACCTTAAAATCAATGCATCAAATAATGAAAGAACAAATTAAAGAAATAAAGAACAAAGTTCCCTGCTTTACTCAGAATACCATATAAAGGGACCATTCTGGTACCCAAGTGGTCACATTTTGAGCTAAATGAGAGCTTGACACTTTGGCTGGCAGACTTGTTAGTTGAAACGATTAGGGGCGTATTTATTATTGTGGTGTAAAAAACTTTAGGATAATATACTGCAAATCGGCACGCGTCACTGTGTAAAAAACGGTGTAAAGTTTTTATGTGACTCCCGCTGGATGCAAATTAACAATGTCAAATCTGGTGTAAAATAACACACCTTTACCATTTATTTTACACATCTTTTTACATAATTTTGTTTTACATTGCATAATAAATCTGCCTCTAGATGTCTAAATTGACAACCATAGTCACAATTGCACCACAAAGAAGCTCTGCAATTATACTAATCAATTGTAATTGAGAATAATCCATCTCTCTCCTTAGAAAGTGTGCCTAGTGTTGGCATACAAAGTTGGTAGCTCTGGCATTGGAAATGTGTTTTTAACAATCAATTTTCTTCCATCAGAAGCCGCATCCTTTCCAGTTAGAAGGATTGGATTTCTGTGGATATGAGGAGAATGTGCAGGTTTTGTTTGGGGTGAAATTAAATTGACACCAATGACACAGTTTCATTTTCCCTGGGCTGTTGTGCTGCTGATAAGATGATTAAAGAAAAATAATATTCTGGTCTAGTTACAAAGGGCATCTGATTTTACTAATATCCTTCTGCTCCTGTATTAGCTCTTCAGAAGCATTAATTGCATTATTCTTTATAGGACTATTTAATTAGATAGTTCATCAGGCCTGTGTGAGCAATGTCACCTCTCTTTGTGGTCTCAGACAGATATACAGTATAACACAAACATACCTCCCAACTGTCCCTTTTTCAGAGGGACAGTCCCTCTTTTGACAGCTCAACCTGCAGTCCCTCATTTGTACTGAAAAGTCCCTATTTTCTCTGCACTGAACAGCCAGAAAAAGAAACGTTTCTCACTTAATTGGCTTTTAGCAGAGGGCACAGAACAGGTAACAGGTGCAAATAAGATACTTTGGGGCAAATTCACTAAGATCCGAAGTTGCGCCAGCGACTGCTTTGCCGCACTTCGCCAGGCGTAGTTTCGCCAGCGTTACGCAAATTCACTAAAATCCAAAGTTGCGCTCAGGGAGGCAAATGGTATTGAATTTGCCCTAGCGTTAATTCGTCAAGCAAAACGAAGTTACGCTTTTCTTGAAGAAATACTTGCTTAGTGAGCAGTCTGCTGAGCATTGTGCTTGCTACCTCGAGCAGATTAACTGGTTTGGTTTCCTGGCTAATAAAACATTTTCACTATGGCCAGAAATCCATCAATCAGAAAGGCATCAGTCGATAAACCCATTCCATTCCCAGGAATGTGCAGTGGAGTAAAATATTTATTGAACTGACAGATAGTAAATAAGCATTAATCGTATTATAAACCCTTTCTCTAATCAAGCAAAGGAATCATAAATGCTTTTGTTAAATGGTATGACAAATAACATTTCCCCCAAATCACAGTTATGTACACATTATAAGGGGCAGATTCACTAAGGGTCGAATTTCGAAGTTAAAAATACTTCGAAATTCGACCCTCGAATTGAAATCCTTCGACTTCGAATATCGAAGTCGAAGGATTTAGCGCTAATCCTGCGATCGATCGATCGAAGGATTTTTCGTTCGATCGAACGATTAAATCGTTCGAATCGAACGATTCGAACGATTTTAATTCAACGATCGAAGGAAAATCCTTCGATCAAAAAAAGATTAGCAAACCTATGGGGACCTTCCCCATAGGCTAACATTGACTTCGGTAGGTTTTACCTGCCGAAGTAGGGGGTCGAAGTTTTTTTTAAAGGGCAAGTACTTCGACTATCGAATGGTCGAATAGTCGAACGATTTTTCGTTCGATTCGTTCGATTTCGTTCGAATTCGAACGAATTTAACCAATTCGATGGTCGAAGTACCAAAAAAATACTTCGAAATTCGAAGTATTTTTCATTCGAATCCTTCACTCGAGCTTAGTGAATCGGCCCCTAAGTGTTCTTAAAATAAAAGCTTTTGATTTCCTTCATGATTTGATGGATGGTAATGATAATTAGGATTTTACTGCTACTTTATTGGCTATTGTATGTCGTTTTTTTTCATCTGCATTTGTAACATGACTGAAGGATGAAATACTGGTCTTTTTTGCGTCATCCTCACTACCTGAAAAAGTAACTGGTTAATTATACCTGCCGGCTGAATTGCAGAGCTGCATAGTGGGGTTAGCTGCTGCCATGTTTAGCCACATCACTACCATGGTCCATGGCATCAGTTGCTAGGCAGGAGAATTTCCACTGAGGGTTAGCTGCCAGTATGTGTGATTCTAGAATTCAAATATTCTGACAAGATTCTGTAAAGGGATAAAGCAGGGATGCCCAAATGGTATCTTTCTAGCTATTATTTAAGTACATATTCCAACTTGTTGGAGAGATAAACATTGCAGCTGACTGTTAATGATAAGCAGTTTGTTGTTTCTGCTGTTGCAGAACCTAAACTCCTAGCACCACTCCATAACCTTAAATGGCAGGTTTGTGCAGGGAGTAGAACAGCACCTTGAATGGCAAATGTTACTAGTCCCAGCTGCAGTCCACCTGGGGCCTGGAGAATAATGGAGGTGTCAGAATACAATATTACATTTTTGCATTTACAATTACCATTATGTAGTAGCAGGACAATAGGAAGAAGAATAGCCACAAATCAGTCTATTTTTGTTCCACTGTATAAATAATTCAAAACCTAATCTTCGCAATTTAAAAAGAAGACAAAGAGAAGGCTATTAACACTTTATTGCCAAACAAAACACCTACTCCAGATGGCATTTAGAACTGGTACAAGAAATTTTCTGTAAACAGGTTTTTCTACATTGCTTTTTTTTACTTCTTTCACAACTGCCCATGAATAAAGAGGTTGTTGTTCAAGAAGGGGATGACTTAAATGCATAATTTTATTGGGGAACTGAGACTCCCTAGTGAGACCAGTGATAGTTCAACTTAGATCCAGGAGGCAGAACAGATTATCTGACTCAAAATATTGCAAAATGTATTGGTAATATCCGTTGTTTGCATAATGACAGAAACATCAGTAGGGTTAAACAAGAAGTATTGTGTCATGTAAAGTTAGTGGCATTTTCCAGTATAAACCCTAACACATTTCTCTGTTGTGTTTCTTTTGTTTGTGTCTGTTCCTTGGTGCCTAATATCGTTCTTAAAACTCCATCCTTAAAATGATGACTGTTTCCTATACTTTCCCTTGTGAACTATCAGGTAAATAAAACAAGAATGGCTTATTTAGTATGGACCAAAAACAAATGCCTTGTTAAAGGGGGATGAAACCTCCCAGCTCATTTTTAACTAGTAGCCCCCTGAACTAGTCCGCCTGTCCACTCCTCATCCGTTTTAACCAAGTTGTCCGGAAAATGCAAAGGAGCGCAGCAGGATTGTCAAGCCCAGTACCAATGGAACATGTGTTTAATAAGTCAGGAACAGACAGAATACGTTGGTAGCCACTGAATTGCAGTATTACCAAAGCCAAAAGATAAAACTTGTTATATATTCCCATATCGCTATAACAGTACAGAAGCTTTTTCTGTTCTGATGATAAGCATTTCAGTCTTCATTTGTAATGTGTGATTTCATGTCCTATTGTTACATGGTCTTTTCAATTTGACCCTTATACCAACAAATAATAGGCTTTAAGATCATGTAGACTGTGCATTATATCTCTTACCTGTTATTAGCAGTTGAATAACCTCCATTATGACCTCCCTGTATTCTACTTTCTGTAACAGTGATGTAGCTGAAGTCTGGTCACTGATCGAAAAATGTGACCTCATTTGAGTGTAATCACTACCTCTTACCATTTCATGCTGCATTGCTCTTCATGAATTTTTTTTTTCAGGAAACTGACAGTTGGGAAATTATAGAGGGATTGAAGATAGGACAGTCAAGTGTCCAAAAACCAGAGAAACATGAAGGGTTTATGCTGAAGAAAAGAAAATGGCCTTTAAAAGGCTGGCACAAGGTAATGTGGCTCCAAAATTCTTGCATGTTTCTCGTACTCTCATAATAAAGAAAACATTTACTTATTAAATAATTAACTTTGCAGATGTGAGTTCTTGCTATTCGATTTTGCTTTACCACGAATTATCTATAGAAATAAGTGAAATTAACTTGACTGTGTTTTTTAACTTGCTGTGTTTTTTTCCTTTAAGACGTTTCACCAGTCATCCAACTACAAGTTATTCTGAGTTGAGAAAGCCAGTTGGAGTCCAGTTGATTTGACTTATTTCTATAGATATACCATGACCTAGGTGAATGTTCACAAACATTTTACTACGAATTGTAAAACACAAAATGACATCTGCTTATTTGAGTTAGTGATCTGAGTAACAAAGACCACTGATTTTGCAATTGGCCAGTTAATTGTTATAGATGTTCTTATTGTTTATAATATTTATTTTATATATTTTAGAGATTTTTTGCCCTGGATAATGGTATATTGAAGTATTCCAAATCACCAATCGATGTAAGTACAGATTAAAGTGCTTTTTAGAAGAGTGATGTAGATTTTTAATAATCATTCAGAAAACATTATTTAATATATCCCCGCAGTGAGAGTTGTTCAACTATTAAACCTAATCAGAGCATGGGCTGTAAGTATAATGAAACCAATATGATGGAAACTGTGTTATTTTAATTTTGTGTGCGTACTCAGAATTTGCCCATCAAAAAAGGCAACCCTTTCCCCTTACCCGGACTGTTGCAGTATATGTATATTCTTACAGCTGGGTTCCATTTAGCTAAGGTAGGTTGGCTAGTTTGCTATCAATCCTCCTCTGCAGATAATGGGTTCCAGTTTTGAATACAAACAAAGGTGGGGTGTTCTATTTGTTTCCCCCAATAATTTTTAATTTTATACTGTCCACTAACATTCTGATCTTCAGCATCAAATGTTATTACTAATGTTACTCTGATTGGCCTGTACTTAACCAATATATATATATATATATCTATATATATATATATATATATATATCTATATATATATATATATATCTATATCTATATATATATATCTATAGCTATATATCTATATCTATATCTATATCTATATATATATATATATATATATATATATATATATATATATATATATATATATAAAGTCAATTGTGGTGAGCGCACTCTTACCGGATTTTTTAGATGATGGGTGCGTTGGTCAAGTTTTTTGCATATGTAGTAAAGAATGGACCCGCACTCCAATGTTCTTAGTGAAAAAAATGATGTGTTTTATTCACAATGCATATCCAACGTTTCGGTCCACGCTGGGACCTTTCTCAAGGATCCTTGAGAAAGGTCCCAGCGTGGACCGAAACGTTGGATATGCATTGTGAATAAAACACATCATTTTTTTCACTAAGAACATTGGAGTGCGGGTCCATTCTTTACTATATATATATATATATATATATATATATATATATATATATATATATATATATATATATATATATATATATATATATATATATATATATATATAAAACCAATAATCAGGTAACATTTCGGGGCCGATTCACTAAGGGTCGAATTTCGAAGTTAAAAATACTTCGAAATTCAACCCTCGGATTGAAATCCTTCGACTTCGAATATCGAAGTCGAAGGATTTAGCGCTAATCCTGCGATCGATCGATCGAAGGATTTTCCGTTCGATCGAACGATTAAATCCTTCGAATCGTTCGATTCGAAGGATTTTAATCCAACGATCGAAGGAAAATCCTTCGATCAAAAAATCACAGGCAAGCCTATGGGGACCTTCCCCATAGGCTAACATTGACTTCGGTAGCTTTTAGCTGCCGAAGTAGGGGGTCGAAGTTTTTTTTAAAGGGGAAGTACTTCGACTATCGAATGGTCGAATAGTCGAACGATTTTTCGTTCGATTCGTTCGATTTCGTTCGAATTCGAACGAATTTAACCAATTCGATGGTCGAAGTACCCAAAAAATACTTCGAAATTCGAAGTATTTTTCATTCGAATCCTTCACTCGAGCTTAGTGAATCAGCCCCTTACTGTCATGCTTTTTGAAAGCAAATAACTAGTATTGGTTACCAGAAAAAGAACAAACATAGTGTTAGTCTTACCTGTAAACAGATTTTACCTCATCAGGGGTCCATGCTGCAGTCAATCATTTTCTTTATTGTTACGTTGTTTTCAGACTCAGAAGGGTAAGTTACATGGAAGTATAGATGTTGGCCTGTCTGTGATGTCAATCAAGAAGAAGGCTCGGAGAATAGATTTGGACACAGAGGAGAATATTTATCATCTCAAGGTGAGTTTCACATATGCACATATTCAGCAGCCAGGAAATCTCAAGTCCATATAGTCGTCTGGGATAAAACTATTATCATGAAAAATGCATCTTAAATTTTGGGAACTGAAATAAGTGAATAATTTAAACTAGCCAACCAAGGATTCTTAATTGAACATGTAATATTATGTTAGCTTGGAACATTGAGATCAATATTTTGTCTTTTAAAAAAAATATAATAGTGTAAAAGTGAAAAAAAATCCATAAAAAGGAGGAAACCCAGTCGAATCAGAATATATACTGTAAATTATCAAATTGCAAGCCTTCCTAAATTGCAGTTAGGGATCACAAGTTTGTCCACACATATAAAGTCTATATACAAAACCAAGGTTTGGGGAAAAAAGGGTTAACTTTTTACAACACTAATAGAATATTTTAAAAAATATCCCCCTCAAAAATCTACACCCAAGAGCATTGGGGCTGATTTCCTAGCATAGGTACTAAATTACCAACAGCAACCACTTTTAATAAAGGCTTAGGTACCAGCATCAAATAACTGCCACAGCATACATGAATACACATACATGAACAGCATTTATCTTGCTGTGTGTTCTATAGTTATTATACATGAGATTGACATGGAATTTATGATACTTGTGTTGTCTGGACATAATATTGAATCACTTCTGTATTTATTTTGCCACATCTTCTGGGATGTATAAAATTGGTGTTTTATTTATCTTGTTGGTTGGGGGAATAGTTGTAGGGGGCCTGGCCACACCACACTTACTTGATTAGCCGGGCCCCCCATCTTTGTGAGACCTGCTGACTTCAGGAAGGCATGGATGTTTAAGGGGCCCTGGCCACCAATTTTCTTATAATGTGGCGGGGGGGCTGGCCACCAATTTTTTTCTCATGTGGGGTCCTAGCCACCAATATTTTTTAATGTGGGGGCCTTGGCCACAAATGTTTTTTTATGGGGGGCCCTGACCACCAATATCTTTTTATTAACATGTGGGAACCCTAGCCACCAATATTTTTTTGGTTTTTTTACTCTGTGGTGGGGGGCAGACCTGTGGGTTGGGGAGGGCAGACCTGTAGGTGGGGCTTGCGGTTGTCGTATGGGGCCCTGCGATTTCTGATGGCGGTCCTGTTCTGGGGTATTATATATGAAACTGGGAGGTACTGGGAGGTATTTAACCTCCTGTCCATCAAATTTATCATTCTATGTTTTTTAAAGTGTATAATGGTAGACATTTTTCCAAAAGCAAAGGTCATAAAGATGGAATTGTAAAGAGAGTCACCAGGTGTTCTCCAAACTGCGGTGCCTGCACAGGTGTATGCGCTTGCTACCTCTCCCATTGAGCATACTTTAAAGGAGAACTAAAGTCTAAAAATGAATATGGCTAAAAATGCAATTTTTCACCAGCCTAAAGTTTCAGCTTCTCAATAGCAGCAATGATCCAGGACTTCAAACTTCTCACAGGGGGTCACCATCTTGGAAAGTGTCACTCACATGCTCAGTGGGCTCTGAGCAGCTGTTGAGAAGCTAAGCTTAGGGGTCATTGAATATGATCAAGCAGAAAATGAGGTTGGTATGTTATATAAGCTACAGGGCTGATTATAAAATTATGATGCTAGTTGCACTGGTTTCTGTGCTGCCATCAGCCTTATATTGTGACATTTCTATTCCATGTGTACTGTATATCTTGAGTCTTTCCCTAAGCTCAGTAAGTGACAGCAGCACAGATCATGTGCAGTGAATCAGCAGAAAAGAAGATGGGGAGCAACAAGGGATTATTCAGAGGCACGGATCTTTACTGCTGAAGGGCTGTGGTTGCCTTGGGCTGGTATAGAAGACCAAAACATAATGTACAACATTTCTCGTCTACTTCTTTAGTTAAACTTTAGATCTCCTTTAAGGGAATTTTAAGGGAATACAAGATGCAAAAGCAGTATTTGCTGACTGCCCTGTCTGACTTTTTCATTTCCTTTCCCTGGCTTTTTGGCGGCAATCACCGACCAGGGGCACAGGAAGAAGTTGCATTCAGCTAATTATTTGAAAGAATGTTGAGGTTTTCGTTAATTATGCTTGTGTACTTCATACATTATTCTATTTCAGAATACAGGACATTTTAAAATAGAATAAATGTACATGAAACTAAAGCAAAGTCGGTGTACTTTTTTTATTTAATTACAAACTCAATATTCTGTTTTTTTTAGGTAAAATCTCAGGATACGTTTGATGCATGGGTATCAAAATTACGCCATCACAGACTTTACCGTCAGAATGAAATAGTGAGGTCACCTAGGGATGCCAGTCTCCATATGTTTCCATCAACATCGACTACAGAGTCTTCACCAGCAGCAAATGTCTCTGTGCCAGAGGGAAAGGTATCAAAAGAACTATGCTTCAGATACTTTATAGAAATATGAGCCAATATAAATAGTTATTGTATTGTTTTATATTTTAATAGTTTATTTTAACTATGTCACATCTGTATCGAGAAATTGATGTTAGGTCAGTATGTAACCTTTTGTATGATAGGATAATAATCAAATGTAAAGATATTCCATACTTGAGATTCTCTGAAACTTCAGTAGGCTAGTCTGACCCTGCCTAGAAATAATTATAATAACATGCACGGATGAAAGCCCTGAACTATGGGTTTGTTTATCACAGGTAAATACATTTTGCTTTGTACATTGCAGTTGTGCCATTTTATTGGACAGTCAAAAGGGTTTAGATATAATGTAAGCTTTAGAGGTTGGTAAAGGGATTAGTAATTTAAAGGTAAAAGGTATGAAGTTTTGAGATTTTGGTAGCATCAGGGCAGATGATCCATTTGGTACATTATTTAAGACAGAGATGGGATATATGGCATTTGTGATGGTGCCTGGGGCCAGACAGAGATGTTATAGAACCTTTTTCTAAAGGAATGTCAGAATAATGATGATAGATCAGTGAGTGTTTTGTGAATGGATGAAAGCTCAGTCCTGTGTTACAGTGCATGCAGTGGCACCAGCATGGCTCTAGCAATGAGAATCAGTCATGTGTGGCCACATTGCATCACAGGGAAGGTTTAGAAATGGTCTCTGCAGAGGAAAAAGCTGCACCCCAGTCTAATGATAGAACCGCCCTCTCTAATGTGTCTGTTGTTCCCTTCAGAATGCTTTGCCGCACAGAACATATTTTTTACTCACCGATGATGCAGAATGTGCTTGCTCCTTAGAGATTCCAGCCTAAGACAGGCATGCCATGTTTTCATTTATTAGTATGGAGTATGATGCTCTGTAAAACATTGTGTTACTGATATGAATGGTGGCTCCTGTTGTATTTGTAACTTTATTTTTGAACATCTGCTTTAGAGAACTAAGGGGCACAGTGGTAAAGTGTAATTGAGGGTTTAGATCCCCTTAAAAGAAGAGTGAGGCTAATTTAGTATTCAAGAACTGCAGACACAAAAGCAAGCAACTCTTCCGGCCATAATTTCTGCTTGTTTGTATCATAATTGAAGTCACCACTGCAATCTTAACAATTGACTGTGAGCATAAAGGCTTATATACTGTGCCCTTTAAGGTGCCACTCATGTAGCAATTCAGTTGCATTTTGTTGGTGCTTGGTTCATCATGGTTCTTTACCTAACACCTTATCTGACCCACCATCTCTCTCTTTGCATCTCTTTGTTCCTTAAGGCACACTGCACATACTGTATCTGGGATCATGGTGGTATATACGTTATATAACAGAGTACAGTTGCCACATGTTTGTGAGTAGACAGTGCTACTTGTTGCACTTCTTTCATAAATGAATGTAGTTAGAGGTGTGCCAATGCGGGATCTGGATGTGCCAATATATGCACTATTGGTGCAAGGGGCAGAGTACAATTTACACCCTTTAGTGCACCAACATTTTTGCCTTTCATGGTGGTATAAGCTGGCAAACATGATGGTTGTCAGCCCTGAAAGAATGTGTTTATAACTGTTTTGAGCCTATATTCTAACTTGCATGGACATGTATTGAAACATTATTTTGACTTATTCTTCTTGGCTAAAACTGGACAGAACAACTGCCAGACACTTCTATTTATAGCAAATCAGACCAGCATTTTAGATTATACACTGAACCAAATATAACAAGACAACGTGAACATTAGCAATCTTGAGTCAGTTTGGGAAGTGACTGTACTGTTCTCCAAAAATATTACAACAGGCAAAATGATGTTCTTTCTGAGGCTTTGTGCCCCAAAACATGGATTCCATTTCAACACTTTCTTTCAAGATGTGGTCCAATTTTTCCTTTTAAGACTTAACTCATAATGTGACTTTTAGACAGATGAAGGGACACAAATGGATACAGTTCATTCTTAATCTCTGTAAAGTATGGATTGCTTTTCTGTGTCATTGAGTGTCCTGCATCACATTGCTAATTAGGCCCATGCTCACTAATTTGAGGCTGTATAAAGCATTCATTCATGATGCAGTGATAACATTTGTGGTTTGAGTGTTGCTTATTCCCAACACACACTCATAACCTCTCTGCACTTATGTAAAAGCGATTCATTTAATGCCCTCCTCTGTTAATAATATAAAAAAAATATTGGGTTAAAAAAAAACGAAAAATATTGAACAATCAAACAAAAGTTCAGCCTTATCTTAAATGAGAGACATTTGGTAGAAGATTTTACATTTGAACCATTTTGAAGAAAAACATTGAATATACTTGGTTAGCCGCCTTCTCCTCTATAGCTCCATGTTAGGAAATGAGATTGAAGTGATGGACTCAAGCCACATTTTAATCTTGGAAGGATTCTAGGCTTTTTATAGTATCCAATTCCCCAGAGAGAGCCTGTGACTCATATTGGTAATACCTTCATAAATGATTCATTCTACTTTTCTTTTCTTCTAGACTGTAATGTTTTATTCTTACTTGCAGGGGCTTAAAAGAAAAAAACACTTTTCACATGTATGAATTTGAATTATATAAAGAAAACATGTTCCATACTATATATTTATAGCTATAAATATATTAGAAGGCTAGAAGTTACCAAGGAGTTCTAGAACCATACTATCGGGCAAAATCACGCTGGCAAATTTTCACTAGTGAAGGCTCTGCCACACTCACGCCACTTCGTCTGGCGTAAATTCGGTACCACTACGCTAATTCACTAAAATGCGAAGTTGCGTCTCTATAGCTGGACACTGGCGATGTTTCACTAGCGTTAATTTGTCAGCGCAAGCATTTCATAGAGAACTTTTACTAGCGTTTGTTTCTGCCTAGCGAACTTTATTAGTACTCTTACTCTTGCTTAGGTTAATTTGAATAGGGCATGTACATATAGATCATATATATGTATTTATTAGAGATGTTAGAAACTCTATAGTTAGTATAGATATGGGTATATATAATTTATGTGAAAGTATGGAGGGGTGTGTGTATGGATGCTGGGTTTTCGTTTGGAGGGGTTGAACTTGATGGGCTTTGTCTTTTTTCAACCTGATTTAACTATGTAACTACTATATTGGTGCAAATGCTTGAAGTGGCCACTTATTATTACAAATGTCCAAGGAAGCTAAATAAAGACAAAAGAGATCCTCTATTGTCCTAGACATGAGCCCACCCTAAAACAAACGTGGCATGCCCCTCAAATTGGTTAAAAAAATTAACACAAAAATCTTTGATAGTTACAACTTTTGAAGGCAATCCCACATTAAAATATGAAAAAACGCTAGCGTTGTTTTAGTACTTTTATGACTTTTCGGCATACAGGATATGATGTCACTGACATAAGATTGAGGAGGATGTTGCTTCTTCTTATTAGTTCACCAGGTCTAAGCTGGCAAAGGAAACTGTGGCAAAAGAGGTAACGTTCTGTAAAATTCACAGTTTAGTGAATTTGCGGAGTAACGATTGGTCACCTGAGCAAAAATTCGCATGGCGATAGGGCGTGAAACTGAGCACGCCACACCCCGTTGTAGCCCATATTGTAGATTCTGTACTATATTGTTTTAGATATATAGTTGTAGTTGTATATTTAGTTGTAGATAGATATTGTTGATATCAACACTAAAGATGAACTACAACACCCGTCTTGGAGATACTCTGCGTCTGAAAAAAATCAAATATGCCAACCTTATCAAATTAAGACTAATTTCCACTATGTCCAGAGTATCTTAACATAATGATTAACTATGTGCAAAACAATTATAAAAATCTTATACATTTGTATTTATACTCCACTTCGGTTAAGATACCCTAACCCATAAAAACAACCAAACATAACACAGCACTTGGAGGTGCCCATCAGGTGAATATTATATCAAATGCTTATAGGCGTTTGGTTCTAACTAGGAAAAACTACTCTATATCCATTCTAATGGCTGCAGCTGGTGTTGCATAGAGTACAGATATTCAGTACATTTGTTCATTTTCCACAGGTACCACAGAATAACTTTTTGTGGCAATCCCCAATCCCATCCAGTAACAACCTACCCGCAACATGGACAACAGGTCAGAACAAGGTTGCCGCATGGTTACTGGACTCAGAAGAGATGGATAAATGTGCAGAGGGTATGTATTCCAAGTGAACTCATGAATACCTCCATTACCAGAATTCAAGTTTGCAAGCAATAAATTAGATGATAATGTATAAATTGACAGATAACTGGAGCTGAAAAGAACCTTATTATTATAATACAGATGGATGCTTCATCTTTTTATAGCATCTTTTATTAGAAAGAAAAGTTAACTCTTACAATAATAAATGGGTACTCAGACTCTACAGTCACACAAGGTATCAGTTAATTGTAATGAAAAAGAATATAAGAAAGAAAAGAACCTTGTTTTGTAACTGTATCAAATACTACACCTCTGTAGTTCAACCACTTCTCTCCAAATATAGTTTCAATTCGTTGTATAGTTTAGAAAAGGATACCCTTAATTATTGCAGTAGTCCGAATTGAAACTATGTTGGTAATCTTTAAAATAAACTGATAACACCAGATTAGCAAATTACAATGTTGCGTATTGTTACAGTCTAGTGAATCTAACTCCTCTCTACTGGATATGGCAAATCATGTGCAACATTCACCTTCAGACACCTTTTAATAATGATTCTAATAAAGAAAAAACTTTACAATTGGTATCATTTGTTATTTTATTCCGGTTTGACCCACACAGTCGATAACCAATTGAACTAAAGATTAGGAGTTGGTTACTCCCTATTCAATCACTTATAATTTAAGGTGCCGTTTATCTTATAAGGATTCCATTTCATTCAAAAATTCATTAAATTCACTCTCAATATTCTTAATCAATGTAACCAATAAAAGGTTTACTATTGTAATTCATTAAAATGTACAATATAAAGTGACCTGTGCAATCAATTCAATGTTGAATAATTCTAATGTGCTCTGATTAATAAAGTGCCATGTGCAATTAATTAGTTCACCATTCCATTTAGTGACTTGTGCATAAATTAATTAAAATCTAGAAGTTAATCACTATGGTCACAATTAAGAAACCTCCTGGTTATCAACCTCTTGATTAAAAGTTGAGAAAAGTGAAATTGTATAGAGGGTGGAGTTGCTCCCAAGAATATAACTATAGTTTTTTCTAAGTCCCTAGGAGCACCACAAAGATGTAGAACGACAGGACCTGTAGGGCTGCGGTCTCAATTGTACCTTTCTATCTGTTTGAAAGAGGCTATCTTAACCTACAAAACCGCAAACCCCACAGTCCTTAGAAGAGAAAATAGATAAGTAAAAGAGTCTGAGAATATTAAAAAGATTTTTAGTTTCAATCCCGCCCCACCATCCGGTGGTTTAAAGCTAAAAACAAGGAGACCGTCAGTTGCCCTGACGCACGTTTCGCAATTCGCTTTTTCAAAAGGCAATTACCGCTCGCTTTCTATCGCGGTTATTTATAGCCGCATTCACTTCCGCATATCCTCTGTACTGACGTCATCCTCTCGCGAGATCACGCGTCCAACTATGACAGACGTGCATCTACGCGAGTTTCAATGACGGGCGCATACCTTAATTCCCAATTTCAAATCCAAAGATGTAAGGGGCTTCTTTGTGAGTTAACCCCTACATTACTGGAACTGAAGTGATGATTTTAAGGGATTGGATATGGCGGTTTCTATACTAATAATATATTTTTATAGCATCTGTGAATGATTATATTGAGATTAAAGTGCGTTCACACAGTTTTATGGATATAACAGCAGCAATCTGTTATGTATGATTCAGATTACTTACTGATTCTGTAGTTCAGCCTTTTTGGCTAAAGGTGATTGCTTAGACTAGACAGATATAACATTGTTACAAGAGAAAAGGTACAAGTGACAGTATGTCTTGTCTATGCAAGCACAGGATACACAGTAGACAACAGATAATTTCTGTAGAATCCCATTGTATACTACAGATCTTATCTATTATCTGCTGTGTAAACTATTGTAGTCGTTAATATAAGTAATTAGCAGCTTCTTCAGTTCAACCGACTGGGTGTGGGAAATTCTCGGCATATAAACTCTTTCACTAATCCAATCACAAGGGCACATTGTAACTCTTCAGAGAGGTGACATCTAAAATTCACAGAGGTGTTGATTCTGTGTAGTTACTGTGATGTGTCATGCAACTCCTAGAGAGAGGTGTTACTTGTGAGAGTTGCATGAATGGATGTGTGAAGTGTTCTGAAACTGCCGGGGTACAGATGTTAGAACAGCATTGTATGTAGCAGACAGGTGGTGTTGCAGGCCCCCGCCTCTGTTTAGGGATGGTTTCTCCACCTTGCCATGAATCGCCTCCAGGCCCGGATTTGTGGCAAGGCCGCATAGGCCGGGCCTAGGGCGGCGTAAGCAGTTTTTGTCAGAGCACTAGCACTGAGCGGCTAGTGCTCCGAAACCAAGCTAAGAGGATGCACATGCGCGCTATCTTGAGAGAAGGAGGGGGTGACGGAGTACGCTGGCCTCTGAGCGGATGCGCATGCGTGCTATCTTTAGAGAGGGAGGGAGCAACGGAGGACGCCGGCCTCTGGGCGCCCTCAGGGCAAATCTGGCCCTGATCGCCTCTTTCAAACAAGCAGTCTTCTTTATCCAAGATTTGGACATTGCTATCTTCAAAGGAGTGTCCCTTGTCTTTTAGGTTTAGAAAGACAGTCGAGTCTTGCCCTGTAGAGTTTGCCCTCCTAAGCAGTTGTTTTGTCTCCCCAATATATAGATCAGTGCACTCCTCGCTACACTGGACTGAGTATACCACATTGCTTTGTTTTTCTTTAGTCACAATATGACTATGAAGATTTTCATTCATCCAGGTCATGGTATATCTAATATAAGTAATTCAAAAAACAACTGGACTTGCTGAGTAATTATTGAAGACGTTTCACTACACCTTTGGGTGTACCATTTTTAGTAGTGAAACGTCTTCAATAATTACTCAGCAAGTCCAGTTGTTTTTTGAATTACTTATATTAGATATACCATGACCTGGATGAATGAAAATCTTCATAGTCATATTGTAGTCTTTCTAGTGCAAACACACCAGTTTTACCAGTGCAGGGTGAACCAGAGCTGGGCCAGTCATCCTAGACATATGCCTACTCTGCCTCCCCTAGTTCCACCCCTGGGGCAAACAGCACATTACATTGTCATTCCTTTAAAACAATTTCATTTGTTGGTGTTACTGTTCCTTTAAAGTAGATCTAAACAGCAATTGCAGTTATAATTAACTTGACTTTAGAATGAAACATATTTAGTTCCTTACAGAACCATGACGGGAAGGTCATATTGCTTAGCTTAGGCCCAAGCACATCATAGATGTATTTATATGAGCCCACACCATTTCTAGTGAAATACAGTGTTTCAGATGGTCAGGTCTTTAAGCCAAATACTACATCTTGGAGAGGGTGAAAAGAAGTTATTTGTAAAAGGCTGCATAAATAGCATCTATATTTTTCTTTGCCCCCAGAACAGCTGCAATTATCTCCATAAATATGTGTATTATAATTTGTAATTCTGCTAATAAGAAATAGATTTGAATGATTTCAAATATTAGTTTTGTTCTAGTTTGCATGTGCAAGGATCAATGCTTATATAAAAACAGATATAAGACTTTTAGAAAGTACATTCACCTTTCTGTGTTTGTTTTGTTTTTGTATTCTAGATCTTGCCAAATGCCAGTCCGGCTTAATAGAACTCAGCAAACTTCTCCACAACCTGGAATTGCTGCAGAGAACCCAATCAGCACCAAATTTCATTGACATGCAGGTAAAACCTCATTTAATAGACATATAATTCATAATAGTATATCCTTATAAAGTTTTTTGAGAAAAGGATCTTAGTTCTCACCAAAAAGAATGCACTGTACAAATCACATTTTTGGTTATATATAGATCATTAAGATTTCAGTACTAAAAAGTGTGGCCAATAGTTTTTTTGAAAATAACTCTATTACTTGACAAGGTTCTTTGGGGTTTAGTTATCAGTCTGTGTGCAGTCAGCTGGGTAATTTCTTTCTGGACTTAATTATGTTCACTACAAAAAGCATTGAGCAACATTCAGTTACACGAATGTAACCATGCAACTGTGTTCAGAGAAATGATGAGGTTGTGAAATAATGAAACAAATGAAAATAATGAGTTATGATCCTTTGCATATTTTTTCTTTCATATACTATACAGCAGAGTTACAGTGCTCCTTTTATAGATTATTATATTATATTAATGTAAAATACCTGACAAGTCACCAGAGAGCATTTGGGGCACTGAATTTGTGCACATTTTGGGAGTATGCAGAATATTGCATTAGAACCAAACTTGAAAAATAAAGTAATTTCCCCTTATTTTTTAAAATCAGTTTCCTCTGCTGGAAAAATAGGTTGTGTTTGAAATAGCAATTTGCATGTTGCTAGCTGCCTTCCACTTCTGTAAAGTGGAGTAGGTAGGAAGGAAAATCATTTCTCCACATTGTGGACACAAATATATGATTTAATCTATTTTGTGGTTTTTTTTTTTAAAGAAACACCATATTTTAATTCTATATCTATAAGGACAATAAAGGTTGAAATTCATAAGTGCAATATTATAGTTCCTCAAATGATAGAGGAATTGTACTTGTGACATGGGCTTCATCAGAACCCATTCTCTGTAGACCTTTTGACATTCTTTGCATGGAACATGCGCAATACTTCATTTCACAGGGCTGTTTATGCTTATTTTAGCATTGTCTCCCCTAAAATGAGACTTTAAAATCCGCCCTTAATTTAAACTTTTTCCCCCCTTGAAAAAAAAGCTCTTGTATCAGAGGCAGAGAATGGAAGGATCACTCAGTATGACTGCCCTAAGTGCTGCCAATCTCTGCATACTCTTCCTCTGATGCAAGGGCTAAGTCACTTTTTTCTAAACAAAAAGATGGCAGTTCCAGAGGGGAACGTGGACAATATTATGGCCCATAACCAGCGAGGAGGGTTGCTTTGTCCTGTACTGCAGTGTCCTTTTGTGTGACTTTATATAATCTTTATTCATTGTAGAATCCTTTTGTTGGGTTATTAGCACAGATGGTTCCCTGGAGGCCTGCGGGTTTGTCGGCCTTGCTTTAAAAGCTTTATTTCAGAGGACTGACAGCACAGTGGAGATTCATTGTTTTTATTCTCTTGAAAAAAATGTTAAAACCTTTTTTTGGTGGAACATAAAAACAATGATCCGCTTTACTGATATATATTCTCCTTAAAGTATGAGTTTAGTGTGATCAGTAAGACCACCTTTGCAATGGATATTCATTGTTTAGTGATGCTGCTAGGTTCTGCCGATGATTCTGCCTAATGTTTAGCAATTTTCATTCAGTGGACAGTGCCTAATATTTTGGCACCCCCAGTGAAATCAGACTTTATTTATTCTTTAAAAAGCACCAGTTATTTGGTTCAATGGGTGTTTGTTTTATTAAAACGTTTGCAGCTGTATAATAAAGCTTTCTATGAATGTCTTGTTAACGTCACTCCTTTATTGACTTTGCCCGTCTAGTCTGTAGAGCTAAGCAGACAGGTCCTGTCACATTGTACACTCACATCTCTTGCTTACTAATGTACTGTCTGTGTGACCTGTCTTTTCTTGTGTCTTAAATAGCATCCTATTCCTCTTAATTGTTTGTGTAATATAGGCTAACTGTGTAGATATATCAAAGAAAGACAAGCGAGCATCGAGGAGATGGAGAACAAAAAGTGTCAGCAAAGATGCAAAAATACATCTTCAGGTACACTGATAATTTCTCATAAATCCCCTTCCAAGAGTAATCTGTGTTGGCTCCATCAGGTTAGCTAAGACTTGAGCCTGGCCAGGATAAAGTTTGGAGGATGGTTCTGATTGCCTGCCTTCTAGGTAATATACTTCTCTGGGTGACCCCACAGCCTTACACACCCATGGCAAATGCAAAAAAAGTGTCAGCAAAGATGCAAAAATACATCTTCAGGTACACTGATAATTTCTCATAAATGGAACCTGCAAGATATTAACTCTGTCTGATACAGAAGCCCATGTATACACAATAGAAGGAAAGAAATGCTGTGTTTCTTTTGACAGAGGACTCTAAGCAACATTACTTTGAGGGTTTACTGGTATATTTATATAGACCTTTCTGATAAAAGTTACTTACTTTTAACCTTTCCTTCTCCTTTAATAAATTGGCCCCTTAATGTTCTTAACATATTATTTTTTGGTGAGTGCAACAGACCGGTTGTCTTTGTCTATAGTTCATTTTTACCTTTAAGTTTTGACCTTCTAGTTCAATAACAACTATTGCATGCTGCAAATTAAAATACTGCCCCACTACAAAGACAGAAATATGCTAGCAACGCTAAATAACCATCCACTCAGTGTCTTTTTCATTGCTTATAACTGTCATGTGTGTGTTTCATTGTCACTTGTGTCTTTGTTGAAGTTACTCTATAATGTGTTTTACAAGTGCTTTTCCCCAGTGTTGCCGATTCCTGACGCTTGCTCTCTGTCCTCCTATTGTACAAACACAAGCTATCAAAGTTATTCCTAAAGCTCCCCATAGACGCGACGATTCTTCTTGCCGAACGTCCGATTTTAGGGAAGCCCGACCAATCCTTCGAAATTATCGTGCAGTTAGTGGGATTCGAACGATCGTACATCTTAAGATTTTTCAGCCGACATCTGTCAGGAAATTGATCGGCCAGGTCAAAAATTCTTTGTCGGTCCCAGTGCAATCTATCTATGTTTGCAGGGCCAAGCAGGCAGCTCCCCTTTGTTTTCCTGGCAAATTGGTCTTTTTAGTTGATGGTCAATTCATACGATCGTGCGATCGTTCCGAGAAAATCGTGGTCTCACGATGAGGATCGGATCTTTTAAAAATCTCAACATCTATGGCCAGCTTAAAACAGAAAAAAAGAACAGCAACATAAGACTAATTGTGGGCGTACACTGCACAAGCCCATTTGCTAATTGCAACCATTCAACAGCTAGTTCTAAAATAAAAGCAAAAACCCGATTGATTATTGGTAACTGCACTTTTGTTTGGCACACATGTTCCTAAAAAGGCCCTAGGCTACCTGTATTTATTGCTCTACTTATGTACTTGTGCTATTAAGCTTCAGTTCTTAAAGCAGGATCGCTAAATAGGTGCAGTTTCTTTAATGCATAGAAGTGTCTTTTTTTTATAACCAGGGAGCTGCATTGGACACTGATTAGAACACAATAATATAATCAATGAAAAGATGTGTCCATAATCATTAGAGACCTGTGCTGCTTTCTGTATTCTCTAGGTTCCTTACAGTGCTTCGATGTCTCCTGTACGTCTGCATGCCTCCAACCCAAACCTCTACGCAGATGAAGAGTTCCAGAATCCTCCAAGTCATGTAGTTGATGCCCTGGAACTCGCATCTGATTACACAAAACTGCAGGAAGAATTTTGCCTAATTGCTCAAAAAGGTACAGTTGAAGGGTCACTTTAATAAATGTAAGGTGAAATCTAATGTACATTGTATGTTGTTGTCGTTGTAGAGTACTTTTGGTGATTTTTGATTGTGTACATACTGCAACACCTAGCAAAGTTACTGTGGGAGGAGGGGGGGTATGCTTTAAACCAGTGGTTCTCTAACTTTTATATTTCAAGCCCTCTTTGAAGGGCCAAATTTTAGTCAGGGCCTTCCCTTAGATAACAGCAAGGTTAGTGATTTAGGAAAACATCTGTGTATCAGCCATTTAACCATAGTTCTAAAGATATCTAGGGCTTACAGATATAGGAAATCCAATGATCTTTCTCCATAAATCTCACCTTTAATGGCATTCAGGTTAAGCGAGAACCACAGCTTTCAAACGTTGACTGCCAGCAATGTATAGGACTCGTTATGTTTGCATTTGAATATGATTTCTCTGTCGTATTAGGGGGACACAGGGAAGGATGGGGTTAAGCTCCATTCTCCAGGAGGCAGGACACTTGAATAGTAATTAAGGGGGCGTGTCGGGTCAGGCTTAACCCACACCCACAGTACAATCCTATTCAGTTTTTTTAAGTGTCCTGCTACCGGGAGGATGGACTACCATCTCATGGATGGATTCTTCAGGTCAGTCACAGACTGACACCTGGGGTGAGATGTAAAGCAGGGTTACCTGTTTTAATATGGTTAGCCCTCTAAGAGGTGAACCCACCGGGGTCTTTTCCCTAGCCTTGGGCTATACTGACCACCCAGACTAATTCCTGCACTTGGGGACTTGGGCAGAGGGTCTGGCCGGTGTGTACAGTCAGGGCCGGATTTACATAGTGGGTGCCCCTAGGCCCACTGCCGTTCATCGCCCCTGTCCCCTCCCCTTTATTCATGCAAATTTTCATCATCAATAGGGAAATTTAAAAAACTATTGTATCTCCAGCGCATCCCCAGTGTTTTTGAACCAATGTGGGTGTGGTTGGTCAGCATGCTGCCCCCCTAAAATCCTGCCGCCCTAGGCCCGGGCCTAGGTGGCCTTTCCACAAATCCGGGCCTGTGTACGGTAAGTGTCTTCAGGTGAGGGCTGTTACCCTGGGTCACTACCGGTATATTGTTTGGGGCTCATGGGAGCATATTATAGCACCCCTCTGTCCTAGAGACGCCATTAGGCGCCTAATATGCCTTCCCCAAACACAGCCCCAGCACATAAAGGAGCGCTTCATCCAGCGCTTGAGGCGGGGGATGTTAATCTAGCCAGGGAGGGAGAGAGGAGCCCTGCTCGTCACCTTGTTAAGCATTCAAGGATCCTTCAGATAGAAGGTCAGAAGGTTTTTTAAGAGCAATTTTCTCTTCTGCGGGATCGACACTACGGCCCTGCCTGGCTAGGGCTATTCGATCCTGGTCTGAGACACTAATTAAGGACATTCAAGGAGGTACTCCTCGAGAAGAAATGTTGTCAACTGCACAGGGAATTGCAGAGGCATCTAGTTATCTCTGCGACACCACCTTAGACGAATCTCAAATGACTGCACGCACCTCAGCGCCAGTATTTCGGGTGGACAATAAATTTGAAAAAATCCAACCTTCACCCAAGTCAGCAAAGTTAGGCCTCGACTTCAACACAGTGATGCAGACTGTAAGTCAAACAAGACAAGATCAGGAAACAAACAAGACAAGATCAGGAATCAAGTTAAATCCCTGCTAACCAACCAAACCACAACAGTACACAAAGCAATGCAAGTGTTAGGGACAATGGTGTCTGCTATAGAGGCAGTAACATTCACTCAGATACACCTCCGTCCACTTCAAGCCAATATCCTATCCTCTTGGAAAGGGGGATCACTAGCTCGACCACTTCGATTGTCACGCATGACAAAGGAAGCACTCCAATGGTGGCTGATCCCGAAAAAAGCCTGACCCGAAACCCACTTAATTACTATTCAAGTGTCCTGCCTCCTGGAGGATGGAGCTTAACCCCATTGTTCCCTGTGTCCCCCTTTCGACTACAGAGAAACAGATTTAACAGTGAGTACAAAAATCCTGTTTTTTACATCATTAGCTAACATCTTACAAAGCTAAACAAAGGAGATAGGAGAAAACAAATGTACAAAAAAAGTAAAGGGAAAAAATAAGACTGAGGCCTTATGGTATAGAGTGACTAGTAAAGTGGAGGTAGGTAGTTAGCTAGAAATGTTGTACATTATGGGGGTTATTTATCAAAGTCCGAATTTATCTCGACATGTTCTACCCATAACTCAGATTACATCCATTCCCGCTTATTTATGATTCGATTTTACTGAAAATGTGGTTCGCAGGAAAAAATACGAATTTCACGTTTTTTTTTTGATTTCCAACCGTAAACTCAAATTTTGTATGCTTTTTTCCCGAAAACTCCAAAATCTTCAAGGTATTGAACGAAACACAGCACACATCAAAAAATCATTGGGACTTCTCCATTTGACTTATATGCAACTTTGACGGGTCTGAGATGGCGGATTTTCTGATTCAGACTTTTTCATCCTCGGGGTATAATAGATTCCAAAAATTGGTGATTTTTTAAAAGTCCAATTTTGGCTTCTGTACCAGCCCAAGGCAACTACAGGCCTTTAGCAGGAATGATATATGCCTCCAAATATGCCCAGTATCTCCCCATCTTCTTTTCTGCTAATTTAATGAACATGCTCGTGTACATGCTTTGTGCTGCTGTCACTTACTGAGCTTAGGGACCAATTCAGAGTATACTGTGTATACAGAATAGAAATGTCACAATATAAGGCTAATTTGTACTTAATACAGATAATTACTACATGGCAGCACATAAACCAGTGCAACTAGCATCAGAATGTAATAATCAGCCCTGTAGCATCAGCTTATATTACATACAAACCTCATTTTCTGCTTGTAAACAACCCCTAAGCTTAGCTTCTCAACAGCTGCTCAGAGCAGAGGGTTTAGTTCTACTTTAAATAGGGTGGTATTTAAGTATGTAAATATGTAGGTAAAATACTGTATGACATTTTTAACCGTAGTCTTTTTAGGATTTAGTTCTCCTTTAAAGTAATCAATGCGGAATATGGAGTGAAAACCCATAACCCACCCTGCAGCTTCATCAATCCATCCATCTGTGCTCTCTGTCCTCCCAAAATCCAAAAGCTATTCATCATAGAGTCTGACAACCTGCTCATCATCTCCACCTACAGTACAAGCCAAGTGACTGCTCCTTTGTAAAATCCATGATACAGATGTAGAATTTAGACGCAGTAAAACTCAATGACGAAGCACTACAGCCAGTATCTAAGAAGGCACATATCTAAAAAAATGTTGTTTGATACAACAGTAGGACAGGGCTGATCTGCAATTTAATACACTTCACTTTGATTTTTAGAGCCTTTTAAAAACATTCATTATGCAGTTATGGTAAATTTTCATTAATAGGTTAACTTCTTTTGTTTTTGCCATTTTGTTGATTCTAACTTCCCTCAATGTTACTTTTCAGTCCATTCACTTTTAAAATCTGCCTATAACACTATTGCCATTGAGAAGGAGAAGATGAAGCAGATGGTTTCTGATCAGGATTACAGCAGCCAGAACACACAGATATCTCGCCTCAGACAGTCACTCTCTCAGGTACTGATGCTCTTTTATTTCACATGATTAGAATAAACTCCATTGTCGATGTATGATCAGAGCCATATTCTGCATAAGACTACCCACCTTTTAGTATGTAGTGGCACATTTCTGCAAATAAACAGTATGGAAATATGGTTTTGGTTTCCTACTGCAATATAAGCAAAATTGTATCTTGAGTCTGTGAGAAAGCATCAGTATGACTAGCAAGAATGTGAGGAGTTCTCTCTTAAAATCTTTAAGAAGCTTATGTGTATTTGTGCTTACAGTAAGTGCTTATTTGTATTCATTTGTCAGAATTATATGCAGACAGATTAACAACCTTTACAACAAATTTACTGTGTGGGTTGCAGGTATTGGCTAATATTAGTGCAATCCGCATTCTAGCAACAAATTGCTTTCTGTCTTGCCAAGAAAAAGCCACATTTGCTCAGATGATGTTTGATTGACCCATATTAAATCAGTGGAAAGTGAATCCCACAGAGCTTTGCATTAAGTAGATGAATTAGATTATTAGACATAGAGACCTCAACAGGTTATACAATGGTGTGTTCAATGCAGTAGAAGCTGCACACTCCTTTTTAATAATTTTTAAGAGCAAGGAAGGGTAGCTGCAGAGGATTCTGGGGATTTGTTAGCATTTGAAAATTATTGGTAGGGGCCCCTAAGGTGTTTAATCGTGTGCTGGGGGTGCTGTGTTATTCAAAGGGGAGGAGGCATATGGATTTAAGGGTATGTTAATGGTAAATTTAAGGGTATGTATTTTGATGTTCCTGCGGCGGGCACAAACCATTTTTTTTTTTTTTGGTGTGTTACTACCATTAATGTAGTCATTGTCTTAAAAGTTCTTGATATAACATGGGTGTGGTTTACCTGAGTGTGGTTTAAAGGAGAAGCAACCCCTAAAACCCCTACCCCCCTACCATACATAGACCCCCCTCTTTCTGCAAAAAGAAGCAGTATGATGCATCCTACTGTGTATGCAAATATACAGAGTTGGAAAATATTGTACAAAGATATACAATCTTACTGTGTAAATAAACAGAAATATTTTTTAAATAGGATATATTTTATTTTATGTGTGATTAAATGATTGATTTTTTTGATTGATTGACTAATTAGGGATCAGGATTATTCAGTCAAGAACTTTCCTACTGTTTCATCATTCTTTATTAATACTTGTCTAATTCTTTTTTGCAGGCACTGAATCACAACTCCGAACTGAAAAGCCGGCTGAATAGAATACACACAGAGTCGGTTATTTCTGATCAAGTCGTTAGTGTCAACATTATTGCAAGTCCAGATGAGGTAAGATAATGAGTGGAGACAGAACCAGGTTTAGGCAGCAGAGGTATGAGCATAGGGTGCAAAATTGGGGGAAGAAGGGTGCAATGACCTTAGGAATACACTGTAACTCTGCAGCAGTGTTGTAATTTGCAGCCACTGGGCCCACAAAATGGTGCCTGTAAAATCACCAATGTTTTTAAATGTGTTGTGAGTTACCAACAACCCCTGCCCAGCAAGGGGTAAGTGGAAATGCACCAGCCCAGGAAAGCAATTGCTCCACAAGCTATACAGGAAGTATTAACCACAATACTAACTCATGAAGCTAGGGTGGCAACGTTCAGTGCTACATGGCTTGCATCCTATAAGCCTATTAGCCACAATGTTATGTTAAGCTGTTAGTTGAAATAGAGTAGCCAGAATGCAACCAGAAGGCTTTGGCAATAGTTCAGTAGGGATATCCTGGTGCATTTCACAGTTCCCTGCTTGTTCCTTCACATGACCTTTTTAATAAAATAAAAAATGTGCACTTTAGCCTTTAAACTACCCTGTGGATCCATCTTGCTCCCTTGACAAATTCACTTACTAATGTATAGAATATTGTGCAGCCACTGAGTACATTCAGGGGCTCTGTTCTCCGACTAGGGGTTCATAAAATGGATGTGGGTTTTCAAAGAATTATTATGGCCCCATTATTATGACATTAATATTTTATATTCCTTTGCCATATTTGACTTTTATAATCTATGTAGTGGGAACATAGCTTTCTGTATAAGGTAATTCTAGTTTTTATTTTTGTTGCAGTCTTGTGAGCAAATGCAAGTTAGTCTGCCCTTATCACAGCAGGTGTCCAATGAGGGCAGATTGTCTATGTCCGAATCTGTGTCTGAATTCTTTGATGCTCAAGAAGTGCTTCTCTCAGCAAGCTCTTCAGAAAATGAGGTGAGTAAACTGGAATTCAATTGTTGTCAGTGTCTCATTTTAGTTTAGCCTGATACGTTTGCAAACAAAGTACAAAGGGTATTCAGAGGACTTATCCTTTCTCCTCCTCTTGCCTTCACCCATGTTACTTTCAGTCCATTATCGGACCTCTCTCTCTTTTTACATCCTTTTTCTTCATCAAAACAAACGAAATTTAACTTACCGTAATTTCCTTTTCCTTCAAGTCCATACAGCAGCACATTACGGGTTAACTCCCCCCTCCCCACAAGTAGGACGAGCACGGACCAATAGCCTTTAAGTATGCGCCTCCTCCCCCACCAACCCGTGTTATAAAAAAGTACACACACAACTGCATGTAATATTTATTAGGGTGGGCAAAAAAAGTGCTGCTGTATGGACTTGAAGGAAAAGGAAATTACGGTAAGTTAAATTTCGTTTTTCCTTCACGTCCTATACATCAGCACATTACGGGATATAGCAAGTAATAGGGTGGGATAATCACATCAATTCCCTTGAAGAACAGTTTGGAGCACTGCTCTACCAAAAGCTGCTTCCTGCAAAGCATCCACATCCAGCCTATAATGCTTGGAGAATGTATGTAGGCTTGACCACGTCGCTGCTTTACAAATTTTATCTGGTGGAACAAGAAGACGTTCTGCCCAAGACGTTGCCGGTGCCCTTGTCGAATGAGCCTTAATGAAAATTGGAGGAGACAATTTTGCAGCTATATAACAAGTCTGAATAGCATCTTTTATCCATCTAGATAGGGTTAACTTTGATACCGCCAGGCCTTTATTCTTCCCCGACATAGCAACAAAGAGATGTTCGGATCTCCTAAATGATTCTGTTTGAGAAAGGTACCTCTTTATCACCCTGCAGACATCTAAGGAATTATACCTCAGTTCTTCCTCTGTCACTGGTTTAGAACAGAAAGACGGAAGCCTAATTTCCTGGCTTATATTGATCCTAGACGGCACTTTGGGTGAGAAATCAGGAAGCGTTCTGAGTACAACTTGATCTGGATAGAATTGCAGATAAGGTTCTTTAGCTCCTAAAGCCTGAATTTCACTAACCCTTCTCGCCGAAGTTATCGCCGTCAGAAAAACCGCCTTGAAAGAGAGGTGCTTTAAATCGATCCTATCCAAAGGCTCGAAGGGAGGATCACATAACCCCTCTAAGACCGTGTTCAAGTCCCATTGAGGAACCGGGTCTCGGACCAATGGTCTTAATTTTTGTGCTGCCTTCATAAACCTCTGAATTAGAGGTACAGTGGACAAACGGATGCCTAAATAAGCTGAGATTGCCGAGATCTGCACCTTGAGTGTCCCAGGTCTTAAATTCTTGTCTAGTCCTCGTTGGAGGAAGTCTAGTATATCCTTAATTGTAGGAGAATCCACATTTACATTTTCTCTGAGGCACCATTCCTTAAAAACCTTGACTGTCCTAGAATAGGCTTTTAAAGTAGAACTCTTCCTGGAATGAAGAAGAGTACTAATTACTCTTTCAGATAGTCCAGATGATGTTAATAAGGGCCTGTCAACCTCCAGGCAGTGAGCCTCAGGCGTGTTAAATCCGGATGAAGTGCCTGGTCTTGGGAGATCAAACCTTTCACCTGGGGAAGAACCCAGTAATTCCCGTGGCACATCTTCATGACCTGGGAAAACCAGACTCTCTTCGGCCAGTAGGGAAGAACTATTATTACAGATGCCTGATCCTGGCGAATCTTCCGGATTACCCTGTTGATCATAGGAATTGGGGGGAAGATGTAAGCTAGTCTGAATCTCCAGCTGATTGTCATCGCATCCAGAACCCAAGGTTGGTCCTGCTGGACTAGAGAGCAGAATCTGGGAAGCTTGGTGTTCTTCCTGGTTGCCATTAGGTCCACTTCCGGAGTGCCCCAAAGGCGCATCAACTTCAGAAAAATATCTTCTTTCAAGGACCATTCCTTGGGATCCAACCTTAGTCTGCTCAGACGGTCTGCCAGAATATTGTCTTCCCCCTTGATGTGGATTGCTGATATGGCTAATAGATTGTTCTCGGCCCATAAAAGAATTCTTTGAGATTCTTTGAGAAGAATATGGGATTTTGTTCCCCCTTGACGATTCAGATACGATACAACAATTGAGTTGTCGGACTGTATCCTGATCGCTTTGCCTTTGATGAGCTCTGCAAAAAACATTAGGGCATTGAAAACAGCTCTCATCTCTCTGAAGTTGGATGAGAGAGATTTTTCCATGGCATCCCACACACCCTGGGCTGAATGATTCTTCATATGAGCTCCCCAGCCCAAGGCCGATGCGTCCGTTGTTACTAAGTTCCATTCCGGTTCCAGGATTGAGAGTCCTCTGAAAAATCTGTCTGTCTGGAGCCACCATTCGAGAGCATTCACAGTGTCCTGGGAAATTATCCAAGTGGAATCTAATGACTCTTCTGTCCTGTCCCAGTGAAGTAGAACTTCTTGTTGAAGAGGACGCATGTGTAATCTCGCCCATGGGACAGCTTCTATTGATGACGCCATCAGACCTAATACCTTCATCATCTGTCTCAAGGAGACTGGATATGGCCTCATGAGGTGTATTATCTGATTCTTCGTGTTGTGAATCCTCTGAGGAGTCAGCGTGACATACATAGTTTCTGTGTTGAGACACATTCCCAAGAATTGCTTCTGTCTGGATGGAAGAAGAGATGATTTCTCTTTGTTGATTAACCATCCAAGATGCTGCAGGATCTCTAAAGCTCTTGTCAAGTGTTTGTGAAGGAGAGACGCAGAAACCGCCTTGAACAGCCAGTCGTCCAGATATGGTACGACATGTATGCCCTCCTGTCTCAGCACAGCCGCAACTGAAGCTACCACCTTCGTGAATATTCTCGGGGCTGACGTGATCCCAAACGGCAACACCCGAAACTGGAAATGATGAAGCCGATCCTGAAGATACACAGCTATCCTCAGAAATTTCCTGTGACCCGGAAACATGGGTATGTGGAGATACGCATCTTTGAGGTCTACTGTGGCAAGGTAATCTCCGGGCTCCAGAATCTGAAGAACCGATCTTATGGTTTCCATCCTGAAGCGTTTTTTCCGGATGAAGCGATTGACAAATCTGAGGTCTATAACTGTTCGAAAAGACCCGTCTGTTTTTGGCACCAAAAAAACAATAGAATAAGTGCCTGATCCTTCCTCCAAAGGTGGAACTTTTTCGAGCACCTTTTTGACGCAAAAAGAATGAATTGCTTCTTCTAAAGCTCTTTGTTTTTGAATAGAAGCATTTTTGGGAGTGGGAAGATATCTTGCAGGAGGGAATTGGTGAAATTCGACCTTGTATCCTTCCCTGATCAGGTCTAGAACCCATAGATCCGATATTAGATCCTGCCAGTGTCGAAGAAAAAAGGTCAGCCTTCCTCCCACCTGAAAACTTCTGGCGTCAGAAATCCCACTTTCGGCCTGAAGGAAAAGATCTGTTCTTTCCCCTATTAGCCCTTGATCCAGTCTGAGACCTGAGCTGATTCTTCTCTTTTTCCTTCTCACTATATCTTGGCTGTCTTGCCCTTGCTGGAGACCTCTTTTGCCGACGAAAAAAGGAACCTCTCCACCTAGACCTCTGCCTATCCTGGGGCAGAGTCTTACCTTTATCATCAGACATCTTCTCCATAAGACTGTCTAATTTTGAGCCAAAAAGGTGGCCCGGTTCAAAGGGCATATTGCACAGATTAATCTTAGAGGTATTATCTGCTACCCAAGGCTTCAGCCATATCGCTCTTCTCGCTGAGGTGGAAAGGGCCATGGTCCTAGAAGCCAATTTCAGAGACTCAATTGATGAGTCACACAAAAACTCGGATGATAATTTAATCACATTCATTGACTTAAGAAGTGATTCTCTTGAGACCTTATTCTCGATATCATCCTCCAACTGGGTCAACCAGTTTCTCATAGCTCTGGAGACGGCCGAGGCGGCAACCAATGGCTTGCATTGGGCCGAGGCAGAAGAATAAATGCGTCTCAAAGAGCATTCAGCTTTACGATCCATCGCGTCTCTCAATCCTGAACCATCTTCCACTGGAATTGTAGTTCTCTTTGAGAGCCGCGCAACTGCCACATCCACCACTGGGGGAGCTTCCCAAGACTTTGCTTCATCGTCAATTGGGAACAGAGACTTAAATGTTTTATTTAAGATTGGTGCTTTATCGGGCGTCTTCCATTCAAACTGGATTAGGTCCTTAATAACAGGATGTAATGGAAAAGCTTTACCTTTCTTAACGGATTCCTGAGACTTATCCATATCAATCACTTTCCCTTCTTGAGCTTCAATTGCTCCCTTAACAGCCTTGATCAGCCTAGAGACATTATCCGCTTGAAAGAGGGACGTGTCAATTATCTCTTCATCTGAAGAAGAAACAGCTTTATCAATCACAAAAAAATCACCTTCACCAACAGACGAGGGAGTATCAGGAGTCGATGGTTTAGGAATATCCTTAAGGAGGGATTCTTTGAACTCCAAAAAAGTCTTCTGGAGCATATCTTTAAACCACTCCATAGCTTGCTCTGGCTGACCAGGAAGAGGATCCTTTTTAGCAAGGCAATTCTCACAGCGACCCCTAGGATATGCATCCGGGAGCGGGGTCTGACACTCTCTACAGGCAAGATGTTTAGACTTCGATGTTCTTTTCCCCTTGGCTTGCTCCATTTGGCTGGACATCTAAAAACAAACAAACAACATCTCCTTGCCAGACCTCTTTATCACCCACTGAGAGATGAGAGAAAGAGAGAGAGAGAGCAGGATAGTACAATGAAACAAAGCTGCACAGGCTACTCACAGTACCTCAGTATGCTTTGCAGGTGGCTGCAGCCCCAGGCAGAACGACCCCGTCGATTCTTTAACTGCAAAAGGGCATTGCGCCCTGCAATGAATGGATTTTTAAACTTGCCGGTTCTGATGACGTCACCGGCGTGCGCAAACCCGGAAGAAGCGCTACTGCGCATGCGCCCGCTCCATTCCACGGACTTGCAGCCTGTTCGGTAGTTCCCCCTGCGGTCTTCAGAGCTCTCAGGCTCCGGCATCCTGATCTTCAGTCCTCTGCTCCCTACCTGCAGGCAGGTAGGACGAAAAAAACACGGGTTGGTGGGGGAGGAGGCGCATACTTAAAGGCTATTGGTCCGTGCTCGTCCTACTTGTGGGGAGGGGGGAGTTAACACGTAATGTGCTGATGTATAGGACGTGAAGGAACTCCTTCTTTCTATCCCTCGTCCTTTGCTTCCCTTTCTATGCTTAACCTTTCTTTTATCTAACTCATTCCCTCATGCTATTTTCTCAGTGTGCCTCTCTACTGCCTTTTTTATTTGTTCCAATTTTCCTCTGCATTGCATTATTTTACTATTGCACAATTGCTTCTCCCTTTTTGGCCAATCGGTTTTATCCATCCTTCTTAGGATTTATCAAAGTTTTGCCTAGCTCCCTTCTCACTGCAGTCCCTTCCTCTTTACTGCCTTCATCTACCCTTTCCTATAGCTGCCACTCTCAGTTCCCACTATGCTGCTCCACTTTCTCCATCTTTGTAAAGCTACATACACCGTTAGGAACTCATATTAAGTGCTACTGGTTTCAGCCTTTCTTGTGTAATGCTGACAAAATGACATATAGCATTTATTATGAAAGGTCGATTGCTCCTACATAAATGTCGATCCATTCAGCTTTAATATACTTAGTTACTGCTGTATAGTATTGCCATAAAATGTATAGTATTCATATATGGCTTTTGAAGCAATCATTGCTGTTTCCTATACAATATATGAGGTGAGAAGTGAATGGTTTATATATCCATTAAAGGTTTTTTTTCTAGTTGTTAAAAAAAACAGAATATATAGATTGAAGAAACAAGTGGTAAGTCACATTAAAGGTTTGTAGATGGCTGTGTTAAAATTCCAAATGCAGCTTACATAACAGTTCTGCCTGGATGATGCATTGAATGCTTAATAAATTCATAGACTACAGGGCTATATTACATCAAACACAGAATGCTAAATAAAGGCACACTAAAACAATTCCAATGAATATATTATGTGATCCATTCCCCTCTTATTAAGCACTACTTGCCTATGTGGTTGTTCATTTAACAGTTTTAACAGAGGTTTAATTTATTTGGGATGCTATAACAAGAACTACAGTCAAGTGCTACTTCAGTATTAGTCTAGTTGTGGTTATGTTAACCACAACTGCACAGAGGGGGAATACATATTAAAAGACCCACTGATATTGCACTAATAATTTCATTATGGGTCATTTGTGGTTTCTAGTTAAAGGGATCCTGTCATCGGAAAACATGTTTTTTTCAAAACGCATCAGTTAATAGTGCTACTCCAGCAGAATTCTGCACTGAAATCCATTTCCCAAAAGAGCAAACAGATTTTTTTATATTCAATTTTGAAATCTGACATGGGGCTAGACATTTTGTAAATTTCCCAGGTGCCCCTGGTCATGTGACTTGTGCCTGCACTTTAGGAGAGAAATACTTTCTGGCAGGCTGCTGTTTTTCCTTCTCAATGTAACTGAATGTGTCTCAGTGAGACGTGGGATTTTACTATTTAGTGTTGTTCTTAGATCTACCAGGCAGCTGTTATTTTGTGTTAGGGAGCTTCTATCTGGTTACCTTCCCATTGTTCTTTTGTTTGGCTGCTGGGGGGAAAAAAGGAGGGGGTGATATCACTCTAACTTGCAGTACAGCAATAAAGAGTGATTGAAGTTTATCAGAGCACAAGTCACATGACTTGGGGCAGCTGGGAAATTGACAAAATGTCTAGCCCCATGTCAGATTTCAAAATTGAATATAAAAAAATCAGTTTGCTCTTTTGAGAAATGGATTTCAGTGCAGAATTCCGCTGGAGCAGCACTATTGACTGATTCATTTTGAAAAAAAATTTTTTTCCCATGACAGTATCCCTTTAATAATACCACCTTCACTTCTCAAAGATTGATGCTGTTTGATGTAATAAGTCCTGTTAGTGATACTATGAGAAAGGAATGTCTTCTACTATTAAAAACTTTATCCAAAGTCAGAATTGTAGTTGGCATTGAACTCTTTATGTAACACAGGCTCTTACATTGCTTGTTATTTAACAACCTACAGTATAATCTTTAGATCTCATGTTATGTGCTGTTGTGCTTGAGCACATTAATCTTTCTTGATTAAACTTTGCCCTCTGTATGTTATACATGCACAAAGATTGTAAGCTCTATGGGGAAGGGATTTTTTTCGGTGTCATACCACATGCCACTAAGTTGCTATATATTTATACTTCTTTATTTATTTACTATTATTTATTATAATGTTGTCTTCCCTGTGTACTTTTATATAAAAGTATGGGATCAGTTATCTGGAAAACCAATATCCAGAAAGCCCCGATTTCTGGGAGGGCCATCTCCCATAAACCCCATTTTAACCTAATAATTTACATTTTTAAAAATGATTTCCTTTTTCTCTGTGATAATAAAAGGGTGCATTGTACTTGATTCTAACTAAGATATAATTAATACTTCTTGGAGGCAAAACAATCCTATTGGGTTTAATGAATGTTTACTTTAGTAGACTTATGATATGGAGATCCAAAATACAGAAGGGTCCCTTATCCGGAAAACCCCAGGTCCCGAGCATTCTGGATAGCAGGTCCCATACCTGTATTGTAAAATTGTAAAACTCTGCATATCATAGTAACACTTTATAAATAAAGTTGTACATACATACATACAAATGAGGTCCCTGATGAGTAGCACATTCTGATGGGTTAAACATGTCTATTATTGTTTTGTGTATATTTCTCTTTTTATTTTGTGCATATTCCTTATGGTTTATCAGGACCTTAAACAATGAAGTGTAAGCATTGTTCCTAGTAGTACTTCTTAAATGTATTGTACCGTTATTATTATGCTGAGACAATTATATCTGTGATTTAAGTAGGGGCCAATTCATCACTAAGTATTGATTCTCTGGGTGTCTGCTCAGGCTCCTATGCTTTATATTCTGTCTTTACTTCGTTTTTTTTTTTACTTCCAGGCCTCAGATGATGAATCGTACATCAGTGATGTCAGTGACAATATCTCAGAAGACAACACTAGTGTGGCAGATAACGTGTCTCGTCAAAGTACTGTATACAAACATTATGAATTATTTTAATATTAAGATAGATTGTCTTTGTGTTCATGATTGTGGTCTGACTACACTTAAGTCAAATAATTCTGCAGAACTGCAGAAAGCCATTGATAAACAATGAAAATAAGGTGTATTGCTGAATTCATGTGAGGTCAGAATCTATTCTGTATATCATACATTATGGTGATATAGTGTATTATTCATTCAGAAGAAAGTCTGCTCCTAGTGTGGTCAGAATAGTTAAATGAAATAAACCTCATCTGTAAGGCTTATCTTACTTTTATTTAAATTTAACTGGAAATAAGTTATGAATTGTTCAGGCAGAACAGTCATTCGTTTCATATTAGCACATATAAAAAAAGAGTAAGATCCCCAACACCATGTGACATGTAAGAACTGACAATGTTCATTGCCCATAAAAATCTATGCAGCATTTCGGAACATACCTTGTATTGTAAGAGGGCTACTGTAGTGTAGAGCTGTGCTGCAGCAATAAGAAAATCTTCCGTTTGAGGTTTCAAGAGTTAACACAATTACATTAGAAACAAGAAGTACATAAAATGTGGTAGACCAACTTTCTATTTCATGAATCTGAAGTGCCTTAAAGGACCAGTAACATTAAAAAATTTTTTTTCAAAATTCGTTAGTATAGAACGAAAAATAAACATCAAGGCAAATTAAACTTTTAAATTGCAAAGCCTTTATTAAGATATAACTTACCAAAACTCCACTTCCTGTCCTCTTCTAAAACGGCGAAAGGGCGACCATCCATGCAGCGGTGTTCAACTTCTCCTCCCTGGCTATTCTAGTGACAGTATGTGAAGGAGGCAGAGGTCCGCTCTGCAGCGCTTCCCCTATTCCCAGCAGTCGGACTTTGACTCCAGCCTTTCCTCCTCCGGCGAAAAAGAAGAAGAGGAGGAGGGCAGCCTCTCGCAAGTGTTGTCTGCAGGCGCACTGATCTGCTGAAGAATATCCCCAGAACTACAGTGCACAAGCGCATGGACAACCCCCTTGTTCCCGTGATGTTCCCACCTGAGTGTGCCTGGGGCTGGCAGTCCCTGCTGCTGCAGGAGAAGGCGGCGATTTTAGATTCCAGTTGCGCCGAACCACTTGCTATCCATCGATGCGCTACGATTGCGGGCTACGAGCCGGTAGCACTCCCGGCTCAAAGGCGGAGCGGAATGCCACGGTTTGCAGGAGCTGTGTACTTGGCCGCCTGGAAAGCCTTGTGTTTGCGCAGCTCCTCCACGTCGCACTGATCCATGCGCTTGGGGATATTCTTCAGCAGATCAGTGCGCCTGCAGACAACACTTGCCGCTGGAGAGGCAAAGGCTGCCCTCCTCCTCTTCTTCTTCTTCTTCCTCGCCGGACGAGGAAAGGCTGGATTCAAAGTCTGACTGCTGGGAATAGGCGAAGCGCTGCAGAGAGAATAGCCAGGGAGGAGAAGTTGAACACCGCTGCATGGATGGTCGCCCTTTCGCCGTTTTAGAAGAGGACAGGAAGTGGAGTTTTGGTAAGTTATATCTTAATAAAGGCTTTGCAATTTAAAAGTTTTATTTGCCTTGGTGTTGATTTTTCGTTCTATACTAACGAATTTTTAACAATTTTTTTTTAATGTTACTGGTCCTTTAAGCAAGATTTTTGCTCCTGAAGATCCGTCATTGGTTATCAATAATACTTTTTTGCAAACATCACTGCGCCTAAAACCATCCAGGTAGACAATAAAAGCTAACCATAAAATCCTCCACGAATGCCCTAGATATTACCCCCTAACATTGGTCTGAAAAAACAGCCCTAAAATAATTAAGTATAAAAAACCTACACACTCTTATCCTCTTCATGAAACCATAGACATTAAAACCTTTGGAGAAAAAACCCTCAAACATTTTATAAAACTCTATATGATTACTAACCTTAAAAGTAGTGAAAAGCCTAAAAAGCCCTTCAGCAAAACCCTAATCCTAAAACACCTTACACAAGGTTAGAGATATATAATCTCATGGTCATAGAGTTGCTGTTAAATGCAACATAGTAGGTACTGGATCCTGACACTATTCTGTAATAGAGAACCTAGCCTGGTTAGGGTTAGATGGGCTAAATGGAGCCAAAAAGCCCTTCACATGAAAGACATGTATTACTTGCCTCATGCCATATATATAGCACTGCCTTAATATCACGAACAAGAGGTTAACTCTCACATAAGGCATTATGGGCAGAGACATGCAAATCAAACCTTTATCTCCCTTTGGCCAACTATGCATCCAGAACCACTGGTTTTATAGCACAGATACAGCCTAATGGTTCAGAGCCATATATCCAAACTCACAGACAACCTGGTTCAGTTTTGTACAAGATATTGGCACATGGCTTCTGAGTGGGTAGGACTTTTGGAGTAGTGAAGTAGAGAACCTAGTGTGGTTATGGTGAGAAGGGTTAAAAGCAGCTAAAAAGCTCTTACAAGATCTAATAAGTTCTAAACATGCTGTCTGCAAGTTTCATTTTGTTTTCATACTATATAAATTTAAACTGTGCCATGTAGTCAGTTCAACCCTGACTGTGGAAAGGCAATTCCATGCACTTTCAGACCACAGAAGCATTGAGTCAGGCCATAAGTGGACCTTTCTTTTCCTTCTTTTCAGACAGTTAACTTTGATGCAGCACAGTCTATTTGGGCACATCTCCTAACAGAGGAAATAACACAATATGTGTGGCCAACAGAGCACTACTCTACTCTACTCATGTTTTCATAACAACCGTGAAATAGTTTTGCTTGCAAAGCTTAAGCAAGTTTTAACCCACTGGCAACAAAATTGCAGTTATTACTAAAAAGAAAAATATATATATATCATGAATATCAATTATAAACTATCTTAGAACACCAATGTCTACATCATACTAAAAGGCATATTGCTGTATAATAAGATGAAATGTTTTACAGCAAAATTACAAATTTACATAGATATTTTTGTTGCCAATATTAACATTGAAATCCAACCTTGTGTTACATATACATAACTGTGCTCTGTTTCTATTCTCTTTTAGTTCTATATGGAGAGCTATTAGGTGGAGCCTTTAGGACAGGCCGGCGAACTTGCCTCCCTGCTCCATCGCCAGATACCAGCAATATCAACTTATGGAATATCTTGAGAAATAACATTGGCAAAGACCTGTCCAAGGTTTCCATGCCAGTGGAATTAAATGAGCCTCTTAATACTTTACAACACCTGTGTGAAGAACTTGAATACAGCGAGCTGTTAGATAAAGCTGCCGAAACAGATGATCCTCATGAACGTATGGTAAAGTATATGCTACTGAGCAAATCTTCTGGGATATCAATATTAACATGTTCTGTTTTATACTTGCTACTCACAGTGGAGCTGATTTATAAACATGGGTGCTAAAGTGCACCACTGCAACTATCCATAGCAACCTGTAGTTGACTATTCAAAGGTAATTGCCGATTGGCTACTATTAGCAACTGCACTTCTGCAATTTAGCTCCTATGTGCATTATACAAATTATAGATTTTTTTTTTTACATTGGTAGGAATTTGGGAAAACTGAGTTATTGAATGTAAATGTGATAGGAATCTTAGATAATCAACTCTATAGTGGGAGGGACTGATGTACAAATGCAAAAATTTAATAAATAAACTAATTATATTCTACCTAAGAGGTAAGGTTACTGGCACGTGAATAAGCCCAGAGGTGATTTTGAGAGAGCAAACAGTCAGTGATGGGTTCTTACTAAGTTGTTCCAGTTTTGCAAAGAAGTAGAGGAATCTCCATGTTATTTCAGATTGATTCCTTGGATTGTTATGCAATTTCTTCACTTTCTGCACACCACATACTGTAATTGAAACTAGGACAGATACATTTATTCATCAAAAGAAACAGGGCAGGTTTTACATGTGAATGCAGGGTGAGTGCTAATTAAGGCTGGTGATATTCAGAGAGCAGTAACTGGGGTATCTCTCTTATGTGTGAGGGAAAGGTCTCTCGGTGTTCTGATTTTTGTGTTTATACAAGCAATCTCTTGAGAATTAACTCACATCACTCCATGATTTATATAGAACAGCTTCAGAGCATTGTGCCCAGTTGTTGCTCTGGGACTTATTAGCTGGAGATTGTTGATGCTTCTGCTGAATGAAATTGCTGGAAAGCTTCACACTAGAAAACAACAATTGCAAGAGAAAAAAAATGTAAGTTCCTGCAGACAATTAAAAGGGAAATCACAATTCCAAATTTTTTTTTTTAAAGTGACATCATATGTTGAAAGACAAAATTGTGCCAGTGCATTAAATATAGAAAGAATCTGCTTTAACATGAACCTGTCACCCAGACATAAAAAGTTGTAAAATAAAAGTCCTTTTCATATTAAACATGAAATCCAAAATCTTTTTTTTTTTTATTAAGGCACGCATAGCTGTTAAACCCATATAAAATCTCAGCTATCAATCAAATATTGCTTGCCCCTCCTCTATACCTTAGGCATAGGGGAGGGACAGGCAATTACTTTCTCTTTCCATTCAGCAATTCCTAGATGTCACTGCTCTCCCCACATTCCCTCCGCTCTCTTCACCATTTGATTGAGTAACTTGTGCATGTGGATGGACACCAGGTCCCCCATTCTGGTGCACAAACAAGGTTTTCAGATGATGTAAGGCTTGTCTTAATAACAGTGCCCACAAAATGGCTGCTTGCTATAATTATGAATTCCCAGCCTGAAGGAAACAAGATTCAAATAATTTATACAATTTATACAGTGTATGGTAATTAAACTTTTCTTGACTAATGTGATAAAATAGGATTTGTAATAATTTTTTGGGGTGATGGGTCCCCTTTAAAAAGATGGGTTTGGGCTGGTTTATTGGAAATTTCTACTAATCCTTAATCCTACTAATTCTGCCACTGTTCATTCCTGCTGCCTCCTTTTCCAGGAAGTGCAAGGGAGCTGGTAGCACTCAGCACACCACACTGTAGAATAGGAACCAATCAGCAGCTGGACTGACCTAATAGGGAACTGAAGCCTGTGTTTGCTTGTGTGACTGCAGGGCCTCTGGCACATTACAAGACAGCCACCCTCATTTGAAACATAGACAGGGACCGTAGCAAATCAATAGGGTGCCATTTCGAAAGATAATTTTTAGCCCAGAGTGAAACCAGCACAATATAGTATTCATTATTGCCTAAAAAATTCATGGGATTTTCAGTTATGCCATAAGTCTCTTTTAAATCTCTATAGTTTAATACAGCATATCAAAATGAGAAATCATATACAGTAGTTGTTGCATATACAGTACACTAGCTTTGGTTCCAGTGGATTGTTTTACATTTCACAATTCATACTTCTATATCATTTACAGGTCAACTAGCATTCAGCCATTTCCCTTTTACCTGTCATTAATCTGACCTCAAATATCAGTTGGTGAATCACTGAGTTTTAGATTCGCAGCACACATGCCTTTTACTATACCAGCATTTTCTTACAGGTATAGAAACTCTCGGATCCTTCCATACATTGTCTGTAATAGAAATCTGCCTGACTCTTCTAGTACTGAACAGGTGGATTTTGTACATAAAACATATATGACATTGGCACATACAGTGGGAAAAATGCTATGTGCTATGTGAGTCTGCTTCCATACTATGATGTCTGGAAGCACTGCATTACTGCAGAATCTCTGTGTAGTGATCCCATGTTGCAAAATAAATGTTATTTTTTATCTTATTTACTTTTCAGTGCAGCCATATTATATGCCTGTTGCACTCTTCCTCGCAATGAGTTGTGACAAAAATCATGTTAAATTACAGTACTTATGTGCTCTACACACTTCGTATAGTTATGCTCAGCACCGATAAGTCCTTCCTGCCTTGCATTCTGAATTGAGTGCTGCTGCATCAATTGACACTTGGTGCTGTGCAAACCGTGTGCCTCCTCCTCCTCTTTGTACAGCACCGCACATGATAAAACACCATAGGACAGGAGCACACAGGCAGATTCGGGGAGATATAGTCGCCTGGAGACTAATCGTTCTTCTGCCGGTCAACAATTTCCCCGAACTGCCTTCCGCCTGCTAAAATGAAAAATCGTCTGCGCCAATGCACACGCGGCGCTTCAATTTCTGAAGTTGCCCAAAATTTCCTTGTGAAACGCTCCATGTGCATCCCGCCGGTGATTTAGATTCTAGCCGGTGGGGAGGCAGTTCTGGGAGATTAGTCGCCTGAAGAAGAAGCGATTTGACACTGGGCAACTAATCTCCCCCAGTAGCTTTGTGTGCCCCTGCCCTTAGGGATGGTACTGATTGTAATAATTTGTGAGTAAAATGGGCTCATTTGCAGTGTCCCAAGAAGTGAGCAAAGTGCAAATAAAGACAAAATTGCCAATTTTTTTGTTTTTTGCCAAACAAAATAGCCACAGCAGCACAACCCACCCCCTGTCATGAATGACCCCAACAATTGTTCCTTGTGTTCTGCAGAGAGGTTTGGTAGTCTTGCTCTATTAAACAATTTTTTGGATAGGTCAACCCGGACAACTATTCATCTGCCAGCAAAGTGCTTTTATTAATCTGTCATATGCCTCCTGTTCCTCTTTGTCTTTCTTTTCTGTATGCTCATCTCATTTATGAAGAAACCCATTGCAAGTATTTAAACTTGCTTGTACAAGCTTCATATACCTTTAAATATGAATATTTGTTTTGTTTTTTTTGGTGTAGGATCACAGTGCTTTAGAATACTGTCTACATCATTTTCCCAGAATGTTTTAGGCATGTAATAAATACATCATTAGTGTAGTAGTTGGAGGGGAATTAACAATTACAGTTGTTATTGAATAAATAATGTATTTCCCATTTTAATTGAATGGAAAGGTAGTAGTCTAACATAATTATGGTATGTAACTTATTTGGCAGTTTACAGTATGCCAAACCACCTACCGTAATCAATATGTAATCAATATGGTAGTACGTCTTCTGTACATGTGAACAGAAAGAGTAGCCTCTTGAGGTTGGATTCAATAATCTATAGCAGTCAGAGGGTAATGGTAGAAAAGATAACTGTTTTCCAGATAATAAGAACGAGAAACCTGGCCTAAATGTGCCATGTGTCTTGGGTTAATTCTATTGTTGGACTTGCTTTCTGTGCTTAAATCTTCTATTTTCTAGTTGTATCCAGCGGTATCCATGGAACTTTCTTTCCTCTGTTTCCCATTGGAAAAGGGCTATACTGGGTTTCATCTTTTCAGGTTATAAACGTTTTGTGTTTCTGGGAAGAGTTTATTCAATCTTCATTCCAAGTTATTATAAGGAGAAGTGATCTGTCACAGCATTGTTAAACAAGAGTCAGGAACCAGATTTCTTCCATCATTAGTGCCGATGTCCTGGTAAGCAATGGAATAAGGAAAATGGAGCAATCCCACCATATACAAACTGCAATTATCTAACCTAATTCATACAATGAGTAACATTAGGAGAAGCAACAAACAAATCTAAACTCTATTTCCTCTAATGGTTTTCTACTCTGTTTAAATACATATATGATTTGCCTAAGGATACAGACTAGTCTCAATGGAAGGTATTAATCTTCTGTAGTTTAAGAGGTTCTATAGCTACTATTGCTTTATCCACTTTAATTATTTATCTGTGCCCTTGGTCAAAATGAGCCTTTCAAATAAGAGCACTTGACCAACATCTATTATGTGCAATTTTGCAGGGCACAGAGATCCTGTGCTACTTTGTAGCACTTTACCATGTTTGGAATACAATAAAAGCCTTCTTATCTTACCAATAAAAGCCTTCTTATCACAGATGCCAGCCATGCCTGCAGAACCACTGTTTTATAACTACAGATACAGCCTAAAGATCCAGAGCCATAAATCCTAATCTGCAGACAATCTGCTTCAGTCTTGTTAGGTTACATCAGTGGAAGACTTTGGAACCTGGCTTCTGAGCAGAAAGACTTGAATAGCAACCAAAGGAGGAATCTGGGAGCATAGGGTGGGGGAAGCTAAAAAGGGCCAAAAATGTTTTCACTGTGCAGTAATATAAGTCATAGCAGAAGATATGCAAATGTCTCATGCTACGCACATTTGATAGAGGTTTAATTCTAACTAGTTATGGTAGGATTGATGCACACATTCCTTAATGTCCCTATGGACAAAGGGTGTTTTATATTCGTTATGCAACAAACTATAGCATTCATTTAAAACCAAAAACAAGAGTTTGAACTGTTATAAGAAGGCTTTTACAGGCAATTATTGTATAGCGAAAGCTTTTGGCTCATTTTATCCTTCCCATACCTAACCCAGTGCTTCCCAAAATGTTGGGCGACCCTATATGTTGTAGAGGAGGGCTGAGGCAGTGGCAGGGGGCCCAACCTGAAGGCAGGTTTGGGGAGAATGCTTACTTGGTCTCCTAGGCACACCAGAAAGCCTAGCCTGAACGTCAGTTAGGATGACTTTTAAAGCCAAACAATATCTTAGATATACTTGGAACTATGGCTAAATAGCCAATAGCTACCAATAGTGATGACCCGTTTTGCTTCACTAAAATTCGCGAAACAGAGACAAAATTTGTTTTGATGCATGATAAATTACAAAAGTTACAGAATTTACAAAATTTTTCACCCACTAGAGTCTATGGGCGTCATTTTTGCGGCGAAACTTGGTGAAAAATTACGCTCATCACTAGCTACCAATGCTTTTTTGTAACCACGTTATTAGCTAAGAGAGTCGTTGACCTATGGTTAAACTCAAACTGACAAAGTCACACAACCACTGCCCAATCTTGCCATGTTTTGGGAATATTTTGTTTCTACCCATATTTGGGGTAAGCGATGTGACCCGCTTCCACCTCCTCTGCTACGCAGCCTTTTCATCTGCCACGCTCTGGGTTTGACACGCGCTTTCATCTCTCGCTCTCGGCCTTCTTTGAGGCCATGGCTGCTATCTATGATGACTCTGATTGTTCCGCCTCTGCTGATTCTGCAATCCACAGCCTTGGGCAGGGCAAATGGTGGTTCCAGGAATATTGTACTGAATTCCGCTGCTGGGCGGTAGAGATGGACTGGAATCATACTACCTTACGCAGCCAATTCAGGGTGGTGCTTTCCAAAGCTGTCAAAGACAGACTAGTTAACTTTCCTTCTCTGCTCACCCTTGATTATTTTATGCACCTCGTTATTCAAATTGATAGAGGCATAGGGAGAGACGTCAGGAAGTAACCCCTGCAGTTATCCCTCCTAATCTCACCTCAGAGTTGGCACCCAAACCTCAAGTTTTTGGCCCTGGAACCATGCAATTGGGTTCTACCCATTTGTCTTCAGAGGAAAAGGGTTGTAGGTGGGCTAATGGGCTGTGCCTGTATTGTGGGGACAAAGGGCATTTACGCGACACATGTCCCAGGAAACCGGGATAACAGCAAAACCTAAACAGGCATGGGGAGTTCTGTTTGGGTCATGCTATCTCTGCTCCCCAACAATTCTCTTCCAAAGTACTCATTCCAGTCCTCTTAGATTGGGTTAAGGGTTGCTTAAAAAGTTCTTCCTTTTTAGATAAAGGAAAACCTGGAAAGAGAGTTCATAAGGCCCTTCTCTTCTCTTGCGGGTGCCAGCTTCTTTTTTGCAGAGGACAAAGATGGTGGCCTAAGGCTGTGCAAAGATTATAGAGGTCTGAATAAGATCACGGTCAAGAATCATTATTCCGTTCCCTAGACCTCTGACAGCTTTGATAGAGTTAAAGGTGCCATAATCTTTTCCAAACTCAATCTAAAAGACACATATGATTTAATCCAAATCAGGGAAGGGGACAAATGGAAGGTGGCTTTTAACACTCATGATGGGCATTACACTGGTAATGGCCTTTGGGTTATGCATCAACCCAGCTGTCTTCCAAGAATTTGTAAATTATATCTTCCATAATCTTCTGGGTTGGTATGTGGTGGTGTACCTGGATGACATCTTGAACTATTTTTCTAACTTAACAGATCATTGTGCTCATGTTCAGGAGGTGTTTCGTAGGTAACACTTAAAAATGGAGTCAGCCAAGTTTCAGGCAGTGCCCTCCATTCATTTTATAGGGGATGTTATTTCTCAAAAGGGATTAGAGATGGAGCCAGCCAAGGTTTAGGCAATTCTAGATTGGGTGCAACCCCTGTCTCTGTGAGCCATTCAAAGGTTCTTAGAGTTTGCCAATTATTACAGGCAATTTATCAAGGAGCTAGTGGCTCCTATAACTGCCATATCAAAAAGGGGACAGACCTTTGTATTTTGGCTTGAAGAGACGGTAAAGGCCTTTGAACTATTAAAAATACATTTATTTCAGCTCCAGTATCCAGACTCTACCATTCCTTTCTTGGTAGAGGTGGATGCCTCTGAGATTGGAGCAGGAGCAGTTTTGTCTCAGCAACACCCTGTTACCAATAAGATTCATCCCTGTGCTTACTTTTCTAGGAAGTTCTCTCCTGCTAGATAAATTATGATATTGGTAACAGGCAATTACTGGCCATTAAATGGGTCTTTGAGGAGTGGAGACATCTTTTGGAGGACGGTAAATATGTGGTTAAGGTGGTTACCGATCATAAAAGTCTCTTGTATATCCAATCTGCTAAGCACTTTAATCTTAGAAAGGCCAGATGGGCATTATTCTTTACTTGCTTCAATTTCATCATAACCTACAGGACTGGAGAAAGAAATGCTACAGCTGTTGCCCTCTCCAGAAGTTTGTCTCTAATCCTCGAGAGAGAGGTCAGAACCCGATTCTATTGTCGCTAAGCTGATTGTGGCAGCACAGATCTGTATTCCTCCTTGTCTGAGGCTCTCATAAATTTCATGCCTCTTCAGTGAACATTGTTTCTGATAAAGTTCAGTTTGTTTCAAGTTCTGGCAGGCCTTTTGTTCACTTATGGGCACTGATTTGTCTTTTTCCTCTGCGTATCATCCACAAACTAACTGCCAGATGAAAAGGAAGAATCAATAATTGGAGCAATAGCTCAGGTGATACGTCTCCAGTAATCAATATAAAAGGGCAGACCTTTCTTCTGTGGGCTGAGTTTGCATACATTACAAGTGTTTCCATGCCCTTAGGCTCTAATTAAGGCAATAGCAATGCAAATAATTTGAATAGACACTATGGGGCAAATTCACTAAGAGCCGAACGCTAGCGTCAATTCGCTAGTGTTGGGCATTTTCGTTACTTCGCAAATTCACTAACGAACGCTGGTGTAGATTCACTAGTGTTACTTCGCACACTTACCCTGGCGAATTTTCGCTACGGACATAACTACGCAAATTCACTAACGCGCGCAGTGTACTGAACGCTACCTTTTACGCTAGACTTCCTTCGCCACCTCAGACCAGGCGAAGCACAATAGAGTAGATAGGGATTGCTTCCAAAAAAGTTCAAATTTTTTCTAAGTCCCAAAAAACGCTGGCGTGTTTTCTATATTATGGGTGATAGGCTGAAAAAGATTGAGAATTTTTTTGGGGCTCCCCTCCTTCCCCCCTAGATTTCCTAACTCATGGCAACTTAACTATACAGTGGGCACATGTGTAGGGCAAAAAAATAATTTTATTTGATGTTTTGAAGGTTTCCCATGCATTTATAGTGATTCTACGTATTCCTCCATTGAAATTTGAATTTGGCACCGTATGCAAATTAACCTTCACTAGCGTAACTTTGCTTCACTTAGCGAATAAACGCTAGCGCAACTTCGCAACCTTACGCTACCCCTGTGCGCAACTTCGGATTTTAGTGAATTTGCGGAGCGCTGGTGAAACTACGCCTGGCGAAGTGCGGCGAAGTTGCGCCTGGCGCAACTACGAATCTTAGTGAATTTGCCCATATGTGCTACAGATACTTGTTGCCCCAGTATAGTTAGCCTGGGCTTTAATAATCCAAACAATTAGACCCCTCCTATTTTCTACTTTTTCCTTGCCACAATCTTCGTCACTAAATACAATAGCAGAAGAAATTTGATGGTTTAGTGGGCCATTAAGTGTCAATGGTGAACTTTATTTTGGCTTATAGTGCAGTCTTATAATACTGGTATACTGCACTAAATTAATCTTGTGGACTTTAAAGGAGAAGGAATAGCATTTTACAACTGGGGTGCCAAAAGTAAGGCAACCCCAAGTGACTACTTTTACTTACCTGACATCTTGGGCCGGTGCTCCGATCAGCAGAAAATCGTATATATGTTCTGGGGTTCTTCTAGCTAGCACCATGGAGAGATCCTCTACCTGCTTCTTTGGTTTTCAAATTTCCCAGGGCAAACGCATGCACAGTAGAGAGAAATAGCCGTTTTTTTTGTTAAAGTTCGGCTTTTCGATCTACTGTGCATGCGCAGCCATGAGAAGATACAATCTCTCTGTAGTGCTCGCTAGAAGAACCCCAGGACGGTGCGGTTTTCTGCTGATAGGAGCACCGGTAGTCACTTGGGGGTGCCTAACTTTTGGCACCCCCAAGAGTAAAATGCTATTCCTTCTCCTTTAATGTATACTTTGATAATTCATTAATTAAATGTTAACATAATAGTATAGTGCTAGGCATGTAAAAATAATGCTTATAATGATATTTAGCAAATTATGTGGCATTTGTTTGTTTTGGGGTTGTAAAAATATGTGTTCCTTAAGATAACATATATCTAACTTATGCTTCTTGCAGGCCCTAATTGCTGCATTTGCGGTCTCAGGATATTCTTCCACTTACTACCGAGCAGGAAGCAAACCGTTTAACCCTGTGCTCGGAGAGACCTATGAATGTATAAGAGAAGACAAAGGATTTCGTTTTTTTTCAGAGCAGGTAAGTTATAGATTTGGATCTTGGTATGATGCATCTTGGTGCCATTTATAATTCTGTGCTTCTATGGGCTGTACATAAAATTCCCATTTCAGATTAGCACTGCCAGCGTGACAACTTTAAAGTCAGAGAGCTGGTCAGATAAGGATGAGGGGGGGCAAACTTTAGGAAAAAACTTTTAAATTAATCTACAATCCCTAATCTACCATCCCTGTTGGCATTAGGATTCTGAGAATTGCATTTCTGCATCCATAGGTTGGACACCTTTGTCCAGTTGATCAGACAGGTTTAAACATTTTCATCATGAATCAATGAAATCAGTCAGTGGATGGTATAGTCATATAATCATTGTTTGAACGACCAATCGATGTGCATGCCTTTTGTGAAAGTACATAAAGGGATAGATAGCCATTGGTTAATATATGTGAGATCTTGCAGCCTACATGACAAACTAAACTTAAAGGTACAGGCTGGGTGCCCAAGACAAATGACTTTCTCTGCTTTACCCTAACACCACTGATGATCAATGTGGGACAGTATGGCACTAACATTGCCAATTCATTTGGTTATAACCATTCTCTGGTTATAATGTTTTTCTGGTTATAAATAATAATAATATTGTTATATTACAGGTTAGCCATCACCCCCCAATTTCAGCCTGTCATTGTGAATCGAAGAACTTTGTCTTCTGGCAAGGTATTTTTAAAGAAAAAGTAATCAACTACTATTGTGTATTATGTATTTTGGTGCATTATTTCTAATAATACATAAGATTCAAGTGCATCACTTCGATTGTAAGGTCTCCGCTATAGCTTTAAAAATCCCACAGAGGTCACATTACCATAAACACAGCCTCATAATACTCCACAGAAAGTTTTTGAACCCAAAATGGTTTGGAAAAAAAGAAAATTCTGTTAAGTTAAATCTATAAGGGTAAGCAATCCCAATTTAAAAAAACATTTACTTTATGTGGAAAATGAGGCTTGAAACACATTATGTCTTTTTATAGTCACGCGTTTTTTTGGTTTTGTCACACTTTGCATACCACTGAGAATCACATCACACTGTTCCATTCATTTTTAATTAGGCAGAAAAACTAAAATGTTTAAAAAAAATTGTCCTACTATCACCATATAATGTAGTAGGTCCATTTTTTTTTGTATTTGCTTGAATTTTGTTGTAGTGGAATTGTAAGCTCAATTCTCAATAAACACCAAAATACCCCTTTGCCTTTCAGATATCAGATGGAAAAATAAATTTTGGGGGAAATCTATGGAAATATTGCCTTTTGGAACAGTGAATGTTACATTACCAAAGTAAGATTTATTTATTGTTCTTTTAATACTAAAAGTATTTTGTTCTGACATTTGTCATTATTTCTTATTTTTATTTTGCCTTTGCATAATTGTTAAAGAAAAAATAAGTTAATAAAGACATATGTGGTGGAGGAAGAGGAACTATGTGACAAAGATACTCGGGACCCTTTTTTATTCCTCTTAGTGCTTGTTCCTCAGGGAACACTTCTCTCTATACTGAGTGCTATATATCAACATCAGAAGGTACAATGGGCAGTGAGGGAGTGAAGGGGTGACACATACAGGCCTCACACTTTCCGCCCCTTATCAATACAGATATGACTTATGCAGCTATTGATGCATTTGTAGGTAAAATACACTGGGATTCCTGATGTTGCTTTCTGCTCCAAGAGTTGGATGTTTAACAGGCACTCAGGTCAGAGAGCAGCATTCCAATAAATTCTTGGTATGTAAGCACTAAGGGAAATATTTGTGGGAAAGAGCACAGAGATCTGTGCCAATTTGCAGAGAGCCTTAAGGTGGCCATACACTATAAGGGTAAGGCCAGACGAGGAGCTTCGGGGAGATTTTGTCGCCTGGCGGCTTATCGCCGCGTCTTTTGCGCGACTATCTCCCCGAACTGCCTCAGCGTCTTTTCCCCATAGGCTACAGCGCAAAATCGCCTGCGCTAATGCACATGCGGCGATGCGTTTTCAATAGTCGCCCAAAATTGCGCAACTTTGGGCGACTATTGAAAACGCATCGCCGCGTGTGCATTAGCGCAGGCGATTTTGCGCTGTAGCCTATGGGGAAAAGACGCTGAGGCAGTTCGGGGAGATAGTCGCGCAAAAGACTCCCCGAATCTCCTCGTCTGGCCTTACCCTAAGATCCGCTCGTTTCGCAAGGTCGGCAATGGGCTCCGAGGGGTCGCAGGACCGCATCAACTAGCCAATGTGGTCCTGGATCGTACAAAAAATCAAACTTGACAGATCGATCAGGAGGACCCGTTGGGAGCCCCCACACATGGGCAGATAAGCTGCCGAATCAGTCTTAAGGACCTGCCTGTGTATGGCCACCTTTAAGCAGTCTGTAAGATGCAAAAAAATTACCTTTTTTAACACAGCTTCACAAATGACTTCTAGTATTCCAAGGAATATTTCATATAGCTGTCCAAGGATATGGTTTTGGGCCTGCAAGAGTGGTGGATTGGCTGAAATGGACAGGTATTACAAGTAAATATATCAGTGTTTTTAAATGTATTTTGCCATACACTGCATCGGTTATCAGGGTCGGACTGACCTGCCAGAGTCCGTGGGTCCCATCCAATCACAAATACCATTAGCCTTTTCTGTCTATGTGACACATATTGGATTTAGAATTGTCTGTGAGTGGACCCTTCAGTTCAGGTTCTCTGATGGGTCCTGGGTCATTCAGCCAGTCTCAGATGTATTGTAGATGTGTTTTTGCATTTGCATTGGTGTATGATAAAACTTAAACCACAATCAGAATAGATGTTTAGCAAATTAGTTTCACAGTTCTATATCTCATTGTGGGAAACCTGTTTATAAGGACAAAATGTACAGAGATACAATTCAGTCTGTCATTAGGTTGGGTGCACAACTCTGGAACCTTCTGCTTATGAAAGGCATTGTTCCATTGTAAAAACAATTATGAATTATGGAAAAGCCGACTACATTTAATTCAAATAATCCAGATTTTAAAAATTATTTCCTTTAGCTCTGTAATAATAAAAACGTACCTTGTACTTGATCCCAACTAAGATATAATTAATCTTTATTGGAAGCAAAACCAGCCTATTGGGTTTATTTAATGTTTATATGGCTTTCTAGTAGATTTAAGGGATGAAGATCCAAATTACGGAAAGATCCATTATCTGGAAAACCTCAGGTCCAGAGCATTCTGGATAACAGGTCCCATACCTGAACAAGGTTTTAGAAATGTTCTTTTTAGAACTGACAATTTTTTTTTAGGTATGGAGATTGTTATGTCTGGAACAAAGTCACCACATGCATACACAACATCCTCAGCGGGAGGAGATGGATAGAACATTATGGTGAAATCACGATCCGGAACACAAAGAACTATATTTCAACGTGTAAAATGACATTTATCAAGGTAAGAACTTCTGCAAGATCAGCTGAAGCATTATTGATTTTCAGTTACAAGCAGGCTGACAGGGACAACCTTTTATGTCTTTATCTGTAATGACACAGAGCTGTGCAATAACTCCTCTCCTACACATGATGTGATTTTATACAGAAACATTTTTATCTATATATTTATAAGTAAATAGAAAAACCGCACCACCCAGGACTTTGTATGGTGAAAAAAACAGCAAATTTATTCTCAACATTTCGGCTCCAAACCTTGAGCCGTCTTCAGGAGACCTCTCCTGAAGTTGGCTCAAGGTTTGGAGCCGAAACATTAAGATTAAATTTGCATTTTTTTCATCTTTTTTTCATTTTCATCTTGAATAGCAGATAACCCTATATTTTACTTAAGCAAATTTGTTGAGGGCTTCTTATAGCAATGAAAACAAAAGAATATGAGATTTTAAATTCACCTTTACAGCATTCTTTTAGGGCAATGGAGACATGCTCTGAATCGCACTCATCTCCCTCATACGACTAATTATATGATTGTATTTAAAAGAGTATTGATGTCGAGTTATATTGAATTCTTATCCATTATACTGTTCCAAGTCTGTCTTTCTGTCGTTATAATGGAGTAGTAGTGCAGACTCATATGTATTTTAAAAGCCCAAATAAATATGTTTGAATTGTACCTGTCTACAGCGCTAGATTTTTAACAGTACCAGCAAATGAAGACTGCATCAAGTTTCTTTATTGCAAAATAAAGTGCTTGATTTTTGCCTGAAATGAATATTGTTTAGTCTTTAGTTAATCAGGTTCGCATTGGAAAGATTTTTCTCCCTGAATATTTCCCAGGATACACAGACAAAGAACAAGCTCCCCCCATGTGTGCCGTGGCCTTATATTTTGAAACACTCAGCTTTGTAACACAATTTGAAAGACAGAAACAACAGATCAACATCATCACATTGTACTTAGTAAAAATTTTTTTTGAGTTCACAGTCTTCTGGAGCATTTAAGGTTCCAAGGTTACACAATACAAAAATTCAGTCCTGTGACGACAGCATAGGGGTATAGTAGTACTGAGCATCTATTAATAAATATACATTGCTGGGCTCCACTCACATATTGCTTGTTAATGAAATACAATGACTGCATCTCATATAGTGGGATTTTCTGTACATTTCCCACATATAATCTGGAAACCTGCATATCCTGAACTTTTGTTGACTTTAAGAAAAGACATAGAAACATAGACTGCATGGTTAGATGATAGTAGTATAACTTGAAGAGCGGTTATTGATTCCCTTTTCAGTCAGCCGATCACTATTTGTAGTAATAAAGCTCACAGTGGTTTAATTTATTCCCATTTCATTCAGTCAAAGGAATGAATCCAAATGGTATTGAACTGATCTTTCATTTGCTATGCATAGCTGAACTTAATGAACAAGTGCTTAACGAATGAAAGAGAAGCGCAGTGAATATTATGTTGTAATTATGCTGTAATTTTAATCCTGTACATGTGTGCAGCAGCTAACTAGAACTGGGCTTTCCAATCACTAACTCTTGTGTCTGACCTTGGAAAACAGCATGAGTCCATTAAGTCCATTTGTACCTGCAGTTGCTGGGATCCATTATACAGAAACCTGTTATCTGGAAAGCTCTGAATTACAGAAAGGTTGTCTTCCATAGACTCCATTATATCCAAATAACCCAATCTTTAAAATTTTCCTTTTTCTTTGTAGTAATAAAACAGTAACTTTTACTTGATCCAAACTAAGATATAATCAATCCTTATTGGAAGCAGAACCAGCCTATTTGTTTTATTCAATGTTTACGTGATTTTCTAGTAGTCTTAAGGTATGAAGATCCAAATTACATAAATTCCTGGAAAATCTGGAAAGCCCCAGGTCCTGAGCATTCTGGATAACAGGCCCCATACATGTATTTAATTGATGTCAGTGTTCCCTATAGGTCTGTACCAATGGGAGCACAAGTAAAGATGGCCAAACATTAGAAGATCCGTTCTTTCGGTGAGGTCGCTAAACCAGTTGATCTTTCACAGATACGCCCACCTTCAGGTGGGAAATATCAGGCTGATCTGATCAGTTGGCCCTCAGGCCAACGACTGCATCATAATTGTTCAGAATTGCTGCTTTGCCAGCAGTTGGATGAGGGGCTGCATCAAAAAGCAGATGCAGGCTTGATATGACAGGGAACTGAAACCTGCCTGATTGACGTCTTCCTGATTTTCGCCCAGATATTTGTCGGTAGGTCCCCATAAATGGGCAGATAAGTTACAGAATCGGTCTCATGTATTGCCACCTTTAGCTCTCCGCAGTTTTTTCACAGATTCACAGGGAAGACTCAGAATAGTCAACTTCTGCCATGAGGTGAACAAGCTGGGACAAGCTGTAAGATGATGATTTGCTGTCTATTTGTCTGCAGGGAAGCTACTGGAACTCCAGTGCTAATGAGGTCCATGGTGTTGTGATGGATCAGGAAGGAAAAGTGGTTCATCGGCTCTTTGGAAAATGGCATGAAGGCCTGTATTGCGGGGACGCACCTGCAGCAAAATGCATATGGAGGCCAGGTAAAGTGCCTCGACTATGGAATGGAAACTTGACAGAATGTATGGCTGTAGAGCATAGACCACTCATTCATATAAACAATACTGTCATGTTCTGCTCTCTGATGTTCATGAATGTAGACATTGTAGTAAATGTATTTGGCGTATTTAATTGTATATCTATATACCCTGCCACAGGAAATTCTGGGGTTTTCAGTGCGTTCAAACTTTCTCTGCATATCTGCATTTATAATTAAAACTGGGAGCTCTAATATGTTAAGCATTGGAATCGTATGTTAATAATATGTTAAGCATTGGAATAGTAATTCCCCATAGAGATTTGTGCTGTACCCAAACATAAGCAGATATTGTGCTAATGGTTTAGATGACATTGAACAAATTGACCTGGGCATAGGAGCAAACTATTCACAAGGAGGAAAACCTCTGCTCATGTGTACGCAACTGCCTATAAAGTATTCTATGACAATGGAAATGTGTGACTAAATGCATACAACAATGCAAGTTTTTGTCTTCACTCATGCATTTTCCCCTCCTCTCTATTATTACAAGAAACCCTACATTTTATGTTTTTCAGGGGAGCAGAAAATGTAAAATCAGGGACATGTATTATGCATTATATTGTATATTGGTGGGACCACATAAAACAGTGTAAAATTAGGAAAAACTTAAAATCTGAGTATCTAAACCTGAGGTTTCACTGTATAGAAAAGTTTGCATGTGTGGTGTAGCATCACCCCAAAACCCCAAGTCCCTATTTCAGCCCACAAATTGGTGGGAGCTTGGCAGGATTACCATCTGTTCTTATATCACTTACAAAAAGTATTTCAGCTGGTGGCCAGAAAGTGGCATAATGGAAAGCTAATAATTTGAAAAGCCATAAAAATGTCAAAATGAAGACTATTGGAAAATGTTGATTAGAACAGATAGCCAAGATGACCAATAACATGCTAAAGACTTCCCCTTTAAACTTCTTTTCATGTATTTAGTTTTACTGGATGGTTTCCTTACTTTCTGTGCAGGTGTTCTCTAGAATATTATTATTGTATTACTTTAATCTCTCAGGTTCCATGCCCACCAACTATGAACTCTATTACGGTTTCACGAGATTTGCCATAGAGTTGAATGAGCTGGATCCAGTTCTGAAAGACTTTCTTCCAAGGACAGATGCAAGATTCAGACCAGATCAAAGGTAAACATAAGCATGATACAAATAAAAGCAGGTGCTTCTCAGCTGCATAACATTATGCATGACTGTGTGACAAGGGGTCATTTACAAATACAGATGCAAGTAGGGTCGCTCTAAAGAGATACAAATGTTGTGCTTATTGAAACCACTCAATAGAGGTACAGCTATTTGCATCCAAAGATGCTCCTGTATATCTGTATAGATGTTATTGCATTCATCCTGCCTCTTCTACTGAATCGTACACAAATGTGTCTTTTGATGCTGGGGTGCTCTGGAGCTACCTCCACCCTGAACCCAATGGTAATTCCCATATCAATTTGGATCAATAGACACATCAGAATTGTGGCAAAAGAACAACACACTAATGCTAATTTAACAACTCAGTGGGGGTGTTGTTTGAATTGGTGGAGTAGGGAACAATCAAGGAGTCAAGCCACGTAGAATTGTCTTGAGTGCCAATACTCTGCTACTAACCACTGTAGACCACTGTGTAATTGCACCTGGCAATTAAGGATGCTAAAGCTAGGTATCTCATTAATAAGTACACTCATTCACATATGTTTCTTAATATTTGTACATGGATCTCTAACTTGAGCTGCTAGCTAACTACTATGACTGTTATAGGTTAAAAATCTTGCACACACCATCCTGGCTAGATTCCAGTTTGCACTATATTGCAGTTTGCCGATGAACAAATCATTTGCCCAAAGGAAAGTTGTTACTCTAAACCCAAACTTGGTTTGCCCATGTTTTCTTCTTGATTTTGTTTTAGGTTGTTAGAAGAAGGGAATGTAGAAGCAGCAGCTATGGAAAAACAAAGAACCGAGGAACTCCAGAGAAGTCGAAGAAAGTGCATGGAAGAAGACCACATAGAGTACACACCAAAATATTTCCGGTAAGCTTGACTGAAAAGGGAGTGGCCAGTGGTTTTGGTTCTGTATTCAGGCTCATTGCTTGCTATATGCAGTTTTATGGTGGGCCTGATGTAGGATTTTTCTGATGAATCGCTATCTCTGCTTGAGAGTTTTCTCCAGAAGTAGTATTACCTCTTGAAGGGGAAGTTCACCTCTAAATAAACTTTTAGGGTCAGATTTATCACAATGTAAGCTTGCCCAACAAAAAAACAGCAGTGGTGTAACTACCATACAGTGGACCCCGCAACTGTACAACTGTAGGACCTACAATACCCTGAACTACAACTCCCATCACCTTTTGCCTGTCT